>NC_089017.1:62905594-63234560 GCF_963932015.1 Anas acuta | reverse complement strand
TCAGCTGTGGCCTTCACATTGTCGGGTGTCTGGACCTTCTCTGTGACATTCAGATTCTCATCGGTGCATCTTTGGGGTTTTACGTAGAGGATAGCCTTTTTGGGGGCATTAGATACATAATTAACAACGCATATATCTGAGAGCAACTCCAGGTTATTTAGAATGCCTTCTGGAAATTTTGCTTGGTAAGTGTCTTGGTACAATTTGGGAAGCGCATTAGCCCAGAGACCACTGGAATACTTCTTCAGGATATTAACAACTTTTTGCTTGAAGTCACTACTAAGTGAGGCAGAATCAGACTCCATACTTGGTTTTAACAACGGGTCCACTTTTGAAGTGACATTCTGAGATGCCTTTTCTTGCTCTGTATCACTTTTCACAGGTGGCGATATTCCCTTAGCAGGATAAAGAAGCCCATCTATCTGATCACCTGTGCATACTTTCTCCACCTTGGAAAACAAAAAGCAGAATCAACGATCAGTTGCATCTCTAAAGTCTTAATCATTTTAACAATTACATTTTTGTAACATGCATTTCATACAGAGTTTGAGGCAGACACCCACAAGGAACTAAGCTTGAGCTGATTACTACACAGAAGTCATTTCTTGTAATGCTTCCTGATTTTGGGGGAATACCAAGCAAATATGACATCAGGACAGTGCAAATATGAAAGCTGTGCATTACAACCAGGAGTTGGTTTTCCAAATAAACTTATCTCCTTTCTCCTCGAAGGAACAAAAGACACACACTCCACAAAACTTAAGTCTTCGGCACATTAACCTCCCCCAAAACTCTTCCACACAGAGAAGCATATTATAAACAGATGTTTCCATCACAGTTCTCCAACTGAAAGGGAATTCTATTGCGTACTTAAGAAACAAGAGAACACCTGTCAGGCAGTGTCACAAAAGCAGCCTGCTATTGCACTCAGGGAATGCTATTTTCTTTAAAGAAGTTCTGAAATTAAGGAAAAAAATCTGAATCATAATAAATTTAAGGAAATCGATTAGGCAATTTTAAACCATGTCCATAACTTTCCTCTACACTCAGATGTTTTGCCAGTCCATATGTCTCTACTCTTTGACAGTTTCAATAGTGAGCATCCCACAAAGTCTGAAGTCACAACCATGAAAGCAGCACCACTTGAGAACTGCAGAAACAAATTCACAATAAGAATTAAATTTCCTAAAGCTACAGTTTCAACTCAGATCAATCTCACTGTGGGTTAGCAGGGATACCTATGTAGAACTGAGGTAACAAAAGCTATCAGTGCCTATATGTTGGTCCTGAAACCTGACCATCTCCTACAATATAGATTTTTTTTTCCTTAAGTTTTACATAACTCCACTTTGATGTTTCTTCCTCAGAAGAAAATAACTTACATCAGTTTCCTGGGTAGACATTATGCCAAAGCCCTTTTCAGAGAAAGATCAGTGAAGAACAAATTGAATAGTTAAATTACTTGCTATTACTCAGGCCCAGCATTTCCCTTCAGGATAGTGGTATCTATGCCCATCAGAACTTTATAAACCTTGCTAAAAATCATTCTTTGCTGTTGTGTTAGCTACTTATAAGCAGAACAAGAAGATTTAAAGCACTATTTTACGCAAGAACAGTATGTCTCTTTATCAAGACAGTATTAATGAGACAAGAACATTTAGTTACAATGCATTGAACAGCTGTTAAAAATGGCCATTACTGTGTCAAGAACCACATATTTTCTCCTACACACAGCTATTCACACATTCCAAATTGCCACATGCCCCACATTGTTTAGAGTCTTAAGTCGTTGTTTAGCCATTAAGGGCTACTACATATCCTGGCTGCAGCTAGGATCATGTCCATTTTTTTCACAGTAGCTGGTATGGCGCTGTGTTTTGGACTTCGAGTGAGAACAACGCTGACAACACACTGATGTTTTGGTTGTTGCAGAGCAGTGTTTGCACAGAGCCAAGGACCTTTCAGCTTCTCATGCTGCCCCACCAGTGAGGAGGCTGGGGATGCACCAGGAGCTGGGAGGGGACACAGCCAGGGCAGCTGGCCCAAATGGTGAAGAGTATGCATCTGCTATAGGCTACCAACATCCAAAAATTATACAAAGGACTTCATCAGTAAGACAGTGGAACTTGCATTGAAGTTCATAAGGATCTCTGCTGGTTAGCTAGATACAAGAAGTTACAAAATGTGCCCTGCCATACCAACTAGAAGGTCAAAATACCTTTACAGTGACACCTGCAGTGTCAGGAGGAACCTGTACATGGCTCACTATCTTCCAATAAGGGAAAAAGTCTGTGTTGTCAGGAGGTCCCTAGCCCAACCTCCTGCTCAAAGCAGGGCTGACACCAAAGGCAAATCAAATTTTTCACAACAGCCTTGCTCAATGAAATTCTGAAAGGTTCAAGGACGGAGATTCCTGTGGTGTTGCACCACTTACATGGTAAAGAATTTGTTTATTTATTTTTACCATGGACAAACAGATTTTTTCTTTTTGCAATCCTGATTCTTGCCCTTTCATTAAGCACCTCTGAGTTAGTTTTCTCCATATAACCCCTTTAGACAGTGGAAGACTAATTAGATATCCCCTTCACTTTCTTTCCTCCAGGCTCTGCTAAACTGCATGAGCTCATCAGCTCTGCAAGAGAAAAACCTTGGCTGTTCTAGAACCTAGTATCACTGAGGAGCCTGTCCTTTGACCTGGATTTAAATCTGAAGCTTTTTTTTTTTAATTTAAAAAATATAGATCTCAGGAAAAAAATGTAACCACTACAGTTTAAGCTGAAACTACATCAGAGAGATACAGAGGTCAGGGCCTCAGAAGCAGTATCTCAAAAACTGAATATGAGTTATAGGCTACAATACTCATGACATCTTGGTGGAAGTCATAATGCAGTTAAAATTAGAGTTAAAACTAGAGTTTAAGTTAAAATTAAGAGTTTAAAACCAGAAGATGCTTATCTGGCTGTTGCTGTTGACTTTATGGTGGGGGAAAAAAAAAAAAAAAAAATTAGTACAATGCCCTAATCTGGAAGGCTGTTGTTACCTGACCCAGGAATGTCACAGGAAAGTAAAGAGACAGATTTTAAGTACAGAATGTGTAAAAATAAGCTCTTAGGTCTACATCTCCAATCTTTACTTTTTATTATCTGCAAGTAGTTGCTATAAAGACGCTTATCCCTGAATGAATCAAGACAGATTATACATGTATGACCTGAAGATACAATACAGTTAAGTTGAAATGGGATCTTGCATTAAAAAGAGTCTCTGAAGAAGTCCACAGGCCTTTTTATTCCTAATGACGTTAAGCTAGAGAAAGACTGCAGGCAATGAAGTAATCTCAATTCACTTTAAATTCCCTTAGCAATTATAAGGCCTCTTCAACAAGCACAGCATTTTATCCATACACAGATGAAGCTTCTCCCTACAGAAGGTGTTATTCCACAACATAATTTAACAACAAGTACAAGCACAGGTGCTGGCAAGACCTCTGAGGACAGGTATCCCACAGCTTCTCTTCCAGAGTATGAATACTTGTAAGCAAACGCTCACTGCACCTCATACTGCTGAAAGCTATCAGAGACCAGATGTCTCATCCGTTTTCCACTCCACCTTTTAGTCCACTGATCTAATTTATACATCAACCCCACCCGGTGAACAAGACAGCAATTGTGCCAAGAGCCTTTCTAAAATCGAAGGAAACATCATGCACTGCTCTTATGAGCTCGCGTCCTAGGAGAAAGCAACTGGACTGAGATGTATTTGTACCCTCTGGCATGAGGAATCTTATTGTGCCCCTAGAACCTCAGCCAAAGAAAGGAGCTTGGTTTAAAACAGCAACAGAAGCAAAAAAACAAGCACAAACAACTAACAAATCTTTGCAAGTGTAGCACTCCATCTACGCTTTGCCTACAAAATGTACTCAAGAGACCAAAGTATAATGAATAGCCTAGAAAAAAGAATCAAAGCACACTGCCTTGGCAAGTAACGGCATTCTAGGCACAGAGGACTTTAGGATACCCTAAGTGGCCATGTACAAGACTGAGGAATTTGCTTAAAGGACCAGCTAAGGAAACTTTCAGTTCCAGAAAGTACTTGGCATTACCAGGACAACGATCTGTTCAAGAAGGCTAAAGTTTACCTTTAGGCACTGCTGTCTCTTGGCTAGCTGTTTAACTAGTGCTGCAACAGAGGTGAACACATTTTAGCTGACAGGACTATTAAACTTCACATGCTGAAGACTGGCAGCAGACTAAAGAGAGAAGATCCTTACCGACCTTTAAGCCTCTTAGCTCCAATAATAGGTCTGAGGTCCTCCAGGCGTTGAAGCTCTCTCTTGAGGAGAGTGTAGATAGATGCTGACTGAGCCAACAGTTTAGAGGCAGGAAAATGCTCCTATTTCAATAAGATGTTTCCACATACTTCAGTATAACTTAGCCCAGGTGGACATGATTGGGCTAACATTTCTTGCTCAAAAACTAATATTCAAGAAAAAACAGACTCTGTCAGTCATTACTATGGCCAAGAGACCTTGAAGGATGCACACCACTGTGGAAGCCTGTAACTATAAGCAAAAAGCTTCACTCGTGAGCAACTCCTCAAATCAGCCACCTTTCTTTACCACAAATATCTCAACGTGGTACGCAGCAGAGCTTACAGCTTTACCTGCAAGGTCCATCCTATTAATACAGCTGGCAGGCCTGCTTTGCAGGCACACCATGCCTGCTGTTGCTTCTCTGTTAGAGAGTACAAGAGAGTGCCAACAGCTGTCAGAACGCATTATCAAGGACAACAGAGGCTGAATCATGCTACAAAGAGGAAAAACATGTTTGTCCTAGGGCTGAGTAACAGAGGGAGCTCTTAAAAATTAAAATCTGGAGTCCAAAATAATAAAGCTTCAAATAAAAAAAAAGATTCCAGGCTAAATACTGACACTGCAACTGAGAAAGCCAAGTAGAATGGAAAAGAAGAATAAGTCAATTCCTTTTCATATACACATACAGAGTGATGAAGGCAGACAAACTCTTGTATGTATTGCTAGGAAAAAAGCTTTGTACAAGCACGCTTGATGATGTGCAACTAAATCACTATGCTCATATATATATAAAATCAAAAGAAAATCCACTTTGCTGTGCCAGAATGACCAAGATAAGGCTGAGTCTCGTCTAAATGCTGTGCACAATGACGATGAAAAAGCAGCTACTCTGGCAAGCTCCCTAGATAGGATACCTTCCAGGAAGGAAGTGGAGAAAACACCTTGAAATGAGTTTCTAGTAAGAAAGTGTCACTCAATGACATTTTCAAGCCTCTATTCACAATTAGCACATGCAGCTATTTTCTGTGATTCTTCTGCAAGGCAGGGCAATGAAATGCACAGTAGAGAGTAGTGTTCAATAGCAGATGCAGAGCATCTTCACTTTGTGGTGAACAGGAAAAGCCTGGCTCCATTATTCTTGGTATAAAACAGGTCCTCAAAATCGCTCTAAAACACACTTATCAGAACCATCACACTGATTCAAACAAAATAACTCGTTGCAGTCCCAGAAGGGGACTCTGGACGGCATCTGTTCCAACCCCCTGGCTCAAGCAGGGCCACCAAAAGCAGGTTGCCCGGGACCACATCCACGTGGCTTTTGAAGATCTCCAAGGAAGGAAGCTCCAAAGCTCCTCTGGGCAACCTGTGCTAGTGCTCAGGCACCCTCACAGTTCAGAAGTGTTTCCTGATGTACAAAGTAAACCTTTGCACGTTTCAGTTTGTGACTACTGCCTCTTGTCCTGTCAGTGGCCACCACTGGAAAGAGACTCACTCCAACTTCTTTGCACCCTCCCTTCAGGTATTTATATAATAAATAAGATCACCCCTGAACCATCTCTCTTTTCTAGGCTATACCATCCCAGCTCTCTCAGCCCTTTCTCATAGGAAAGATGTTCCAGTCCCTTCATCTTTGTGGCTCTTTGACTCTCTGTTCATGCCTCTTTTATACTTGGAAGCCCAGAACTGTGCTGGATAGATGCAATCAGGAGTCAACATACAAATGTCCAAGTGGAAACCAATAACAAGGTTCTTAGGAAAGAGCACAGAGTAGAGGACAATTGTAATGACACCTCTTCCTCCCACTTTAAATATCCCATGGTTCAAGGGCTATTGATTAGTGACAGTTTCTTTGGAATAAAGTAGTTCATGGCTACTTGAGGCCAGGGGTTATCCTGTGAATGTATTTGGTTGCTTTTGAACCCAAGATGATCACTCCCCATTCGCCTTCTCTAGGTCTCTTACTATTCTATAGCCTGTGTTTCCATCTTTCCTTACCTAAATCAATTAACTTAATTGTTGTTCATACAGCAGCCACCACTTATCTTAACCCTGGTCATCCTTCTGAATCACCTCTTCATTCTGCTTTATCTCTCAGGAAGTGTTTGAGTATTTTCTGGGTGGAGTCTGGAGAAGCACATCTGATTTTGACCTGTAGTCGCACAACGTATTTGCCCAGTGGCACAGTGTTTGTTCTTTGGTTCTCTATTGCTTTTTATGTGCTTCCCTTCACTTGCATTTTTTTCTGAACAAAAATTTCATGAAGTTACCATAAAAAACAAGATCACTTTTACCAAGTTTAACAGTCCACTCAGCACCCACGATTTTACGTGCAATAACAGAGTGCTTGCAGTAGGACTGCAGTTGCTGTAGTTAAGTTTCAGCTGCAATGTTACAGACCAACTACCTGGTATTAGGGAGTTCTGCACTTCTTCAGAAAGCCAGGGTCTTTGTAACCTGGAACTGCCCTGCATCATCAACCAGCTCAGCATGTATTCGCATCCTTCACCAACATAACAGTCCTGACCAGCACACATCCAGCTGCAGCCCTGTGAAACCCCAGAGTGATTTCCTGACTTTCTGAAAAATTAACCGTTTCAGTTTTGTTAAGTTTACTATCTCAGAGTAGTTACACGTTCATGCAAGGACCTTTCCGATTGCCCTAAGACTGTGTAATTCTCTAAAAGCTTTTTTTTTTTAAAAAAAAAAAAACACATTGGAAATCCAACTAAATGTTTTGAGAAAAGATGTAGGAATTTCATCTTTCCTGACTCATCCCATCCTTGGTGACCTGCATAGAAGTTCAGATACTCGAGGAGAGCTGAGCAAGTGCAAGGAAAAAGTCTTTAAAACATACATGCTGCTCAGTAAGGAGGTTTATAAGGAGACTGCAAAAGATACCACAAAACATGCAGACAGTACCAAAAGTAAATTATTACCTTTTGATCATTTGTGACTTCCAAAAAACAATGAACTTGTTTGTTTACACGACTGCATCCCTCTCACTCCCATACCTCTGCTGTAGTGTTCTCTCTCCCTCAGAGGTTCAGCTGCCTGCATCCCAAGGATTCAAGGCTAAGCCCAAACACAGCAGAGCTACACAACTTTGGCTCAGAGTTCTAAAAAAAAATTTGTTAAGTTGTGAGAAAGACTTGTGAAAAAAAATCTGTAGAAAGGTAAGAAATGACACAGGGATAGGATCACTGAAATGAGTATCATTAACAGCTCAGAGATGCATGAAAAAGTAACCTGTCAAATGGAAAGGTGTAAGATTCTGAAAGAAAAAATGAAGGCATGAGTCAGATGGATCCACCACAGCAGTAGTCTTGCTGGCGATGGAAGCAGACAATTCAGCAACACTGAGGAACTGAATGACAGAGTTGTTGAAACACACCTCTGTCCTCCTGACCGAGGTCTGTCTGGCCAGCAGAGACCTTCTGTTATCATGTAAGGATGATCAGCCTATTTATTCTCAGCCTAATTGTTCATAGATCATAGCCAAACTTCAGTGAGATTATAGCCACTGAATAATTACTTTGTACTTTTGTGTCTAGCTGTGCAAAATGAGATACTACAAGCAGGATGCTCAAGCAAACTAACCCAAAGAAGGGAGGTAGCAGACCAATGGATAACAGTCACCAACAGATGTAGTAGGTCCTCTTGACTGAAAGTTGAAGTCTGAAAGCAAGGCCATCCACCTGTAAATCACAGCAATTTCTGGAGGCTTCAGCGCACTGGATAGGAAACTTTTCCAGTACTCTTGGTTGTAACCTAAACATGGAGAAGATCATTTCCCTGGAAGGAAAGTATGAAATTCCTTCTTTCTTGAGAAAAAATTAAGGATGTGAATTATTAAGAAGTGACACTGTCCAGGGCAGAGACCTCAAACAGTTAGTCTGGTGATACTGAAGTGTAATACAAGGCTCACTAAGCTACTACTGATCAGATGACATTCAGTAAGAGTGTGTGTTGTCTATCTAAGATGCTGAGAGAAACACCAGGCATTTTTCCTGTTCCGAGGCTGGCAGACACACACATTGTTAACTACCAAAAGATGCAGAAGTAATTCAGAAATTAGTCATGAAATCTTCTTTATTGATGCCCAGAGAGGTTGTGGAGTCTTCTTCCCTGAAGCTATTCAAAAGCTGCCTGAAAAGAATCCTGGGTAATGTGCTTTAGCAGACCCTGTTTAAACAGGAAGGCAGGACTAGAGGATTTCCAGAAGTCCCTTTCAATATCAACCATTCTGTGATTCTGTGACTCTGCCCTATGGCATTTCAAAGGATCTACACTGTCGTACACCTGCAGGCCACTTGTTTGAACCAGAAATAAATACTGTTTAAGACATGCATGGTAGCCTTCATACAAGGCAGCCTGGGTAGCAGTTCAAACTTTTCCATGCCAGAGCCATGAGCGTTCTTTACACAAGTCAATAAAGTATTTGAGTCAGACCCTACAGGCTCATTAACAGTCCTCTACAATAAGACTGACTGTGCCAAGGCAACTTGATAGCTCTGATTGCTGTGGTACTGTGCTTGCTGTGTTAGAATATTTCCACAGATTTAATGACCACTTATTTACACTAAAATGAATGTATTTATTTGCCAGAAAAAAAAAAGAGGCCCAACAGATAACAAGCAAATGGAAAGCAGATACAGATAGAAGATCCTGCATGAACACTAACATTTGTCTGGAATATCATCCAAGAAAAAGACAAGACTAAAATTTGCTGCATGAATTAAGCAACTAAATCAGAACAGCCTGCTGTATGGGTAACATAGGAGCTGATCATCAGCCATCAAAACAAATTGGTGCTGTTTGTGTAAATTACTGCTGTCTGTAATAAGATGCAACAAATGCATTTTATGTATGTGTTAGAACAACATGTGCTAATAGCATGCAAATGCTGCTATTCCTGAAGAGCAAGCATTTATCAGTGAAACTTATTTAACGTTTATGATAGAATAGTTAGCAATATGGAATGAAAATCACTTCAAGGAGACACAGGTTCTCACTACTTTAAAAGCCTTCTGGTGTCTTGGTTTGACAGATGTTGAAGTTCACTGATACAACTGGCCTTTTAAAGTAAAGCTAAGCAAAGCCTTGGTGCAAAGAAGGCATTAAACACTAAATGGAACAGCGCAGAGAAGGGACAAAAGCACAGCGACTGAAGATCCTTAACCCAGTGATGATGGCACTAGGCAGACCTGTAAGCGTAGGCTCAGCCTGATGCCTGTTCCTAATACAAAGGATGAAGATGCCCCTGATGAGCAGGAGATAACTGACATCAGTGGAGGGCAGGAAGGAGGAGAGCTGTAACCCTTTCCCTCAACATTATCACTTAACTTTCAACTAATTGCATCATAAGCCTAACTTACACAATAAAAATCATATAATCTTGACTTCAGATGTGGGAAATACCTACTAAAAAGTCCAAAGGATGATAAAAACTACAGATAGACCTAAGACTGTTCTGAAGAATTTTCTGGAAGCTCGAAGATTTAGAAGGGGAAAAGAAGGCCCTGCAATGTGGAAAAGCAAAGGGTGAAAATAAAAAATGAAAAATGCAAAGGAGAAAAATAAAAAACACTGCATGGTAGGGAAGTGTCATTAGCTATTATTTGGGTTGTTAGTGTTACAGCTGGTGTCAAAGGTGCGAAGGTGGAAACCCAGCAACACTGAGCACTTGCGCCAGGAGGCCACAAAGGCTGACCTTTCTTCTCCAAAACAATGCCAGACCAGTAAGGAATGACTTTTTGGATGTTGTTCCAAAGACACTCTTTTTATAAAAACACAACAGCTACATATCTTGAAAGAAAATGCAAGGCTACCTAAAATAACGTTTGGCAAATAAGCAGTGAAATCTGACATCTTCCACAAAAATGATATTCAATACTTACTGTGCAGATATGAGGCCAGTGCTCAAGCTGACTGAGCACTGCTGTGCTGAGCTCATCCCAGTACATTTCCTGGTAGATCTGTGCCATCTTCGATACCCAAATACCATTTCTGTACTTGTTCAAGATCTCCTTAATGCGATTTTGGACTTCATTAATATTAGGGGCAGAACGACCAGAGGCAGCAGTACGTGTTTCCACAATGGATGTATTTAAGTTATCTGTTAAATAAAAACACAGCCATGAAGTGAATGGCCTTATCAGCAGAGACAGATGCCCACCCACTTACTTAAAATTAAATATGGAAGCTGCCAGCATAATACTAACTCTAAAATGCTGCACACTTGTACAACACAACTGTTTCAAGTTACTTGCTGTTGGAAAGTCCCACGGAAGCCTCAGACATCTAGTAACTAATTGGTCTGGAGCTATTTTCTCAATCACTATCGTCATTTTCTTAAGAAGGTGCTAAATGCTTTTTCAGAAAGGATCCTGGAAGATGATATCCTTTATCCACACTGCTGAGAGGCAGTGCTGAGGCAGTATCCCAAGACAGACTGAGGACAGTTTGTTTTTGTGTACAAACACAACAAAGATGCCGCAAAATATTGAATATGTTTCTAAATTCAGTGATACACAAAATAGACCAAAGATTCACCTTTTATTCTAAGATTTGTCATAAGCAAGAGTCTGAATCCATCACCCAGTCCTTCTATGCTACTTCATGCAAGGAACCCCTCCAGCCAAGCTGGGAACAGCAGCTGTCTATCTACTCTGGGTGGTTTTCCTACACTGTGTGTAGGAGAAAGGCAGTCATTATCCCAGCTGGAGGTTCACATCACTGGCTTGAGTGCTCCCTCGTCTCTACCCCATTTCCCCCTTGGAGGGGAAGCATTCACTACGAGACCTGCAGCTTCACAAATCAGCCTGGCAGGTCCCAAAGAAAGCAACCATCGTTTGCCAAGCCTGACCCCCACACAGCCACTGGGAAACAGGCAGGCAGAAGGACATTTTCTGGAAGGACAGCCAGGTTAGTGTGCTAGGATTTCTGTGGCTGTTTCCTTCTGAAAACCAAGATTTCACCCTCCTCTATTATATCCATACCCTAGCAGTGAAGTTAAGCATAGTCCTCCAGTTTCCAAGCTACTCACTCACACTATGTGATTGGCTTTTACATTTACTACAAGGACTTTCCTAGAAGACAGAAACAAAGAGACAGACAAGTAAGCTCACGTTCCCTCAGCACCATGAAGTCAAAGTGAGGGTGTTCACTCACAGGACTTCATACCTTACCCATAACTGTCTTCATTCAAAAGAAGTACTGAAATGGAAAAAAAAAACAAACTTGCTTGTTAGGCAAACTTACCATTTGAATCGACAGAAGATTTTCTGGACAAGTGAACTTGCAGCTCCTTTTGAAATCGTGGTGGGACAGTCAGTCTCTTCTCAGACCTAAAATTGAAAATAGAATTGCTTCAAATCATTCTCCTGGCTCTGGAGAGCATTCTGTTTGCTCACAAGACCTATACATTAAATAATATGTAGTCCACAAACTTCTTGCTGGCCCTATGCACAAGAGCAAACTCACATTGTCCTAACATGGAAGACAGCTTGATTAGCAATGGCAAGGCAAATCAACGTGTGGTTTTTCTAGCTTGCCTTACTACCCTGACCACTGGGAGGAACAAAACACACGGCAAGACAGAATTAGGAAAAAGAGAGCGTCCAGGCCCAGCAACACAGATGGCAATCTTGACATTTGACACACTTAGCCTCATGATTTGGTCTTTCTTCTGGCTGGTGTCTCAGTCTTGCTGCTGAACAGGACTGCACTCACCTTTTTGGTTGCCATGTCAGTCTCCTGAAAGCATTAGGCTTCAGAAGTCAGCAGCACACCTAAAATACATGGGAACTCAATGCTGCTTCTACGCCGCTCAACACATTCCTCTCTGGAGAGGTCTCTGACATAAAGGATACCAGCAGCATACTCGCAGGTGTTCTTCTGATCTCCCCCAGCCAGCAGCAGCTTATGCTGGGAGCACATTCAGTGTAACAAGCTCCTGACTGCAGAGAGGCCACACCAGCACTTACACTGCAAGCAAGAAGGGGTAAGAGTTGGAGAAAAGAGCTCAAGGGCCAGGACGAAGCCCTTCCCAAAGACATGCATGCAAGGAAGAACAGCAATGGAGCAGTCAGGGTGGAAAACACACCAGTGCAGCCCATCACACAAGCGTGACAAGTTGCTGTGAACCCCAAACCACAGCAATCACCGCACATGCACTGAGCTGGCTCTGCAGATGGTCTCTGCCCACGGGGCCAGCGAGGAGACAGGCCACCTCCGGAGTCCTGGGGTAGCTCTGGAGGAAACCACCAGCCACACAGACACCAGCAGAGATTCTCCCAGCTTCATCTGGGCTGTCTAAAGGCAGGGCAGGGTCAAGTGTTATGCTGAAGTCAGTAACTACAGCAAGAGGAAGCCACGACTAGCACATTATTAAGGTGCCTTCACACTGACCATTAATTAGAGCAGAACCACTAATCAGAAAGAGGCTTCCTGCATCCACACCCCTTCTAGGCAGTATCTTCAAGATCTAGCTAGAAGAAGTATCCCTCGCTTTTCTGATATCCTCATGAAGTGACAAAACTGCTCCGTCATCAGCTGTGGGTTGTATCTTTGACCAAAAATAGCACTTCTGTACTGGCACCAGTCCCACAGCATTAGTGGTCAGGAGAGCTACCGTTCAGTGCTGTCATCCCCAAAAGCCAGAGAGGAGAGAGCAGCAGTACTGAGCAGCAGATGAACCGCAACCACATTTGTGAAACTCAAGTGGGATGAGACTTGGAAGCACAAAGGTAAAGGTCACCCACACCAAACCCAGACAGACACTCACAAACAGCTCCCGTGGCATACACGGAGAGACTTCCACCCTCTGGACACATCACAGGAGCACCTTTATCTCCTGGGCACAGCTCACACCCCCTGTCACAGTGGCAGCAGTCTCTGCTTAGGTGCCTCGTGACTGGTCATGCAGACCCTAAAAGCCAGGATCCCTTTCTCCTGCAAATACCTCTCCATACATGCATTGATGCTTTATAGTCACGGGGGCAACGTGCTTGTCACCAGCATGCAGACACAGACAACACAACGGCCTGCAAGGCTTCGTGCTCCCAGCAAGAGGCCTCCCAACCACACCACGGAGAGAAGACAGCAGCAGCCAGGCTCTTCTCGGATGAATGCTCGGCCAGCCATGCAGCATTGCCACGTGCCCGTGCACAGCCCACAGCCCGCTCCTTCAGGCAGGCACGCTGCTCCCTGCCTGCCACCTTACCTCGGCCGGGCCCACGCCGTCGAGCTCAGCACTGTCCAAAGGCTAGAGAACAATCCCAGGAGAGGGGCCAGGCAGCAAACGCTGCCTGCTGGTCCAAGCACGGGGGTCACCAAGCATCTCCACCTGCTTTCATCTCTGCCACCGCTTTCCAACACTTCGGTGACCCCCGTGGTTTGCTTTACAAGCAAAGTCTTCCTCCTGTGGGCTTGTTGGGCCACAGCAGCATGCACAGGGCTACGCTGGCAAGAGCTGACTGCTGATAGAAAGGCAGCCTCCCTGAGCCCTCAGCAGCATCTGCAGGGAGGCCTGGGAGCACAGCTGCAAACAACCTGCTGCCACTGCAGCTGCCTTCAGCATCTCTCCCTCATGTGTGATAGGGTACGGAGGAGAAACTGCTGGATTCCCTGCACCCAAGACCAAGCTGCAGCAAGATCCAGAAGCTACAGTCATGAAAACCCCCAGCAAAACACCAGAGAGCACTGGAGAGGTGGGAGACTGACTTGGGAGCCACAAGAGATCTGCCGTCTGCTGCCTCACTGCAGGGCTTGGCTACAAGGCGCTGAAGAGCCTGCTCAGAGCCAAGGTTTCTGGGTGTGCTGGTCACTCCTCTGCTCGCTTGCAAACTGGCTGGAGGCCAGCACCTCCTGGCTCCAAGCAGCTTTCCTCCCTCCCGCAATCCCCAAAGCCCACGCAAGCAACCACAGCAGCTCCGGAGGCACAAACATCCCCAGCAGCAAGGACATCAGATGTGGATCTTGCTGCTCCTGCTTCAGGCTGGAAGAATTAATCCAGTCACGTGGGCCACAACACAGCCTTATGCTAAAACAGTGTATGATCCTCTCCTCCAGAAACACAACCTCTAGCAGGTGCCCATGCTAAGAGGCCAGCACTTGGGCTCTTCCCAACAGCTAAAGGTGTCTTCTCCACAGCTACCTGGGCCAAAGCACATTTTCACTGCAGTTTCACCTCCTGAGCAGGGTAGGGACAGATGCTAGAAATGAAAGGAGAACACAAGATGTTCCCTGAAAGGAGCAGAGGGGAACCTGCAGAGAGGAACATAAACGGAGCACGCAGTGTGTCAGAACAGGGCTGTAATCCACCTAGCTCCACTTCAAGCACTGCAAATCTCCGAGCTCCACAAAAATGCTTCTGTAGCCTTCCAAAGACCCACCGGGGCCGAAGCCTAACAGCCTGTGCCATGTCACAGTGGGATTAGGTCTCGCTCTGCCCTGGGCTGCTGACTGTCCCCAGGGCCTGCGGGGGATTAGTGGCACAATCGGGGCCACAATGGGGATGGCAAACGCTGCCCTGCACCGTCAGCGAGCAGCGCACAAAGAGAAATGATGGCCCAGCAGCTCCCTAAGCCGCCTGCACCGCGGATGCTGGCAGGGAGTGCCAGCCCAGCAGAACGGCTCCTCCGGCTCACGGGGTGCCCCAGCTCACCCAGGCTGCTTCCAGAAAGGACACTCAGGTCACCTTTCCCCCTCTGCAGCACCCACCCACATGCCCACAGGCCTCCAGCCCGGATTCCTGAAGCACACCGGGGACATGGCAGCACCCACGGACCCGCCACGCGCTGCTGTGCCTCTCCCAGGCACGCACACTGACCTGCTGACCACAGTGACGTGCCTCTGCATCGGGATCTCCTTGGGCGGGCCGCTCCCAGCGGCTGGAGGCACAGCAGAGCGGGCGCTCTCCATGGTGGGCTTCACCACGCCGCACGCCACCCCTCTGCCCCGCGGCACGCGGGGAACCGGCTTCTTGCCGCCTTCTTCGGGCACGCTCAGGGACTGGGGCTGTCGCAGCATCCCTTTGGGCTTCCCTGGAGAGTTTGCAGATGCAGCTGTCAGCAATGCTCTCCCCTACCCAGCCCAAACAGCCAGTAGCTCCCTGATGCACCTCAGGGAAAATGATTTCTGCTTCAGCAGCTGCACGACCCCTTGAGAAAGGCAGGCCTTTCGCAGCAGCCCGGGGCTTACCTACAAGCACAACCGGAGACGTGTTCTTCAGCCTCATCTGGCAGTTCACTTGCCGACCCATCTTCTTCTTGGAACTCCTCTGCCGGGCCACCAGCTGAGCGATCTGCACGGTCTCGGGGCAAGCAACAGCATGGCAAGTCATCTGTGTGGGACAGGAAGGGGATGGGGGTGGGAACAGTCACCGAGGCCCAAGCTCATTCTCAGGCAGCAGAAGGGCTTACAGCAAGTCTGTATTTCACAGAATCACAGAATTTCTAGGTTGGAAGAGACCTCAATATCATCGGGTCCAACCTCTGACCTAACACTAACAGTCCCCACTAAACCATATCCCTAAGCTCTACATCTAAACGTCTTTTAAAGACTTCCAGGGATGGTGACTCCACCACTTCCCTGGGCAGCCTGTTCCAATGTCTAACAACCCTTGCAGTAAAGAAGTTCTTCCTAACATCCAACCTAAACCTCCCCTGGCGCAACTTAAGCCCATTCCCCCTCCAGCAGACACTTTGGCAAAGGACTCAGCCTCCCTCTGCTGCCACAGCATCTCAGAGACCAACAGGGCAGGCAGCCGAGGCTCTCCATCCCTTCCCTCCTCAGGTTGGGCCCAATCTGGGACGAGCCCAGTTTGCATCCCACTTGCTGAGCTCCCCCTGGCTGGGGACACATCCATCTGCTCTCCACTCATCAGTCACCTGGAGACTCTGCTCCCTCACCTAGGTTGTTCACCAGCACGTCACACAGCACTGCCACGCTGTGAACACGCAGAGCAGGTCACCCTGTTACAGAAGGACACCAGGCTGCCCAGGTGAGGCTTCCCTTCACAAACCCACACTGACTACACCCACGTGTCTTCCTCCACATTTTCTCCAGTCATCCTTTTCCCTGATATGAGCCCGTAGAAACGTTTCATCTTGCTCTGCATGTCCTCCACCAGATTCAGCTCCATACTGGCTGCAGCTTTTCTTAACTGCATCCCTGCACAGGCAGCATCCCTGTATTCCTTCCATCCCAAACAATTCTGTCCCTGCCTCTTAGTTTCCCTTTAAAGGCAGAGTTCGGTCTAGAGCTCCCTGCTGACCCAGGCGTGCCTCCTGCAAGGTTTATTTGATACCCTGTTTGTCAGGACGAGCTGTTGTTGGTCCAACAGGATGAGCTGTTTTTTTTTTTTTTTTCCCCTCCTCCAGTTCCAGCTCTCCTTAGCTGAAACGATTTGAGAGCAGGAGGTTTCCAGTACCGCTGTACTACGCAATATTCCTAAACCGAAACTGAAAGATGAAACTGGACTCCAGCATTCGATGCACACCCCCCTCACAGCAAGCCTTAACAGACTGCCTGATTAACCCGCCGTGTTTACATTAACAGCTGGTCTCTGTGGTTTTCTGGTAAGCCTTTGAGCATTTTAAGTCTGCAAGTTGTCAGCTTCTACCCGTTTTATCACTTTACAATGACTTCAGGGGCACGGCTTTACTGTGAGATCACTAACTCTATGCTACAGAGTGGCTTTTCCTGACAATTCAGCCCAAAGCCTTCACAACAGAAAGAACAAATTCTGCCTGTGAAGAGTAGGCATGGCCATTGTAAACTATGGGCTCCCTGGGGAGCACGTGAAAGAACCTGCAAAACTAAGCAGCTCGTCAGATCCCTTCACAAAGACATGTTCAAAAGAGTGCAACAGAGCCCTCTTGTCAGGATCTTATTTGGTCTGGAGGGAATAACTTGTCTCCACTGCTTGGGCAGGAAGGACACCTGACAGACAGAAGCACTCACTTGTCTTTAAAGCAGCTCAGAGGCAGCCTGTTCCCTTTGAATTTGTTCACACTTTGCTACTGCTTTTACTAGACTCAGTCACAGCCACCACAACAGGTCTCTGTCACCCCAGTGAGACCACAGCCCTGCTGATGTGCGCAGACCTCAGACTGCCCCTGTGCATGCCCCACAGGCTGTCTGCAGGAGTGTGCAGGCACTTGGGAGAGGTGCTCAGTTGTGCTCATTTCCTAAAAAAAAAAAAATCCTCACAATCCTAACAGGCACTTCCTTGTTCACGTGGATGCACAACTGTCAGCCCTGATTGTCAGCGTCTCTTCTGTTTCATTCTCTTCACACATTTGTCTTGTGGCTTGGTCCTCCATTCCCTCATGTGACTGCTGGTCATCCTCACCCTTCCTCCATCACTCCTGGTTTAAAAAGGTACACAACTGAGGGCAAAAAGTCCTCCCCCTTCACAAAAGACGCCCAGAACAAGGCAGTTCCCAGCCCCTGCAAGTACACAACCACCCTCTGCTCAGTGCCTGCCCTGGTCTCATTCTGAAGAGCAAACACAGGCAAGTCATAAAGCAACAATGTGTGGTTCAGTCTTCATGAGCAACTTCTGCCTCCTGTGTTTTCAGAGCGCTTCCTTTTAGTTGCTCCAGTCATTACCAGCACACCAACACCAAAGTGAGCCCTACTGAACTACCTCAAGAGTCCTGTTCTGTTTCTTCCTCTTTTTCTACCTCGTGCAGCTACATTTCAATCTCTCCTCACAGCTGCCCCAGGGAAGGCACCGCCTCTAGCATTGCCCTAGTGTCCACAAGGCTCTCAGCACACACATCGCATTACAGGATAAGCAAGGCTGTCAAGGGAAAGGGAGGATAACAGATTACACACTGCAAGGCCGAAGTTAGAAACAGATGGCTATTAGCCCAAGCCACCATGAGGAAGCATTAAGTTGCAGCACCACAAACCATCCCAGAGGTATTTGCATTCATGTTATTGGCATAGCTGCAGCCAATGCAGACCTGGAGCAAGCAAAAGAGAACCTCAGATTTGCTTACTGGTTCCAAAGGGGCAAATTCTGACAGTTGCAAAAAGGCAGCAAGGGATCCTCTTGCTTAAGAACAGGACTGCTTTTCCAGGCATCTGCTTGAAATCCAAAGAGTTCTGTGATGCCTCTCATCACACTCCTCACAGCTAACCAGGAGGACCTCACTCTGAGCTCACAGATGCCACCCTGACCCAGCTGAGCTAGCATATGAACTTGGCCTTTATCACTGTCTCTCCAGACCTGGTGAGATCTTACAGCCATACTATTTTGTCAAACATCTGCTAGCTTGCTCTCCCCAAGCTGACACAGATTTCAGAAATGGCTCCAACCAGCAAGAGGCTTCAAACTCTCCTCTCTAACACATCATCTGCAGTCATACAGCTCATGGGTCAACCATCAAGAAGGGATGCAGAAAGGCACAAAATTGCCTTTCAACTCACAACCAGGAACTTTAGACTCGGACAAGGAGGCCTGTGGTTCTGGCAAGCTGCTTCCAAGCTGACAGGCAACACAGGCTATTGCAGCAAGGCTGAGAGATAAAGGAAAACTTCTACCACACTGATTTTCTCTGCTGAGCTCTGCTCCACCTCCTCCACAAAAACAAAGAAAAACAACAGTGGATCCAGGATATCTGCACTCACTGCTTGTCCCTCACAAACTTACTAAGCTGAGGCACATCTTAACACTTCACCTCTATGGGCTCTTCACAGACTTGTATGGCAAGTCTTCAAAGTCCTGCAGCACTGCAGTTCTTGACCAAAAAAAAGAGCACTAAGCCTCAAGCAAACACTGTCAGGCTTGTACACAATGGCACCTCCAACAGTTTTGGTGTAGGAAAAAGGTGCCAGAACCACATCCTGAAAACATGCTCAAGACACAGGCACAAGAGTAAATGTTCTGTTCCCATGACAACCTGTTAATATCCCCCCAAAGGAAAAAAATGTTGAAACAGGGACCACAGCCCTATTGCCAGGCAAAGTATCTCTCCAGCCAGAACTCCTGCACAGGAGAAAAGTCCCCATCACCTTCTGCAAATAGTACTTTCTGATCCATATACAGACTCACAAAAGTAAGGGGCACCTGGTCTATGCCACAGATTCTACCTCTGATAGCATTAGTGTACCACACATTTTTCTCAAAAAAGAAAAAAATAATGACATAAGCAGAGGTAAAATTATGAACTCTGCACACTTTACAAACACAGATGCTGTTTCCAGCTTGCTGCACCTCTCATGTATGACGGATGCTTACCTCTCCCATTTTACTCCCTTCGATTCTGACCACTCCCGGGATGCTCTGCAGGTAGCCTTCCAGCGTGTTGTGTCCTAAGTGCCGGAAGGGAATCCACTCGCCAGTCAGCAGCTTGTATTCACTCTGAAGTTCTGACAGGGGTATGCCATGCTTGTTGGAGTGAAGGACAGCTCGCAGCGTTTTCGCAACCAGGTCAGGCTCCTGCATCTTCGCCTATAACACCTCCACTACAAAAAGAGGAAAAAGAAGCATTTTAACAAACACCAGCTAACACCACAACTCGCTGTTCAACCTCCCTCCAGGTGAGCAGTCACAAAATGGCTCGGTGACTTTGGAGATGTTGATGTATTTGTGGGGATGCTGGCAGGGTCCTGCAGGTGGATTGTGTAGTGGCACAGGGAGACGAGGGGCACAACAGAGCCCCAAAACAGCAGCCCCCATTCTCCCACAGCACACGGGACCCCGCCAGGTGTGGTGGGGCCAAGGGCTGATCACAGAGCCGCTGTGTGGCGCGGAACAAAATGGCAGCCCCCTCACGCAAAATGGCGGCTGGGACGAGGCGGCAGCCCCCTGCCATGGGTCAGGCTGCGACCAGGGCTCCCTCCTGGCCAGCGCGGGTGGCCCCGGTCTGAAGATGGGTGCTGGGGGAGCTCCCATCCCTCATCCGGTCCCAGATGTGGGTCCACCAGCTGCGGTTACAAAGCACCAGGGAGCTCCTTCTCCAACATGAGCCACTCCAGGTGCTCTCCACCAGGGTCAAAGCCCCTCATGCTCACCCACCCAGCCCATGCCTGGCCTCACCGTGATGCTGAGGGAGGAAGGTGCTTGGGCACGGCCGGTGAGCCTAACCCCAGTCAACGCCTGAGGGCAGGGCTACACAGATTAAAGCAATTTGGTCCCTACCCAAGCCAGTGAGGATAAATTCTGGGCAAGGCGGATGATGTCCTTGGTCCTAAAAGACTAGTTGTGCAGTCGGCTGGTCCCCAGGACACTTCTCCCCGTTGTTTCCCTTTTTTGGGGGAAATCACACCAACTTGAAACGGAAGAGAAATCCCAATCCTCAGCATGTTTCAAGCGCTACAGTACGCATTTCAGTGCACACACAGATACTAACACCGTGCCTGGTTTGGTGCACCCCAAGCACGCAATGGGGTGACTCTGAGCAAGAAAGCACAGCATTAAGCCCGACTCCTGAGCAGCTTTACTTCATGCACACACAGCAGCTCACTAACCCAAGCTGGTGTCTCTGTATTCCGTGTTCACATATGCTCATATTTACACACCCGTGGACCCACATAACACCACATGGGCGTACAGCACGGCGCATGCACATGTGCCTACAGAAGCAGTGTAATCAGCTGCTGCAAATCAGCAGGTCACAGAAGTTTCGGTATCACTGGCTCAACAACACGCCTTTTCTCTTGCAGGGGGGCAGGCTGTCAGTGAAACCGCACAGAGAGACCAACGTCTCTCCGGCAGCTTGTAAAACCTCACAGCACCTGGTAAATGGCTGCGGCTGCACTTAGCTCTGCTCGGGGGTAGGAGGGCACCCCAAGCAGGCACCCCAGCACCTTCTAATCTTGCAGAAACACCAGCGCTGTTGCATTTGCTCATCCTGGAGCTGCCTCTACCATAGAGGACTTCACAACGCTTCCAGCTCTGCTGCAGAGCACGGATTCAGAGCACCCAGGTGGCACCCAGGTCACACACACACACTTACACACCTCCTGGGGGCACGGGGCTGCAGCCCCACGGTGCTCAGCCCCAACCCTGTGAGTCCCAGCTGCACGGCCACCCTTTGGGGAGGCAGAGGAGGCGCTGGTCACCTGCCAGCAGGGCGGACCGGGAAGTCCAGCTCTCCTGGGGACGCCACGGCCGGGACAAGTGCACGGGGCAGTGAAATGCCACCAACAACCTCCACGGCTGCATGCTCAGACCGCGGTTTTGGTGCGTGCCACGTCCACCCGGGAGCATCAGCGAGCCTCTGGGGTCCTTCTCCTTCACCCCCTCGTTTTAACAACGCGTCCACATCCCTGTTTCCTTTCCCAGACCCCCCCCTTCTCCTGCCCCAGCCCAGCCGCGCTCCCCACGGCAGCGCCCGCTCGGGGCACACCGCGCGCCCCCCGCCGCGCCCTTACCGCCGCTCCCGCCGCCGCCACCGCCACCGCGGGGCCGGGCAGAGCCGGGCGGGGGCTGCCCGTAACGGGGCGGGGCAGGGGGCGGGGCCTGGCTTCACCTCCTCCTTCCGGGAGGGGCGGGAGTGAAGGCGACGCCCAATCGCTGCTCGAGGCGGATCAGCCCCCGCCCGCCCGCGGCCAACCAGCGCCCGCCCCCTCGCTGCGCCCTTCGGCGCGCCCCGCCCCCGTGAGGCGCGCGCGCGCGTTGCTCAGCTCTCTCTCCCCCCCCCTTCTCCTCCTCAGGGGAGAGGAGGCGCGGCCATCTTGGGGTGCCCCGCCCCGCCCGCTCCGCCTCAGCGCCCCTTGCTCCCGGCGGCGGGGCCGTGCCCGGCTGCCAAGCGTGGTTTAAGTTAATTCACATAAACATCTCCATCTGTGAACGCTGTGAGTGGGGTGTCCCTCCTCACACTTGCCACCTGCCCAAAGCAAATAAAACCACCATCCTGGCCCTGTAACCCCACATCCCGCCCACAGCAACACCCCCTCCTTATCCACAGTAGGGCAAGAGTTAATGGCTTCAGGTTGTGCCAGGTTTAGGTTGGATATCAGGACAACTTTCTTCACGGGAAGGGTTGTGAGGCATGGGAGCAGGCTGCCCAGGGACGTGGTTGAGTCACCACCCCTAGAGGCATCCAAAAGAGATGTGGTGCTTAGGGATGTGGTTCAGTGGTAGACTTGGCACTACTGGGTCAGCGGTTGGACTCGGTGCTCTTAGAGGTCTTTTCCAACCTAAACTACTCGGTGATCCTGTGGAGATGTGATCTGCTCCCGAGGACAGCATTAGAGGGGACATCAGGCCAAGCTTCGTGATGGCAAATCCGTGGAGGGCTGCCAAAGGCAAGCCAGAGGCTGGCCCCACAGAAGCAAGCCAGTGCCAACAGGAGCACACAACGGGGGCCGAGGATGAGATGCTGAACCTTGCTTGTGCTCTGTACTGCATGGGAGTGTGCGTGTAAAGGGCTGCCCGTAATGGCTGCCCAAGACTTGCTGACAGCTGCCTTCTGCCACCACCACAACAGCCTCTAGAGACTGCTTCCTGCCAGTCCTGTGTTCTCTGATGAGGCTTTTCTAGATACTTCACACGTGGGAAGTTTGATGTTTAATATGGAGTTTACTTATTTGAGGCTATTTGCATCTACAAGGGATTTTGATTTAGTACTGTGATATATGGAGTAATAATTCGTGTCAAGAAGATGGTTGATGTTAATAAAGAAGGGGGAGATATGGGAGTGTGGCCGCAGGGGTCGAAGAGCCCCATGGTTGATGATAACATCAGACTCTTAAGGATGAGGCCATCAGAAATGTAAAGAGTTTAAATGTAAACAGTTTAGAGGGAACAAAGAAGGGTCATTCAGGAGACCATGCTGTCTGGGGTTGCTTGTTCTCCAGCCATTAAGGCATGGAAGTTGCTGGGGGGTTGCTGGTTGCTGGGCAAGGTTGTTGACCAATGAAAAGTTGTTTTGAAAAGGACTGCTGTGGGGAGAAGGGTGTAAGAGGGGAGCCTGTCCTCAAGATGAAAAGGCAACACGATATATTGAAGTTATGTCATCAGTAAAGAAGTAGAAAAAATGAATGAATAGGGACAGGCTGGCAGAACAGAGACCAGGACAGGAACAGGCACATGGATTACCTCATGAAGATAGGTTCGGCCAAACTCAGCAAACCGCCCAAAGAAGCTCGTCCAGAAAGTCGCTGGAAATGGTCACACCGGAGCTGGAGAGAAGCTCAAGCTGAGAGAAGCGGAGCCGCGCAAACAACTGCCCCTCGCTGGTCAGCAGTTGTGTGTTAGGGGGAATCGTACGTCCTTAGGAACAAAGACTGTCCTGGTAACCTTACAGCTTATTCTCCTTATTAACAATCAGACAGTTTATGCGCCTGAAACATGGGACCAAACTGAGGTCAGGGTGTGGGACTCTGCAGCTAAAAATGAGAAGGTGGCAGTGGGATTGCTCGGCACCTGGCGAGCAGTCTCTGAGGCCTTAAAGAGCCCTGTGGGCCCACAGTCAGACACGTGTGGTTTGCCAGACAGTGAGGGAGCTGCGGGCTCGTCCACTGATACTCCTGCTTCACCAGAGGCCCCCACACCACTACAGCCATCGCAGGCCTTTGCTGTTTCACCCCCTGGTGACCTGAACATGCCTTTTGACCCAGGCTCTGTTGGCCTTGAAAAGGAGATGGAAATGTTTTCCTTCGATCCAGGAAGAATAGGATACATAAGGTCCAAAGGCCGAGTTGCTGAACAACTTAAAGTGAGACATATTGCTCCCATGACTAGCCCTGGAATTCTCCGGTGTTTGTAATCAAGAAAAGGAATGGAAAATGGAGACTTTTATATGATCTGAGAGAAACTGATGAAGTCATGGAAGGATTCCTTCAACCAGGATTACCAACTCCAACTATGCTCCTCCAGTCATAGACATTAACAGTAATAGACTTAAAGGATTGTTTGTTAAACACTTGCCAGAATTCAGAAACTTTGCCATGTTTCTGTTTCAATTGATACCTTTTCTGATTGTACATATGTATAGGTGTACTCGGGTTTAGTATGTAAAAGCAATGTTCTGTATGTTTAGAAAAAGTTTGATGTTTGTGTGTGCGTGTTGGCACAGACTCCCTGCGCACCCAGCACTGTTTACTTGCCTTTTATAAATATTACTAAATTCAGATTGAGTTGTATCTTCATTTATAACAGTACGATGATTCAGCAATCACAATATAAATTCACATTACACTTCACAGACTACTGCAATTCCAGTGTATTGTCAAATTGCAGTGTAACTGTAAATCTCATTATTCATCTCCAGAATATGCATTTGGTCACATTACTGACTGGCCCTAATTGCAAAGAAGACATATGCGGGTTGCCACCAATTCAAGCCTGGAGTTCAGTTTTTATAAGTCCTTTGTTCATTGTTTTTGAGGTATTTTGAAGTACTTGCTATTATGCTTGCTCAATTGTACCCTATTATACTTGCTAAATTACTATCATAAGGCAAAGAGAGAGAACATGTGCTGCTAAAGACTGTTAACAGTCCCACAGGTGACATGTGGGTGAGCATATTTTTTTCTTCCTCACCCTCTGGGTCTGAAGGAGTGAACTGTGCATACCTGCAGCTTGAGGCCATAGCCACTGCAGAGCGAGGTCCTTCTGGCAGGGTGTGCAGAAGGCACCTTGGGCTTCATGGTGTTTGTAGTGCAACTTCACCAGCTCCCAGGCAAAGGCAGAGTCACCGCAGGCAAAGTCGCTTCCTGAGAGATGACAGGGCTCTATAGAAAAGTAAAACAATAAGCTGAATACTGGCTGCAGTTACCTGTGTAATGAATAAATAAATATTGATTAGTCATAGGATCATAGCATTTAGCATTTATTACATACACAAGTCACATTATGTATCTGTATATGTATACATTATGTGTACACACAGCAGTATGTACACCCCCTAAAACTAGTGTCGCTCTGCTTCAAGTCTGCATTTCTTGAAGTCAGAGACAGCCAGTTACACAACTGGTTTTTATGGTTAGCTGATTCCAACTGTCTAAAACAAAGGCACCCTCTGGTTCCCTCTGGTATTGAGATGTGTTTGGCTGTTTTTCCAGCAATTGCGGTCAATCACTCCATTATTCTCCCTGAAGCCTCGAGGACATTCAGCCTCTCTGTATCTCCTCAGAGCATTCCTCCCCTGCCTGTGTGTGGTGGGGGATGAAGGGGTTCCTGAATCGGTCATGCTCCCCTGGCTGTGGTGGGAACTGAGCGCCTCTTTGGAGATCACCAGATACTGGCAGCTTTTGTGAAGCTTGTCCTGATGAATGCGTGGAGATACAGCCTAGACAGGCAGGCCATTGCTGGGGACATACAGTGTCTTCTTGCCAAGGTGCACCAAGCAGCTCCTCCAGGAGCTTATCAGCTTTTTGGTCCTTGCACAGCCTGGAGGCCTACAAACATGTGGCTGCTGTGCTCCTGGCAAGCATGAAGAAAACCCCTCAACCTCACCAAGCCTGGCTGCCACCACAGAGGTGGCTACGCCTCGGTGCCAGCCCTGGTCCGTTTTAGACTGGTAGCCCTCAAGTCCCTGGGCATAAGGAGCTTCCCAGCACCCCAGCTACCAAGGAGGAGGAGAACAAGCAGTCCCCTAGGTTTATTTCCACCACAGCAATACATGGTCATGGCTCCAGCACTGGGAAGGAGTCTGGGAGCAAAGTCATAGTGCTAAGGAGATGGTCAGAAAGCAGACAGGAGCAGGCAGAGGAGACCAATAAAAGGGCAGAAGAAGAGGTTAGGACACTTGCAAGTCACAAAATAGCCAAAGAGGCTTTGAAAGTTGTGAGAGAGGCCAGCAGGTCTCAAAGCTGCAGAAAGACTTCATCAGGAGCAGCTAAAGGAACAAATGCAAGAATTGTTTGTCTGGAAGAAACAGTACTCAAACCAAGACTAGAAGCTGGGGGGTGAGGGCACACACTGATGGATGGGTATGGGACACTCAGGGCATGGGGTCAGGGACAGCAGACTTAGAGAGACACATAGGGAAGGGTGAAGGAGCATCCATTGCTTTGATTCCCCAGGCAGTAAGAAAGAGCTGTCTTGTCCCCAAACACTTCTTTCTCAGAGACTTCATTGTACCATGCTCCTCAAAATGTCTGTGGATGGGAATAGGGGTGAACGAGGTGTGTGCAGCATGAAGCTTGTCTCTACCCTTATCAGTCCAGCCAGGCCTTTCTCTCTGTTGTGCAACCTGTTCAAAGTCCAGATAAAACGTTATGGAAAGATGGGAACGGACTCATTCTCAATGTGTTTCTTAAATGAGAAACAATCGTTTTCTGTTCTACTTTTTGGCATGTCTACACAGCCGTGACAGTGAAGTCCTGGGTATGGAACAAAAACTTAACAACCTGTGCCTAGGCAGTGCTTTGCTGTGAGATGACCACACGATGGAGAGGTACCCAGGCAGACTGCTGAGGATTCCTGCAGCACACAAACTGGAAACCCCGAGAAGCAGTTCAGGAAGCTGCTCGTTGATGTTTCTCAGCTCTTGGTTAGCAAGCCCTGGAGCTGGGAAGGTTTGCCCTCAGCCTGACTGTGGCCTGACGGCTGGGATTGTGCAGGGTGAACAGAAGCAGCTTCATGAGCTCCCTCGCTCTGCTCAACCCTGGCAGCACGTCTGTTTGTGTGAGTCCCCCGGCTATGCAGCATGGTCTTGCTGCAGACCGAGCACAATGCAAGGAGCAAAGACATCCACATGTCTGCCTACATGCTTTTAATTATCACTTGGTGAGTTCCTTGGCCCTGTGCAGGTAGCAGAGGAACAGTGGAGCCCTGCAGGAGGCCTCGTCGTGTGGGTAATATCAAGCACTTATTACACAGGTGGCTCTGTGTTTGCCCACAACTTTTAAAGGCTCGAGCCTTCCCAATAAACACACAGAAATCAATAAATGTACAACAGGTCCAGGTGGGGTTCGGCTTGCGCTGGCTGAGGCTGGCCCTGGGCCAGGCAGAGGAAGTGAAGGGACGTGTCCCTGGCTGCATTTCTGGGCCTGACGGGCAGAGACCCAGACCAAACGACCTTCACAGCCTGGTGACTGGCGATGCCACCACCACCACCTCATGCCACCACCGCCACCTCAGATGGGAGAGGCACTTCCACCAGCGCCTCCTCTGCCTCTTCAGGGCATGCACTGCCCTGTGGGTGTGTGCAGGTGTGTACACATATATACGTGTACCCGAACACACACAGACTGCTCATGGAGCGGGCACACAACAGGACACAGCTGGGTGTCTTCACCGCCCAGCACCTGAGGCAAGCCCGGCCATTTTGTGGGCGGCAGCTGCCATTTTGTCCAGCGCCACAAGGCCGCCTCCTCAGCACCAGGAAGTGCTGTGGTGGGAAAGCACACAGCATGTGCACACCGTGTGTGCTCGGATAGGAACACACCTGTAAAGGAGGGCATACCTGTGTAAAAATACATTTTTTTTTATTCACTTATCCATAGATGCAGTATTTAGATACATACATAAACCCACATTTACGGAGAAAGACACATTGAATACGTATAAACATGAAGGCATAGGTTTAAAGTGGATGAGATTCTTTAGCCAGAGATAATAGAATGAATAATTACATATTCATAAAAAAGTAATTAAATAAAAGCAGAAGAGGGTCTGTGTGTAGGTGATGGCTGATGCCGAATGCCAACACCACTGGCTCTCTGTGGGGACAGCATCCCCTGCACCCCTTGCCTGGGTGAGCTGGGGCAGCGCCGGCACCCCGTGAGCCGGAGGAGCCATTCTGCTGGGCTGGCACTGCCCGCATGAGTATCTGCAGCGCGGGCGGCTTAGGGAGCTGCTGGGCCATCGTTTCTCTTTGTGCGCTGCTCGCTGACGGTGCAGGGCAGCGTTTACCATCCCCATTGTGGCCTCGATTGTGCCACTAATCCCCCGCAGGCCCCGGGGCCGGTCAGCAGCCTGGCTGGCGTGGCCGTGAGCAGCATCGGGCAGAGCGATGGCCTAATCCCACTGTGGCACCGCTCCCTGGGGACAATGTTGGGCTCAGAGCACCTCACTTTCCAGCAAGACCCACCGGTGATGCATGCTTCAGCAGCAGGAGGCTCTTTGGGGAGCTCTGCTGTGGGAAAAGGCTCAGCTTTTTCTCTCCACCAAGGCACGGCACCAACACTCAGTTTCTCCTCCAGGTGGGATCAGCAGCTGCTGGCCCGTGCTCTCCACGCTGCACATGGGGTGGCACCAGCTCTGCTCCCAGCACTGGTGATGGGCGTCCAGGATTAACAACACCTCCTGGTGCAGGGAATCGCCCCATGGGAAGGACAGGTACAGGCACCATGGGGAAGGCAGCGTGAGGGACCATAAAAAAAAGCTGTGGAGTTGCCCAGGAGAACCTGCACCCTCATCACCTCCCTTACTGCCTTTTTATTTCCTTCCCCAAAATGTTGATTGTTTTGGAGGAGGAGGACTTTAGAAAAATAAGTAAATAAATAAATAAAATAAATAGATTAAGTTACACATCCACAGACCAAATAGTTACATTATAGGCATTTTTGTGTAACTACAGTCCACCATTGCTCTTACAGTGTTTTCGACCAGCAGCAGTGGCACACCCGGTGGGCCAGGCAGGGTTTCCCGAAAGCCTCCAATAAACCACTGTAAGGTCTGTCTATCCTCAGTCGGGAAGCAAGAGGGCAGCAAGCTCCAGTGTAACAGCAAGCGCAGTTAGCTGGGCAGCAAACTCACAAAGCTGTGCCCAGCACAAGAGCGGCTTTGTTTATGCGTAAGAAAGAGTAGTCAGAATTAAGGTCCATGCTTTGGTGTCACGGTACTTCATTGACACTCCTTCGTTTTGTGCCAGCACTCAGCTGAACACTTGGCAGACAGCTGGCAAGTAGTTATAATTAACAGGAACTAACCCCGTCGGCAGGCAGGTGTAGCTGACACTTTGGACAGGTTATAGCAGGCTGGGGTTTAAAGTTTATGACCAGATCTGCTGACACACCACGGTTACAAATTTAAAGACACTGAAAAAAAAAAAAATCCACATTGTGTTCACTTAAAACCCGAGGAAGCCTGAAAAACTGTTAGCTCTTTGAAAAGGAGAGCAAGTATAGCAAGCCACTGTACAGAGCTCTCCATAGGACTGAGGAGGAGTCCGGGGAAAGGAATGGCTAATGAGGATTTGTGAGTAGGGTGGAGATACCAGCAGGAGCCAAAGGCTCATGGAGAGAAGGGCCAAGCTGTCCCATTTTGCTGGAGAGGTGTGGGAGCATGGCCTTCACTGTGAGCTGGTTTGTGGCTCTTGTGGCTGGGTTAATTCTTCCAGCTTGGCCAGCTTGAAGCAGGAGCAGCAAGATCCACATCTGATGTCCTTGCTGCTGGGGATGTTTGTGCCTCCGGAGCTGCTGTGTTTGCTTGCGTGGGCTTTGGGGGTTGCGGGAGGGAGGAAAGCTGCTTGGAGCCAGGAGGTGCTGGCCTCCAGCCAGTTTGCAAGTGAGCAGAGGAGTGACCAGCACACCCAGAAACCTTGGCTCTGAGCAGGCTCTTCAGTAGCAGGCACGGACTGAGCAGCACTGTCCTCACAGCAGTGCCAGCACTTGCCCCGACAGCCCTGGAGGCACAGAGCTGGTCCATGCCCCATTTCCTGCTCTGAGGTGAGGTGCTGTCCTTGTGCAGGTCCTCAGCACAGGTTTTCTGACCTCCACTCTACTCTCCCCTCTTTTTATTCACTGGAAAGGAGTCCATGGCAAAAACACCCCACAAATCACAGTGAATTTCTGGGTCACCTGGAAGCTCTTCCACTCACATTTCTTTCCTGGTCCTCCTCTTGCCCTTTGCCAGTTAGAGAGCGCGCTCTGGTTTGGGTTTGGGTGAAGGTTCAGAGACCTCCCTGCATGTGGCTGAGACTGAGCATTGCCCTCAGCCTGGGAGACGCCTGCAGGTGTGATGCCAGAGCCTCCAGCAGTGCTTTGCTGAGGAGGAGGAACACATTTTCATCACTGCCTGCTTCTTCCCCATTACTGGAGAGTTAAATTGATGTCTCTTTCTTTTCCAGGGCTGTGCACAAGGATGGATTTTGGGTCGTGGCTCCTGACGAGAGTTCACCAGCTCACTGCATGTTGACCACAAGCCCACCTGCAGCATTTGGAAAGACGGCCCCGCACTGAGAGCTCCCTGGTCCTCGAGGTACATGTGTTTTACCTGCTGGACACCCCAGCTAGCTCCCATAATTGCATATTTGAAATAAGTGCTGGGTTGCAGCTGTAAACATATGTGTAAAAGTTGAAGAAGTGGATAGAATTTGAAAACTGATATGTTTTAGTGTGCCGCAACACCACTTGAACCCGAATAATTGGAAGATGTGTCTTTGCTTTTCCCAGTAGTAGAGACAGGAGCATTTTCCTTCCATTGTTAAAGCAAGCTGGTAGGCATGCAGCTTGGTTATGTCATGAGAATGTCTGTCTTTCTTTTTTCTTTTTTATTTATTTTTATTTTTTAATATATATATTTTTAATATATTTTATATATTATATATATAATATAATATATTTTATATATTTTAATATATATATATATATATATAATTCTTTTTTTTTTCCCCACAGCATTTTCACAGAATCACAGAATCTCTAGGTTGGAAGAGACCTCTAGATCATCGAGTCCAACCTCTGACCTAACACTAACAGTCCCCACTAAACCATATCCCTAAGCTCTACATCTAAACATCTTTTAAAGACCTCCAGGGATGGTGACTCCACCACCTCCCTGGGCAGCCCGTTCCAGTGCCTAACAACCCTTTCAGTAAAGAAATTCTTCCTAACATCTAACCTAAAACTCCCCTGGCGCAACTTAAGCCCATTCCCCCTCGTCCTGTCACCAGGCATGTGGGAGAACAGGCCAACCCCCACCTCACTACTGCCTCCTTTAAGATATCTGTAGAGAGCGATAAGGTCGCCCCTGAGCCTCCTCTTCTCCAGGCTGAACAAGCCCAGCTCCTTCAGCCGCTCCTCATAGGACATGTTCTCCAGGCCCCTCACCAGCTTCGTCGCCCTTCTTTGGACCCGCTCTAGCACCTCCATGTCCTTCTTGTTTTGTTTGCTTGCCATCTTTTCCTGGGACAGTAGTCCTGAATCAAGTTATACTATATATGCTTTTTAGATGTGATTGTAGCTACTTTGAAGCTTCTTGGCTTGCAGACCAACACGAACAAGGTGCACCCTGAGACGCTAGGGCAAGCACAATCCCTCCCCTATTTTTAAAAAAATTGGGAAGAAACAATCCCCTCGTGCCAGGGAAAGGGCTGATGGAGCAGGGACCTCCGAAGTGGAGATGCCAACGTGATGGACACCACGAGAGGCAGTCCTGGAACTACAGGGAGGGCAGGGGCTGTCCAGCCACAGTGCTTCCCATAGAAGTAACAGCTCCAGAAGTGCTTGACCCTTGCTGAGCATGTGCATATGTAGCAGTGTGGGCATCATTGTAGCAACTAAAACCTAAGAAAGGAACCAGGCTGCTACAACGCAGCCACCCTCCTGCCACCCAGCCTGGAGCACCACCCGGCCTCACACAGCAAGGCTATAGAATGCTTAACCCAAGCAGCACCCGCTGGAAACCAGGCACATTTCCCTCCCACCAAGTGTACTTCACCGTCTTCAAAGAAGCACAGCTACTCCACAGACAACCAGGGTGGAACAGATACTGTATTTTTCACAGACAAATCCTAGTTATAGATCTCTGGAACTTGTAAATAATACTTAGAATACAGAATTTCAAATCAGTGCAAAATGTACAGTCAAATTAAACACAAACATTGCCAAATATATACAGAATTGTTCTCCAAACACAACCCAAGGACAAACAGATGTTTAAATATACGAGGAAGGTCCATCTTCTATAAATTACTTTTTTTTTTTTAAACCAATTAGTAGATTAGGTATGCTATTTGTAGACAAATTACCACAGCATAGTGATTTGCAAGGCAGACACTGAGAAACAAGTTACATCATTAAAACCCTGTTTCTTGAACCAATGCACAAGTAAATGTGAAAATGCATTACTAGTTTGAGGCACACAATGTGGAAGGCTTTTGAGCACTTGAATGCTTATGCTTACGCTTTGTTTTCTCAGTATTATTAGGCAGGTGCACAAAGAATAAGCATGAGACAACAGCTAAACTGTTTGGTGGTCAGCTTACCTTAGCTTGATGGGCCAAGTTGATTTATTAACGACATATTAGAAGATTCACAAAAACTCTGTAAAACATCTTAGAGTATCTTGATATTAAAACACTCATTGAAAAACTGCTTGAAGTTGGCTGATTTAACCAGAGGTGAAAACCACAGTTACTTAAGCTGTAGTTTGAGAAGAGTTAACACGTGATGAGTGGTTTTTAAGTAGGAGGGACACTGAAATCTACACTAAATGACAACCTCTGTGATGCTTTGCATTCAAAGCAGAGATACTCCTATTAATTAGAACTTGCAGCTTATTCAAGGTATTGATTGCTACTATCTACACCATTGATAATTAAACTATCTCAAGGATTACTTGCTTTTGGCATGTTCAGAAAGCTGGAGTTATACAGCTATTGCTATGATACAGATCCCCACAATTTTCTTTTAAAATAGCAGTGAAGGCATCATAAGCACCTAAAAGTACACAATAAATACTCAGTAATTCTTCAAGCACCTCTTGCTACCCAATTTGGCAAGATCAGCAGCACAAAGAAAGGGATGCCACGGCAAGGCAAGCTGTAACTGTTTGACACAGGGACGGGCCTGATTTATGCCTTATTTCCTTCAGAAAGCAGAAGGACCAACATGTGGCATATCCTGTGGACAGCGAGAGATGTCTCAAAGGGCCAGACAGCCACCAGACATGTAGCATTCCTGCTGTCAAGCACAAGGGCAGGCTCTCTACTCCTTATCTGACAGTGGTTTGTATCGGGAAAAGTTCAGCCTTCGATAGCTGGTGTTTACGTTTGGAGTTGCTGCCAGAAGTGTGATACGGGATACACACAACGTAAATGAAGCCACATCTTCTGAAATCAAGTCTTCTCCTAAATAACACACTTGAGCCACAGTGACATGTTAAAAGAGTGTGTTGCGAGAAGAGCTCAGAGGAGTAACTACACCAGTAAGTGTCCTACTAAAAATACTTTGCTTTGGGATACATCTTTGATATCTACATACATTTATTTCAAGACTTCAGAACAACCTTTTAACAACACTGAATTGCTTATAAAACACTCTGATAAATTATCTTCACAAAAAATAAAGTCAATCTTTTCGAAAACACATTCAATAACAACACTTGTGTCAGTACAAAGTCTGCCCTACGAATCAATGGCAGAAAAGTCATAATCCACATTTAAATTTTTCTACAGGGACATAGCTAGGAGGCTAAACCGGAAGGCAACTATTTTATTAATTGTCATGGGAAGCAGAAACAGCGCTTCCAGAATGCAGAAAGAGAATGAACTGACATGTATAGGTTTACAATCAATAGTCACTGTCCTGTAAACATTGAAACTGCTGGTCTAACTGCGTGTTAAGACTAATACATTGCATTTGTTTCACTGCATTCCATACTTACAATGGCTACACTGTTCAAGAACACAGTAAGTAGCAAAGGAACAAAGGCTTTGAGCTGGACTTCTCCTACAAGCCAAGTGTCAAGTCAGTAAATGTTGACATTATAAATGAACTTTAACATTACTCTAAAGCATTATAAAATCAGACTAAGAAGCCTAAATCTTAGAATAGCAGCCAATTTGTAATTGTTTAAAAATATATGTGAACTTTCAGTCAGTCAGATATAAATACATACTGCGATGTGGGGAAGATACCATCTCCCATTCCCAAGCAGAGCTTTTGAAAACACAGTATCAGAGCTGGGGATCAAGGAACACTGCAAGTCAGAGAAACTCTTAAAACATTAAACAGTTGCATTCTACAAACTTGTGTTCATCGTTACCTGAAAGTGCATTTTTATATCTGTAGAATCATCCCCATATTTACAAAAAAAGTACAAACATTGCAATTTTGCCACACCCTAAAACTATCCAACCTGCTTTTACTGTTAAGTGCAAAAAGTCTGTGAAGTGATACATGCACTGATGGAATACAAGGTCAAGGGCTGAAAACAGAGGCAGTGCTGCCACCACGAATCCCAGGCATGTCAGTAGTTGCTGAATGTTTGCTGCACAGCTACAAAAATGGCTGAAGTAGAAGCTGAAGCAGAAATCAATAAGCAGCTTAAAGGCCAATAGCTAGAGAGGAGTTTTAGACCAGGATCTCCATTCCCTGCCCTCTGCACAACCTCACCAGCCTTTTTTTTCTTTTTTTTTTTTTTTTTTTTTTTTTCGTTTAACCAGCTCACTCACGCCTTTGTTACCAGCGTCAGTATAAAGGTTGGGCCCAAAGGGCAGGAAGGCAGCCTAGCAGGAGAGGAAAATGCAGAGTTCATGTCAAGGCAGCAAGGGAGAGGTATGGGGTGCAGATCGAAAGACACCTATCTCCTGGCAGCTCTCTCAAGGTCACAACGCCAGCGCACCCCCAAGTTTCTGTGCTGGAGCACGGGCAGGTGGCCATGCAACACACACCGTACCTGCACACACAGTCGGAGCACGCTACGAAATACCCATGCAGCTACATCTGTTCTGTCTCCAACATAAGACCTTCTTAGGTGTTGCAGAAGTTCATCTTACCTTCTCCTCCCTCAGAACAAGGCTTCATTTGGAAATGAGGTGGTTACATGCCAGCAGGCCGCTGCAAGGTAACGTGCACGCCTGGCTGCTCAGCGATTCCACAGAACTGATAATCAGACCATTATTGACACAGTACATTATTTGCTCTTTAAAGAACTGTAATCTGCACAATACTTTGAAGAGGGTAACTGTGAAGATTAATGAGCAATTGTCTGGAACAGTTCATTTAGTTTTGTTCTTTATCTAAGTCTTGAAGTTGACTATGCTGCAGCTTCTAGTTTTTAGAACATTGCAACAGCCATTGCCATTGATTTTAAACACACTAAGACTTGATTAAAACCTAGAAAAAGTAAGAGGGGCTCAAAGTGTACACATGCAGATACTATAAACACAGTTGTGCTTTGACTATATTGCTATCATGTCGGGAAGTACACATCCCTCAGAAATGTGGGCTGAGAGCCTCGGTGGGACCAGCAAGAAAGCAAGCCCTGCCTTCTGACCACAACTGGTGAGAGAAAGATCCAGAAGTGAGTGCTCTTTGCAAAAACCACAAAACCACACGCCATTTCCTTTCATGGAAATACAAGGAAGACTATTTTAAGGGTGTGTGCATATATACGCATATGCATATATGTATACACGCATATGAATGTATAGAAATAAAATGCTTTTGGTAATATAACCCAGTTTCATACAAAAATCAATGCAATGAAAGCATCAGCAATTTAAACTACTCCAATCAAGTCTAAAAGTCATGGGAGAAAAAACAGCAAGTTTTCTGAATAGTGTTTTTATCTCAGGGATAAGCTTTTGAACTTAGGTTTAAATTCAAGACAGAGGTAATATATTTACCCATCAAAGCAGATTTTAACCAACTGACCACCTTCTTCTTCCTTGTCTGTGACAGGGGGATATTTGAAATGAACCTTGGCTTTCAGGATCCCTCTTCTCCCCATGCTAGGAAAGTGTAGTAAGATACCAAATAAAGCAGGAAAGAGGCTAGTGCTGCTCCGTGTGCCTGCCACTGTCTGCAGGTGAGCTGAGAAGACAGGGCAGGATGAAGGTGTGCGCTCTAGATGGCAGTGAGCCTGCGTCTCTGCCCTGTCCATGGGTTATGCTTTCTGATTCTGTGTCCCTGATGTTGATTAACAGCTGTCTGTTCAGAACTGAGCCTCCTTCCCAGTACTTTTCTTACTGCCTTATTTAAAGCACTTGGCCATGTGAACACCAGCTACCCACAGTGTTCCTCTCTCCACTCAGTGCCGAGAATCATCTATCAGCCCGCGGTGATGTGAAGTATACTGCATTGTTTTATGTTCAACGTGAAGGCTAAGTGAAAACTGCAGGGAGTTTTATCACCTCTTTTCAAGGAAATCTCACTCCTATGGAAGAAAATCCTAGGCCTTTGCAGAAAATCAGTGTGATAAAAATGTCAGAAAAGCAAACAAACAAGCAAAAAAACAAACACCAAAAAAACAGGTATGATCCCCTTGATATACTGGCTTCTACAGTACCTGAAACTGGAACGTCTTGATAGAGACATTCAACAGAGAGTTTCTTATTTTAAAAACTTTGCAAGAGCTTTCCTATCTCCGCCACCCAGGAATCTGTTTTGTCTTCAAAACGTACTAAAAATCACTCTGTGATGTGGAGAGACCTTAAATGCCAAGTGTGTTTTTCTTAAGATATATTTTCATTCCAGTGTGGCACTCATCTACTCAAACAACACGTGGGAGTCAGTTTATGGAAAAAGAGAAAAGAGAAAGAGAAAAGAAAACTAAAAGCCTCCATATCTTCCATTAGGATCTCCTTGGACAGTTGCAAGGAGAATGTGTTTATATTTCTGTGTTGCCTTACTAACACACTGCTACCCTGAGACAGGCTCCTACAGCACTCCAGGTATGGAAAATCCCAATGGAAGGAAGGGCACGTCACAATGAGAGGCCCTCTGATTAAAATACTCTGGCCCAAGAGTTTCATGGTATTTGAGAGAACAGATACTGAGCAACAGAGACAGACAGCCAGGCCTTTAACGAGCCAAGAACATGAACACTGTCAGTTACATGCTGCAGGATGGTGTCTGTCTGAAAAACAGAGTCAGACAGGCTTATTTACTCGGGCTGTAGAAGATAGCCAGTACCAACAATCTTCAAAGTTTATGCATGTTATCTGTAATGAAGAGTTAGCAGTTTTCCTCTCATCTTTGAGTCAGCAACCATAAAGAAGACCAATCAGTTTTTCAACTACCCCAAGGACAAAAAGTAGCTTCTCTGGCTTTCTGGACAGCTACGAACAGCGATGTATTTAAGATTTCTTCTCTAATTTGTGAGCTGCATCCTGAGAAGGCATAGCCTGAAATACAGCACACCCCTCCTCCTTGCAACACTGGTACCAGGATGCCAGAGGAGCTCCAGTTAATCCTTGCTGCCCAGGTTCTGAAGCTGAGACAATGCCATGGTTAATGACCAGGTGAGTGTCCACACTATCTCCTCCTGTACTGTCCATGCTACTTCCTTCATAGTTTGCATGGTGAATAATGGTAAGTTGTAGTCCATGTGGTAGTACATGAAGATAATTCCTACAAATTAGACTTACAATTGAAATAACAATCTTGAGTGAAAAGAGGAGTCCTCCAAATGCATCTCTACAACAACAGTAGGCACCTGTAAGCAGAAGGAGTCACTGGGCAGCAGGGAGAGACTGCAGGCAGCTGACCTTTTTGCATCTCTGTTACGTCTCTGTTTATAGCCTTAGCTGCATAGCTCTGTCTGATGCTACAGATGAATGTTTTATAGTACCCACATTCACACCCTTGTCTGTACCATAACTGGAAAATATAAAGCACAGGTAACGACCAGATGTTGCTGGAGATGGCACAGTGCTCAGAGTACAGATTGATGTCAACAAACCCAGCAAGAACTACCTAACCACATAATGGTCTCCAACACAGGACAATGGCTTTTGCATGTTTCAAAGGTATAGTGAAGTTTCCTGAAGCAGCTGGAGATGTTTTTCTGGACATGCTCACAAGAGGAACCTTCCTGAAGCTGCCACTTGAGTGACAAATTCATGTCATCCACAGCCAGGTTCGTTACTACCATGCAACAGAGGACAAGTTATCACCCTGGCTAGCTAAGTGGACTCTGATCCGTGCCAGCAGAGCTCAAGTAGCTCCAGGGAGCCAATGCACACACGTGGCAAAAACACACAGGCCTCTTGCTCCACAGCCAACTGTGCTCAGAGGGCATCTCGTTATGATGTTGACCTGCAGTGAAAGGTTAGTCACTGGAGGACCAAAGCAAGACAAAATCAGCACTGATGTCAGTAAAGATGTCAGATGTCAGTGAAGACCAACATGACCACAGCCCCAGGGAGCAGACGCATGTAGCACATTATGGCACCAACACATCAGCTCCAGTGCCAGTCTCCAGCAGGTAGCTAGAAAACTACTGGATCCCTGTGTCTTCAGCAGGTGGGTAAGCACAGAGAAGCGATCTCAGTCTCACAGGAGACGAGAGGAAACCTCTGAGGAGCAAACACACATCCCAGTGAGATGTAATAGTCACCTGGGTCCACAGCTGCTAGCACCACCCACAGGAGACACAGGAAGTCTGGCTAGATTGGTGAGTTTTCATGACAGCTATCACATCCCCAGTTTTCTGAAGCCTACAGAACATTAGATGCATGGTACAGGCTCCAATACCTCCTCAGTTTTGTCAGTGAAGTTACTCTTCAGTATTTCAGTTCAGTTCTAGTTCAGTTCTACTGTATCACTGTGCAAATCCACTTTACTGAACACTAAATGGTACCTGTTTCACACTAATTAGTGACAATTCTTTTAGTCTTTGAACTTGCTGTTAAGTAACAGTCCAACTCTGACAGATAAGTGAAAATGAGATAACACAAGTAAAGGCAAGAAGCAAAGCCTGGTGTCAAAGATAATGGTCTCAGCAATAGAAAACAGTCAGTATAATGTAATACTGCCTCAGGTATTTTTGTTCATTTTTTAGAGTGGTAGCTGCTGAAATTCAAATGTTCTTTAAAACAGGCTATTATCAACTTCAGTTGACAACTTGCTCTAAAAGCTGTTTCCCCTTCACTCACACAGTCTAAATGCTGTGGAAATAAACTCTCTGAAATATTTTGACTCAACTGTTCTAGTACTTTCTTTCTTCCCTGTGCACGGGGCTCCTTTTATAGAAATCATCTCTCCTGTGTTTTGTATTTTTTCTCTTCTACGGTAGTACTGTTTCAGCTATGTTATTTGGACTTATCCAAGGAGTTCTCAGCAGCTCATGTCTTTGCCTTTTTTTGGTTTGGAGGTTACTATGAGCATTAATTTAAAACAACACATTTTCATTTATGGAAAGATACACCAAAACTTATCTATGGAATGATTTTCTTAAAGAAAAAGCTGGGAGGAGGGGAAGAGTCTTTGCAAACATAGATGCAGAAATCTCGGCATCTTGGAATCTCTGTTTGGCCTCAGTTCCATATATATTAAAAACTGGGAAACGATTTATGGAAAAGCAACCCAAAGTAAACATCTCAAATGAGGCAAGTGGTACATAATAGTTATTTGTAACAATGAGGCACTATCTTTCAAAGACGACGCAGAACCCAGTACTGTTAAAATGCAATGAAAGGCACGCTCCTAAGCAACCCTTCTTCACCAGCTGTCTGCACCCAGTTTTACTGAACCATCTCAGTATCTACAGTAGTTGTGCTGCTTCGCTTCCGAGCACAGGTCTCCACTTAGCGTCCTCCTTCAGATACTGCCATGCTATCCACTCTCATCTCTTTCAGGCTTCCAGTTTTTTTCTGTTTCTGCTTGGACTTTTTCAACATATGTACCTAAAACGGAAAGTTTTTGAAGAAGTGAGAATTCAAATATCTGTAGTCAGATATACATAAGCAGACCTAAGGCAACTAATACATGAGCAAAATGTTGGAACTGCAACTGAAACACATTGAAATACACTACTGGCTGAAGCAGCTATCCTTGTAAAGTGCTAGGATTAACTGATTTTTACATAAATATATAGACACATGTAGGTACATACATATAGAAGTGTAAGGATATGTGTGCATATATATGAATGTACACACATATACATACACATACATACGGGTAATGCTATCAGTCACTAGCCTTAAAGACAGAAATATTTCTTACTGGAAGGACAACTTAGGTTTGTTCTTTCTTTCTCTCTTTTTAACAATTTCCTGCAGGAAAAGAACAAAGTTTAACACATTCCCAAACATCTGAGGTATGACCCTCTTTTCTCTCATTTTTCATCTGCTATTTCATACTTCATCTGGCTATTTTTCTGGTAGCCCTCCTTGTAGGGATATGCCTTGTCCATAGCAACAAACTGCTGTGAGTTAAAAAGGTGTCCTTAAGGTAGCAGACGAATCTGTAGACTTCTGCACACCAGAGTCAACCATTGCAAAACATTTATTTCACAATTTCAATATCAAAAGTTAATTCTTAAGCAGCTGACGCTTTTTTTTTTTTTTTTTTTTCTGTATATACACTGAAAGACCAGGGAAAATCAGACATCAGTTATCTCCAAAGACTCTCAGACTTCCCTCCTCTAGTATTCACTTTTCTCCTTTGCTGCTTTCTGACAGATTGTCCCTCCTCCAGCACAGCCAGCAGGCTGCTTTGTCCCTTGCACACTGCAGTGCTACCATGGGCTCCATAACTATGATCTGTTTCAGAGCAAGCAATACTGCCTGGAGATCTCAATACAGGAGTGCAAATTAAGTCACTTGGCTGAAGCTCAGGACTATCGAGGATGACTTTCTTAAACACAAGCCTCATCTGACCCAGTGGAGAGGGTCCTCAAACCATTCTCTGTATAAAAGGCTGTGTATTTATCCAGCAGTTACGACACAGTGCTGACTAGCTCCTTTGAAGTTAAGCATCAGAACACAACTGATGAGCAAGATAATATATTACTATCCATTGGAGAAACAAAGATTTGTCGGATTTCTGAGACAAACCTACAGTCATTACCTTTGGTCCAGCAGCAGAAATAATAATCTGTCCTGGGGCCTGAATCCAGGGCTCTCCATCAACTTGAACTGGAATTGGCTTTAGGAGCGTTACACGAAAATACGAGCCCTGGGCTATGCGGATGCCTGATCGAAAACCACCTTGGACTTGACCCTGTTAGGAAGTAAAAGCCTGGATTATCAAACACCCCAGTGAACAAAGAAGCGCAAATATTAGCTGCCCTTAAACTGTGTGGATACGTTTTTTTTTCTTACCTGATGTCTTAAGTTTCAAGCTAAAGAACTGCCTAGGCAAAATCTGCATAGGATGCTTTTACTGATGCAAAATTAATCATTTAATTAGTGCATGAAGCATAACTCATCCCCTTGCGAGCTGCCAGAGGCGAAATAATTTACACAGTGGAATCACTTGTACATTCATTTTGGGAAAGGAGAATGCATTCACAAAGTCATATTTGCTTCTACTTCCCTCCTCCATAAAATAGTAAACACTTTTTCAAAACAACTAACCATACACACAGACTCTGGTGCATGTGAAATGCCAAAATCTAAAAGCACATTATCATAAATCAGGGAGACAGAGATTTACAATATCCAACTCCATATTCATCTTCAGCTAGTAGGATCAGCATTAACCACAAAAAAAAAAAAAAGATGCAAAGGCAACTCTGCTGCTAAAAATTGTCTTGGGGAACATGTGCACATATCAAACATACAGGTAAAAATCTTAACACAAAATCACAAAATAAGAGCATCAGTTTGTTAATGTTTATATTCTGAAGCAGTATGTTCATTCCTTGGTGCTTCTAACAAAACAAAACTTTCAAGGATCTCTACGAAACTACTTCTCCTAATGGAAAAATTTATGTTTGTCTTCCTTAAAAGAACTAAATTACAAAACCGTGAAGTTGGCTGACACCAAAGGTTGAGCTGCACAAACAATTTTAAGTACCCACCTTTCCATTTTTGGTGGTTGTATGGATTTGTTGTCTCTAGTTACCTGACCACGTATACTTCTTCAGCACAGATTTCTTAAAATAGTGAAACAAATACGAAGAAAAGACAAAAATAACGCATCATTCCACAGGACTGCATTGCTAATAGCAGGCCATTTAAAAAATACGTACTACATGGAAGAATGAAAGCTACACTGATTGAGCGATAATATTTCTTGCATAACTGGTATACAATCTGCTTCATGTAGCATTTGGATTAAGTATCAGATTCTAAGAGACAGGTATTGGAATGCCTGTGGCAGATAATTATAAAGATACCTCTCTAAAAAACATCTCTGTTCTGATCGCTTTGAGGTATGCCCAGATTTTGTGTACACATACTAAGTGAAGAGTGGGAGTTCTTATGACATTAAAATGAAATATTGCTTTCATCTTATGAACTATTTGGTTTTGACGCCGTGATAAAGGGTAGTTATGCATACATGTATTTGTGTTCCATATCTATGTATATTTATGCACCATATATGCATGTATGTTTAAGGCCTTAGTTCAAAGCCCGCATCAAGCATTTTCCCATGCTCTTTTAAGGAGTACTTCACAGTTCTCATACTTCCCATCCTAGCACAGATTTCTTCAGTTTCCTTTCCATCTACTGTCACGTGGCACCTAAATATGGATCTTCAAAGCAGGCTAATACACAGGCTACAAGGGGCACTGCGGGCTGTGGAACGGCATACCAGTTACAGCTAAACTCCTGAACGTTTATTCATTCACAGACAGCTGATGTTGCTCATGAACTCTCTTTACGATCTGCAACCATTTTTGCATGAAAAAAACAAGAGCTTGATTAAACGATGGTGTAACTCTAGCACTGATGCCTATTTTTAGGCACTTGCAATGGTGCAAGTGGACTTGCAATGTACTGTTTATTATGAAAATAAACGAGTCTGAGAAAATGTATTTACCAGAGAGGCTCATTCAACTCGTTCGCAGAAATGCATTTCCTCTGTTCTCGCTTGGTTGCTAACTTACCATGTGAACAACGCCAGTCACACCAACAACTTCCAGCAGGCCGTCGTCGATGCGTGGTTTCTCAAAGCGGTCATCGCTGTCAGAGCCCCAGAGATCGGCTCCAGACCCCCAGCTGTGCAGAGAACACACCACAGTGACCACCCCGCCAGGGATGTCTGGTCTGTCAGACTTCAAAAGCTGGGCACTCTGCTCCCCACCAGCGAGAGGGAGACAGCTTAGCTCTCCTGCACCGTGAGAGCAAGAAAAGCTTTTCTAAAATCTGAAAAACTTCTGATCAGATCTTTGAGGAGTGAAAGAAGGATTGATATAAGTACTTCCCATTTGAAAGAACTCAGTAGTTAAGCAGGTGTTCCTGCACTTCAATCACTTCAACTGCTTCTGACAATTTAACATGGCATTGCTTTTCATGCAGTATTGACCTTCCTTACTCAAATCTCTTGCTTATTCTTTTGGTGCACAGACTTCTCAGTGCTAATCCTGATCTTTTCTTCTCCACAATTCTCAGGTAGCTTAAGGTTAAGAGTCTATTTGAAGGTAGTATGGCAACGCTAATGACTTGCTGTTACTGAACAAACAAAAAAAAAGTCACTCATAACCAGCAAATTCAAGGAAGGCAGCTTTCTGAAAGAACTGCCATTCTTTCTCACAGAACAGCAATTTCACCTCCCTGCTGGTGTCAGTACAGCCCCGGCCCCCACAGCAGCTACCTGAGCTGCAGGTTTTCCACAGCTCCCTGGGTAATAGCATCACCAACTCCACACGTACCTTTGATGAGGTTATCATTCCAAATTACTGTTAGGACACAGGATAAGAAATAGCAAATGTACAGGGGTTTGCACCGGGAGAACGAGGTAGTACCTATCACCTTTTTTGGAGTGAGATTGTGACTTTCAAAGGATAAGAAAAGCAATGCTAAAATGGTATTAAGAGCCAGGCTCCTTAGGCACAGTTGCAAACCCACAGTTTGGCAATAATCAGAAATATCCAGGAACAGTCACCTATCAGCCCAGACCGTTTAATTTCTGGAGTGATGCTTAAGTCCCAAGCAGTTTTCTCATGCATACATGCATCTACAGAAGACCCTTCCTCTCAATTTTACCTGGGTATATTAATAAAAATGAGTCCTTCTATACTTGGCAACTCCACCTCTCGCTGATCCACCTGAAGCTTTATGTCTTTGTGAAGATTTCTGGTATGACTTATCTTCTGCAGCCCAACTTTCACATAAACTCCTTTGTTGTGAAACCTAGGAGCAGACAAGCATCATGTAACTAAAAGGTAAGCCCCAGAACAGTACTGTTTTGTACTACAGTACTACATTGAACATGTGCTAGCATAGCATTGTCCTCTAGTGGGTATGTTTAAAGAGCTTTTCAATTTTTTATTGCAGAAACAAAGCATAAGCCACAAACTACTTCATATACTTTTTACTTAGAAGAACATGTGCTCTCAAGGGGAGATGCAGAGATGTGGAGAAGCAATACCTCTTTGAAACGCAAACCTCTGTGCTGAAAAACTGTATTACTGATTCAGACGTAGGAGATGTCACAAAACATTTTTAACTGATTTATCATGCAATGGTAGAATAATTAAGGCAGAAAACCCTCCCAAGCCTAGGCTTTACATACTGCTAATTCATTTAACCATACTAAGCTGCAGAAATTAAAAACATGATTAGTAGTTTTTGACAGAGCTCTAACACACCTAATTTTAGAGTAAAGAAAATATTAGGAAGATTTTATGGCATCCCTTGAAATGTCAAAGCATTTGAAGAGTTACGTAAACAAATGCCAGTTAAATGCAGATATTCTTTTCTTTTGTAACGGTAACCTTTGGATACATGGCCTTCAGGACAACCTTAAAAGAAAAAGCATGAATTTTGACTATTTGACCCTATTAACACATGGGTGTCATTGGAATCCAGCTCTGCAGAATGTCCCTAGCATTATGCCTGAATGATGCAGACTTTCTAGTGGGGAAGACAGCCAACTTAGCACGTGGGTTACAGTCAATTCTCCAGACAGAGACTGTTCAGTTCTTTTAAGTTATTACATTGGGAGTGATTTATCCTACATGCTAACAGTTTTAAACTGCACTGAATTAACGATAGGCGAGGGATAACCATTTAATATATGCTTCCACTCCAGACAAGACCAAGAGATCCGTCTATGCTAAGTCTGATTTGAATGCATTACAAGCAACTGAAAAATAAAACAGGTAGGAAACAAAATACTTTAAGTATCCTCAAGAAGTACAAACTTTAGTTGCATGAAGTGAGAAGCCTTGAGAAACTAGCAGAGTATGACACAGTGACAGAAGTGCAGACACTGTTCTGAATTACAAGAGCTCTAAGAAAGATTTGGCCTCTGAGGTCCACAGGATACTTTGGGCAGGGCACCCCGTGACACATAACGAAGCATAAAAACTGTCAGAGATCAAATACTATTACTCTTATTTTTGCACACGTATTCCATTTCAGCTATGGATCCTATTAGGACATTGAGACCAGAAAAGAACAGACTAATTTCTGTAACGTTACCATGCCAATACCTACTTAATGGTTGTGAAGGTGACTGGAAGATTTTACAATCAAAACAGCTAGCTGAGCTGGGAAGGGTGAACTCTGAACGTACACTACTAGACAGAGGCACCACCCTTCTTGGTGCATCTACATGTTGGGCATGGCACAATTTGGTGGGAAAGTCCAAGTGGAAGTTGTCAGTCCATTGCTAGCAGTAGCAAAAAACATACCAACTTGCCCACTTGGTAGAAAAATGAATAATTTCCTAAAGCAAACCCTTGTTTACATACATTGTACTGACAGTAGTCTTAGGCAGGAATCACAGAACTAATATTTGAAGCAGTCTCCAACACCTTATTTGGGCTGAAGGACTGTCGAGTTTTCGATTTGGAGGCAAGGCTCACATTGCAGTCACTGCTGTAAATGACTGACGGGGATGACAAGAGGAGGGAAGGGCTTTATATGCAGGTCATCCATCCCCATGGAGCCCGTGAGTCTCTGCAGCAGCTCAGCTGCAACACTTGCACCATGATGTCATCCCAGAATTATTTGGAAGGTTCCCTAGAGCACAGATATCAAAGTAACATCCTACTACTCAGACCAGTGTGGGACTTGGCCTACACAGCCCAGGAATCACCCTTCAGTTCGTTTTTCTACAAATGATGCGCTACAAATATAGCCAACATGCTACTTAATGCCCCACTGGCCAAACCCATAAAGCTACACCCTACCAGAAAGGCATTCAAAAGCTTGGACTGACACTTCAGTTTAGCTAATTGAATAAGTCAGAACAGATAAAGTTAAAAGGTGATCCTATATAGGACCAGTTTTATGGACTAGGAAGGTAAACAGCTGTTTTCAAGCATCACAATCCTGTGTTTGTTCTAGAAAGAACAAACTGAAAAACACCCTTTTCTTTTAACGAGCCCATGACTAAGTCTCCATAGACTCAGGGAGACACCAAACCATCAACTATGCTGTAAGTTGAACCGTCTCTGTGGTTGTTGCCCAAGCAGCAAGAATCTCTTGTGGTCAGAGAAAGCAAGACCCATCCACAAGCACTCTCCAGGCTTTCACAAAATCAAAATAAAGAAGCCAGGTTTCAGGAGGCACTAAGAAGCCAAGTGAGCTGATGCAAAAAGCCAGATTCTTTACAGCTCCTGCCACCACTGCATACGCAGGAGGGTAAGTTTGGGGAACTCTTTTATTTACAGGTGCTGGATAAGAACTCTGTGTGCCAGCAGGCATTTTTAGATGAACTGCTGTTTCCCATGATCATTAATAAACTGCTAGGAAACATCTCTTGAAAGGGAGTTGGCATTCAGAATTGCATCACAGAGCACGGAAAGCAGATCAAAGAAAACAAGGTGAGCACTTTTCGTCTAGTCTTGCAATTTAATAATCCTACCTAGGTGATGTCACCACTGCAAAAGCCAATAATCAGCCTCTGTTTGGGTGATTTTATTAAGGTTTGTCCCCTACTGACAGGGAACAAACTTTACTTAGACTCACTTTCAACACCCCCAACATAGAAAAAACTAATTTAGACACACCAGCTGTTGCAGCACTTTAAAATCCAGAACTGACAAATCAAACAATCAATACTTTCAAACCTTCCCCCACCAAGAGGAGTTTTGTATCCTCAAAAGACAATTTTAAAATTGCATTAAATTGTGCAAAGTATTTTCTCTGCCTAATCTTACAGCCATGAGAATGCCTGTCACAGAAACATCCTGCCAATTTTGGATGACACAAAGAAATGTAATCTCTTCCCTAACAGGCAATTCTAAAGACTGTTCCAGGACCCCACAGCAACTGAGGAATAAAGGCAGATGCCCTGATCCTTAGCTTTATACTGTAAAAAATAAAAATCATAATGCCTGGCACTCAACAATGAGAAACCACCACTGCCAAAACATACACTGCTTCTGCCTGCTCTGTGGTACAAGTTTGGTGTTGTTCTCCCTGCAGGGAAGTCATCACTTTGCTGTGATCTGCTAGCCCAAGGTAAGGAGTCCTGAGCCTGCAAAGACACTCTACAGCGTGAGGACAGAAAGCACACAGATTTCAGGACATTTACCAGCCTAAGGTCTTAAATCAGAAGAACACACAAGCCTGTTTTCCTCCAATGGACTCTGCAACATGCAGACTTTGTTGCCACCACCTGAAACTTCCCATTCCGCATACAAGAGCAGCCTGTCCATAAACCAGCTGCTGTTGCATTTAGCATTAAGTAGCCATGCTTCTTAGTTAATTTATTGAAAAAAAAATGCTAATTTGGCTGGCAAGTGTGCACTTGCATATCCTGGGAAAGGGGGAAAACAGCAGTTTTAACATGGCTCTCTAAAAGGCACCTATTTCATCAGCACTGTTGGGCTGCACAATCTGTTTGTCCCCTGCAAAACCATACCTGAGTATCAATTCAGAATTCATATCTCTTTCCCGTATCTTGACTCACAGAAACATATAGCCCTTCAGATTTGAAAAAATAAAAATAAAAAAATCATCCCCTCTTTCCTGCACAAAAACACTGTGCTAGCACCACAACAATATGCCTGGAGAAGGTCTGCAAGAACGATACTGAGTCATTGCTCATCACACTGTTGATGCTGCACATTATGGGCTGGTAAAGATTTGAGAGATTAAAAGCACATAGGGAAACAAATGTCCAAGCATAACTCTTAAATACTGTGTCAATAAGTAAAGGACACATCTTCTAAAGTGCTGTAGCCTTGCAAAGTCAGAGTAGTATATTTCGAAGGAACGAGTATAACTCTGATTTACTTATGTTCACTGCAAAAATAAATCCAGAACAATTTAATGGACTAAAACAGGCACTGCTGTATGCAAACTTATCACCCATGCTGTTTTTAATCCAATGGACTGAAAATAAAAAACAGTGCCTGTTGTCCTAATAGTAATTTACATACCATAAACAGTATTTTATTCAATTTTTAGAAAGTGTATGAGCAACATCTACACTGATAGACAGGTGAGATTTCACTTTATTACACTCATAACTGGCCAGAAAATATTCTTAATAGTTGGGATTGCAATACTGTGTAGTTGTAATAGCTTGTTCTGGCAACCAAGGGACAACTTAGAGGGCATTTATTCACAAATGTAGGGGAATAAAGAGCAGTCAAGAACAATTTCTATAAAGAGCTATTCATTAATTAAACAAATCTGATTTTTCTTTTTCCTCATCATTTTCAGTGATTAATGCAAAAAAAAAAAAAAAGTACTCTTATTGATTGATCTGCATGCCAGAATGAGGGAGGTTTCTCTTCACACCTTTTTTATCACTCTGTTTCATTTGAGATGCAGAGACTTTTTCCTAAATCATTATTACCAGCATGCAGATGTTAACACACCACTAAGCAAAGGTTGGAAACGTATGATGTGTTTATTATTCATGTAGCAGCACTGCCTTCCCTCCTGTTATAAGCTTTGAATAAGAGATATTTCTACTTTCTTGAAATTTCACTGGATTCGACATTGAAATTTTCGTATACTGAAGTATACTGAATAATAATGACATGGCTTACAAAAACTGCTCTGATACTCTCTCTCTTGGGAAGAAAAAAAGGGAATAGAAAGAAAAAAGAAAAGCCAAATTCTGCATCTAAGAGTTCACGGGTATTTTAGTTCCTCCCTGTGTCTGCTTTACCTCAGGCAATGTTATTTGTGAATACCTGTAGCAAGATTATCAGCCTTAGTGTAAGTTGGAAGTTATATTGTACTACAGCACTTATCCCTCACCTCTGTTTTCCCCCAGGATTACCTGCTATTAAATTTCCCTGGTTCTTCTTCTCTAGCATGATGGAAGTCCAAGCTCAACTCTGCATCAATGCCAAGACCACAGTAATTGTTCATCTGTACAATCTGTCAAAAAAAAAAAAAGTTGTATTATTTGCTCAAGGCTTACATTTATAAATAAAGAGGTTCCAAAACTTTTCAACAAAAGCAAGAGTTGCAGATAATTCTTCCAAGTCATTTACATCTTGACAGATTTAGGAAAATATTTTCCAGAAACACTGCACTAAAAATAAAGCTGTACAAGGAATTGTTGATACGTGTAGTTATTAATTCCAAACTATCAGAAACTTGAAAATTTAATCTTAATTGCTAGAAACAGGTATAATAAGGGCAGAAATGAAAGTAAATGAGAAAACAAAGACAACCCAACTTCTCCAAGTGATTCTATGCAATAACTAAAAGACTTGTTGAACGCTAACACCACTACTATTTTTGGCATCAAGAAGGGAAATATCATGGTATCACTGGGAAGATCCCATTCCTGAACTTCATCTTATGTTAGATGACCTTGACTTCACCTCTCAACTGCATATTAAATAGCTCTACATGTGGCAACTTTTTACAGATTTCTACTCTTTCTCCTATTGATTCTTCCTTTGCCTGCTAGCTCATTCCACAGCTTTTCTATCCTCACCTGTGATTCTGTCACCTTTCATCTTTAAAAACCACATTAGGCACTCAGGGCAAAATCTACCCCCGTGCTGTGGGTTAACCTGGCAGGCAGCTCAGCACCACGCAGCCATTTGCTCAACCCATGCCCAGTGGGATGGGGAAGAGAATCGGAAGAAAACAAGATTTTTGTATTTATTTTTATTGCTGAGCATGATGCCACATGGTACAGGACATCCCTGTGGTCAATTTGCGCCAACTGTCCTGGATGTGTCCCCTCACAGCTCCTGGTGCACGCCCAGCCTCCTCGCTGGTGGGACAGCACGAGGACCTGGAAAGGGCTTTGCTCTGTGTAAGCACTGCTCTGCAACAACTAAAAACATCAGTGTGTTATCAGCATCGTTCTCATCCTAAACACAGCACCATACCAGCTAATAGGAGGAAAATTAACTTGTTCCCAGCCAAAAGCAGGACAACCCACCTCCACCAAGTTACCTGGAAGCGGAGCAACTTAAATTCTCCCACTGACACAATACCTATGATTTTCCAGCAACTGGACTAAAATCTTTGATGTGAGCTACCATTATTACAATTTTCTACTTTACTTTTGCCATATATTTTCTATCCAATGTCTTGGTTTTGTCTGAAAATAAACAGAACTACAGTACACAGAAAGCTCTGAAGTCACCATCTACAAGCAACATTTTTATTTTCCTGAACAAAAATAAGTAATACAAACCAAGGGAAAGGCTGTTTCACTTCAAAAATATAAAACAGATGCTGCAAATATAGATACCCAATGGCAATAAGTTGATAGAAGGATTTATTTCCTGTATGTTTTTGCTATTTATAGTCACTTAATCTGTAACAGGAAAGATCAAAAGTAGTCTCTTTAATTTTATTTATTTATTTATTTTTGGTCAACACTCCAGTTTCACTAGTCTTCTGGAAGGCATTTGGCTTTCTTTGGAAAAGTTTTTCTTACTTGAGAAATATGTGTTCTCCTAAGCAAAGCAAATAGGTATGCTGCTGCTTCATGTATCTTTCCATTGATCTTCTCTCAGATACTTTTTGCCAGCCAATGAAGAAATGTGCTCTGCAACCAACCAGTCCTACCCAAATTGAAGCACTAGATCCAGACACAAGGTATGTTCCCTACAGATTAGCTCAGCAAGGCCCAAGCACTAGATAGGAGAGCAATAAGAGATTAAATGGTGCTAATACCTATCTTCTTCATCACTCTCAACAGAACAACAGTTCTTAAGAGTAGAACCTGAACAGTGCTCAGCTCACCTTTGGAGGCTCAGGTTCTGCTACACCATTCTCCGCACCATCAGCAGGTTCTTCAGCGTCCAAAAGGATAGTCCAGCGATCCATAAGAACGTCGTCTGCCTCGTCCACGGAAATCAAAACAGAGTAGGGGTCCTCTCCACTGTAGCCAGCTCCCCAGCGTAAGACTCTCCCTAAGTCATTACCTGGGTAATAATGAAGAACCCCAAAATATGACTACATTTTGTAAGTTAGCTAAAAGCATCAAAAAGTGTATTAGCCCTGTTCTACAAGATGGGAGGGGACCTGGGCAACCTGATCTAGTGGGTGGCATCCTTATCCATTGCAGGGGGGGCTTTGAAGTGGGTCATCTTTAAGGTCCCTTCCAGCCCAAGCTGTTCTACAATTCTATGAAATAAGTCATTAAAGCAGTACAATTGGACTGAAAAGTTAACAAAAATCTATTTGTAGTGGTTGCATATGTGCTTTGTGTCACAAACAGACATGTTGTCTCACAGTGGAAAAATGGAAAAATGTTATGGAGTTGGGAAGCTGAGCACAGTGGACTTTACTGGTCTACAGCAAGTGCTGGTGCAGCTGTGATTGCCAAGGGTACAATATTTTGCCCTCTCCAACTCCTGCCCACTCAGACACATCCATAGCAATAACCCTGCTGCTCATTTTTCAGTCAAACTGTGACCAACATTTTGTTGATGAACTGATACTACATTTGCTATCCAGTACCTGCCAGAACTGAGTCATGGCATCCTCACTGCAAAACCCTGTAGTTTGTCAGATGGATACATGAAGACAAACCTTCTGGAAGACAACCAGGCACAAAGCCTCACACAGAGATCCAGCAGGACTTCCAGCACTGGACCAGTCCACAGACTGCAAGCAGACCTGTCAGCAGTGTGCTAGCACTGGGAGTTCGTCTACCCACTGATCCAAGAACACCTCTGTCATAAGCTACCACCAAAAAGGACAATATCTTAAGAGACAAAATGAAGGAGTTAAATTCTGAAGGCTATGTACACTTACTCATGTGGTAGGCTGGGTATGAGAGATCAGATCTTTCACCCACTACATCAGAAAACAAGCATTTAAAGATCGTGGCTCAAGAGCTGCTAAATTCAATCCCAATTTAGCATTAAAATAAAAGCTAAACACAGTTCTGAGCTACTTGGGAAGGTTCTTTGTTGTGTTCTCTGCCCCCAAGTCCATGTTACTATGTTCATTATTTAGAGATTATGCCTAAGAGAGTCACTCTTCCCAGCAATTAGTCCTTCCAAATTCAACAGAGCACAGGCGTGGACAGTGAGAAGTCTGGGACTTCAGCACTTGCCCTGATTCTCACCTGTTCCTAAAGGTAAGATGGCAACAGAGGGCTCTGAGCACACCAGCTTGTGTCTGATCTCCTCCAGCGCACCAAGAACCCAACCCACGGTGCCATCGCCTCCACACACCAGCACTCGGAAAGAAGGGACTTTGGAGAATGTGTGAAACCTCCATTGAGAAACAAAGAAAAGGGGAAAAGAAGCATTACAATGTAGTACAGCAAAGTCTCTTCATATGTTATTTAAGGTAAGACATAGTTACCGGATTTTTTCCCCCTTCACCATCTGTCTCAGGATCAACTTCAATAAAGTGAGTGGAAATACAGACACTTTTTTAGATAAATCTGTTTTCAAGTAGTAAAAACCACAATCTTCTATTATTTTCTAAGGTGGAGATCAATTGTTAATCACTTCCTTCCTCAACAAAGACAGAGAGACCTAACTGTTTATAGTTTCCGTTTGAAGATCTATTACTCTCTAAATCTTTGTAGAGATTTTGATTTCACTTAGTGATTTCTATATTGTAAGTGTGGTATTTTGATAGGACTTCTTGTTCATAGTACTACTTCGTTCACTGTCACCCTTTATGGCTTTTCATCCTACATACCAAAACATCCTGCAAAGGAATTTTTACTCACATTTCACAAGGAGCAAAAAGCAAGTGGAAGCAATTTGCCATAAAGCTGCAGAAATATTTTATGGGTAAAGCAAAATGAGCCAATTATCAAAATTACAGCCTCAACTACATTAGAAAGACATCAAAATTACATAGCTCTGACAAAAAAAAAGTTTGTGCAGCTTGTTTTACTTGCTTCCTGCATAAGCTGCATTTCCCTATGAAGGCTTTTGTTTGGAAGGTCTTGTCACAACAGTTCTTTGTTAAAGCAGCACTGAAGCAATGAGGGTACTCTGACTAGGCTGCAAACATTGCTTTCAGTTTTATGAAGTTGGTGACAAAATGGTGTTGATAAAATCAAGTAATTGGTAACTGCCTCCCTTACAAGCACATTATGTTCTGTTCCTTGTATTGAGAAATGCTGCAGCTGTGATCAGGCAGGCCCTGCTAATTCTGCAATTGTGGCCAAGTTTCAAGAGTCAAGATAGAAAATTTTATTATAATTGCCTCTTAGTTTCCATGAAACGTTAGAGTAAATAAAAGCAAAAAATGAGCATTCTTGTAAAGCAAGATGTTTCTATTTTGGTTCCCATTTGATTATAAAATCTTTTTATATTTAACGATTATTAGACCTGCATTATTGTAAAGTACGCATGACTTTCCCAAGATCAGACTCTACTAAACTTGACACAAGCATATACACCAGGAACTACTCTGTTTTCTTTAGAGAACTTAAAAGCTTAAGTCTGCTAAGTAAGAACCAGTTGGAAGGACTGATCCACCACTTTGGTCTCCAGGCACAAAACATAAAAAATTTGTATCTTCATAATAAGAGAGTCTGATCCTTCCTTAGAACAAAACAAAACAAAACCACTCCTAAAAAAAATAACATAAAGAAAAATGTTAAAAATACTACAACTTACCCAGGCAGAGGGCCACCATTGGTAAGTTCAAAGACCTGATGTGGATTTAGCAGCTTCCTAAAACTATGCAGCAGATCCCGTCCTTTTAGACCACCGCTTTTTGGATTCACAAACACAAGAAGAGGCCAGCAGTTCTGTGGTATCTTGGAAGCCTGAATGAAGAAAAGGAAAGATTAGCCAAAACCATGACTAGGCAGGAAAATTACTACTGCATCTCAAAAGTATTTCCTGAAATTTCCTTGATGCTTAGTAAAAAAAAAAAATCCAGATGCAATAAATAAAAAGATTCAATACCCAGACAATCGACAAGGCTAGCTGCTGATTTTGTCTTCCCGGGGAAATGAAGTTTCCTTATCCCACTCCTACTACACAGTCTGGCCTAATGTTAAAAATGAAGTCACTATCAGTAGTCCTTCCTACACATTTTCAGTAAAAAAGTTTACAGAATAACGGAATGGCGAAGGCTACGGAAGGGACCTCTGGAGATCACCCAGTCCAACCCCCCTGCTGAGCAGGATCACCCAAAGCACGTTCCTCAGGATGGCATCCAGGTGGGTTTTGGATATCTCCAGAGAAGGAGACACCACAACCTCTCTGTACAGCCTGTCCCAGTGCTCTGTCACCCTCACAGTACAGAAGTGCCCCCTCATATTCAGATGGAACCTCCTGTGCTTCAGTTTGTGCCTGTTGCCTCTTGTCCTGTCGCTGGGAACAACTGAAGGGCCTAGTTCCATCCTCTTGACACTCTCCCTGCAGATATTTATAGACATTGATGTGATCTTCCCTCCGTCTTCTCTTTCCAGGCTACACAGGCCCAGCTCTCTCAGCCTGTCCTTGTACAACAAGTGCTCCAGTCCCCTAATCATCTTCTTAGCCCTCCTCTGGACTCGCTCCAGTAGCTCCATGCCCCTCTTGAACGGGAGAGCCCAGAACTGGACACAAGACCCCAGGTGTGGCCTCACCAGGGCTGAGTAGGTGATGGAGCTTTATGATGAAGAATAGTGTGAAGGATAAAGTAATTTTCAGAATCCTGTAGGATTCAAATATTTTCCTTGCAGAGAGAGAACTCTCTCCACAAGTAATCAAAACATTTGTTTTAGGATTTGCAGTTGTCTTAGAATACATCTTAATTTACAAGGAGAAAACACTTCAAAATGAGGGAGCATTAAGAGGCTGAATGTTTCTTTTAAAAAATACTTGTTTGAATGAGAAAGGCTTGGTGCCTGTATCATAGGATCCTCACCCTGCTGCAGTCACCACTGAAGGGCTCTCCAAGCACAAGAGTGCCGTGGGCATCCTGCTGCCCTTCCAGGAGCCACTCTGAGGGAAGTCCCACCAGGGGATGGCAGGGGCACAGTCAGCAGAAATATCCCCCCAGACTGGTCTTCAACTGGCCCTTCAACCATCCTGTAACATAATTTTTAAACGACTCTAGGCAGACCACGAAGTTCGAAGGCACCTTTTATTCATCCTGCCACAGAGTTTAGGGTTTTTACTGGTCTGTGAGGCAGGTACAGCTTAAAAAAGTCATTTGGCCATCTCGACAAGTGTGCTTCGAAACAGAAACGTTTGCCACAGTCCCTAAGTAATGGTAATTTGTATTTACAAATTGGACTGCATTCAGAGAACAGCAATTCGTCACGCGGCTGACAGGATGGATTCAGGGAAAAGAACAACTGTGCTAAATATAAGGCAATTTAGACAAGTATGATTCAGGGGGTGGTGAAGCAGCAGCATGACAGCAGCTTACAAACATGCGAAGAGATACCAGCAGCTACAGAGGGGAGGAGACAGTGCCTCAGCTGATGGCTGTACGTAGCCACCAGGGGTGCGAACCAAGTCTCAGGACGGAGAAATCGGGGCATGTAATCGAGTAACTGGGGAAGCAAACTGGCATCCAGTGTTGAGATACCTCACGTCACTGTCTACGTGTGAGCTGGTGTGGACACTGGAAAACAGTAGCTTGGGGTGTCCCAATATTCAAGAGATTTTCTCAAATTGTGCTGTCCTGAAAGGGCTGTGCACTGACCCTCTGTGTTAAGATACTTGAAGCTGCATAAAAGTCTCTCCTCTGTGTCACTGCTTGCCTGAGAAATATCCTCCTTCATCAGCCATGACTGGCAAGCACAAAACACCAAGAGAAGAGGAATGCTGAGCAGGTAAGAGGGCTGATGGAGGAGAAATATGTCTCTCTTCTTGCCCCTTCCTTCCTCCTGGTTTACATGCAGCTAAGCAGAGACATCCGGTTTGAATATGTTTCTGTTTACTCCCAAGAATTCAGTCAAGCAAGGACTATTTTTGCTGACAGGGAGCCAGGAGAGCCCCAGCAGTTTCTAGCTGCTGGTGGAACAAAGAAACTGCCAAGACAAAGGTGGCACTACTGACCATGCAAGCACAGACAACCCTCAACCACGCTAGGACAAGGACAGGCAACCTCAGAGGAAAGCTCTCCTGAGGGACTGCCCTCACCCCGTACCGTGGAGGCTGCTAAGCCAAAACGCCCCTTGCCTCCACATCCAGGCTTTGCTGGAAGAGAGGAAGCACTTCCTCAAGTGTGTGCAACATACAAACAGGGCGATATGTTCATTTCTGTTATGTACATGGGAAAGATATTTGTAGCTAGCAGCGGAAGTCTAAGCAAAACAATGCATGCCACTGTCACCAAAAGGAAGTACCTCTTGAATTATAAGGTCAGCAGCTCAAGGATCCACACATCCCAAAGAGAGGGGCAGACTTCCTCCCCTCAAGCCTTCACAGCCATTAATAAAAATAGCAAGGGAAGCTCTGGCTCTTCGGTACAGCCCTCCTTGTTACTCCATCAGCTAACGCACTGTCATCTGCCACATCCCGTTACGAATACTCCTTTGAAAATCCTGCCAGCAACCAAAGGCGGAGCAGCGCCGAAAGGAAACGCTGCTTCCCACTGGGTAACTGTTCCCTTCCTACGCTCCTTCTTCCAGCTTCTGCTCTGCCCTGCATTACCATTTCCCATCTCCTCCTCTTCAAAGCTTCTTTTTTACTACTTAAATTTGATCTCCAGTCATTTTAACTTTCTGAACAATACAGGCTATCTGAGACCTCAGGTTTGGTTCAGTGCCCAGGTACTGGTGGGATTTTATAAAACAAGGAGGCTAGGGGGAGAAGATGAATGAAAAAATAGGAAAAATAAATCAGCTCTGCAGCTCAAAGTAAATAAAAACTGTAACAATAAAGGAATGAAAGAAAAGAAACCAGACCAAAGCTTACACCAAACAAATACCCTACTAGAATGCAGGCAAGTGTTTGATTACCTTCTCTTTCTTAGGAAATCAATTCTTTAAAAAATATTGGTTGTAGACATTTAAAGTGACACTTTAATCACATGTTTATATTACTCCCTCTTGCAGACAAGTTCTACATATTGGTTCTAAACCCAAGCAACTAAAATAATTCACAAAGAACTTCAGGGAACCACGCTGATTTTTGAGACATGGTAAATCTCAAGGCAGTCAAAAGCACAGCTGTGTTTTGCAAAGTGTGTAAGATTTTACCCAATCAAGTATATGTTGTGGCAAATATATTTTTACCAGTTTCCATAAAACTGCCATCTAAATTTCCTAGTTGCAAAGTGTCAATACCATATAAATAAAAAAAAAAAAAAGTGAAACATTTACCCTGAGTGCTACTAAGAGTCTCAACCAGCTGCAAAGGATGCCTGGAATTAAAAAAAATATCTGCACATAGTGTAAACTGAATAGTCCTACCACTAAAAAAACATCTTTGCTCAAGTATCTTCTAATATAAATCCCTTAATTATAATCATTTAGGACTGAAAGAACACACGTAGACTAAACAAAGTATCCTAGAAAGGGCAGAAGCCCTCTCAAGTGTGCTTACCCTTACATTTAACTTGCTTCTCACCCACTCGTGGTTAAAAGAAGCAAAATCCCTTGAAAGGACCAATCTCTAAGAAAACAATCACTTTTTGCTAGGGGTTAAAAACTGCAGGAGATCAAGCTTCCAGGCTGGTACAGCGGAGCAGGGCTGCTCTGGTGCTGTATAAAAGGCTCGGGCCCCTCTGCTAGATGGCTGCAGGACAGCACCCTGATGCTGCAGAGTTTCTCCTGGTCCCTTAATAAAGCCCTGCGGGGACACTCTGAGAAGGGGAGGTGTGACTCACTGCCCGAGGACTCCCTGCCCCCTTTGGTCCTGACTTCCACACTCAGCTGGAGAAGCGAGGTCTGTGGAGGGGCTTTGTGTTGGCTGGAGTTCAGGAAGGAATTTACTGCGTGTTTCTCAGAGCCAGCTAGCGGAGGACGTGTGATTTAGGCACTCTGACAGTCACTGTGCATTGCTTAATTTGTCAGGATTAGCTCAACGTGGCTGCGGGCTGGGGCAGGATATTTATTGCGCACGCTAATCCCCTCTCTGTTGCGCGCACTGTGTAATCACATCTAATGACAACAGAGAACAAGGCGTTCTGTGCCACGGGCCCGCCAGCACGACAATTACGGCGTATCTTCCAGGGTGGTGAGCTGTTTCCAGGAACGACGGAAATCTCTAAGCAACACGTAAATTTAACATTTACAAGCAGGCTGTCTGCAGCATCTCCCATGTGCAAGGGCTCGTGACTCCCCCAGCCTGGCTGTAAAGGAGGCACTGCACCAGACGAAGAATGACGTGTAAGGTCTGTCAACACAACCGGAGAATCAGCTCTGTCCACACAGCAGGACCTCCAGGAACCGCTTCTTGACTTCTGGGGGACTGGGGAGGTGGCAGAAGGGTGGAAAGTAACCTTTCACAGTGTTTTGGCTAAGACAATGATTAAACTATCATGCTCTTAAGCAGACACATGTCTGTGAAGAATTAGTACAAATGATTGAAACGGAAGGTTTCACCCACTTGGGTAAATCCCAAGTTTCTTTCTAATTCTTTTAAGGAACCCTAATATGGGTATTATGTTTAGTGAGATCAATAGAAATGAACCCTTTCCCTCCTCCTCCAGCTAGGTTTCCTCCCCCCACGCTAGGTTTTCATCAGACCACGTTCCACTGGTAACTGGGATTAGAGGTCGAGCCACAAACACTTGCCCCTGCTGTGCTGGCATTGGCTTGCTACAGCTGTCTGATGACCTCCTTGCCTGCAAATGCTACATAAACTGTTCTGCCATTCTGGTGAGTTAGCTTTCAAATCAGTGCTTCAGTGCTGTGCTGCCTTCCACCCTTACATGCTGCCCAAGACTGGAACCAAGTACCCCTTAAACACATTAGCAGATCAACTTTATAAGACTGTATTTTTTCACACTGTAACAAAAAGAGAGTATTTCCATTTACTTAAATATTGTGAAACAAAACCATTATTTTATTAAGCTCTCGCAGACCCAAGATAATGAAACACTTATTATTGACTTTCTAATAAGCAGTTATCAAACTGCTTCTGTATTCAGTGTTCTGTGTACAGAATCAAACTGATTCTGTATTAAAACTTTTCAGAAAAGATAAGAAGAGGGCTAATTGCTTCTGGCAGATGTGACCATGCCAGAATAGAATCAGGCCAACTCTTTTGAAGGTGTACCAAAACCAGAGCAAATAAATCACACATTGGGAAAATGACAGACTAACAAAACACAGAGCAGATGCTAACCACTAATTCACTTCTACGCTTTTATTGATTTTAAGAAGGGTTCTTTTGCTTTGCTTGTTTGTTTGAAGTTGAATAAGCCATTAGCCAAAACACGGTGGCCTTTGATTTATCAGCAGTTCCCCTTCTATGGCTGTACATTATTACTTCATACACAATTTCTTTGTATTTCTGCCACAAGAGGAATGCCAAAAGAGTGCAAGTTTAATATTGTGCTTACTTCTTGTACAAGTATTTCCTGTTGCTGCATTTAAATGATCATGTACATACTATATAAACAAAAACTAATATTATCACAAGATAACAGAATTAATCTAGGTTGGAAAGGACCTCAGAAGATCATCCAGTCCAACAGCTACCAAAGCAGCATCAACAATTACTCATCGGTTTACTCTGGGTAATTAGTGAACAGCAAAAGCTGTGTGGCCTAGACACAGGCAAACCACAATTGAAATATTAGTCATATTAACTCTTGGCTCATTTTAGTGAGATATAAGCAATACATGCTGAAATAGAAAGAAAATGTATGTGCACATGTACAGCCTCTTTCTCCTCTTATATGTTATAAATTCACCCAATCAGTCTCCTGAAATGGAGTTTCTAAGAAGTATCCTGCATCAGTTAAAAGACAGCATTATCTACATTTGTCTGGCATCAAAAAGCTCACATCAAACGTATGTAATGTCAGAAAACCCAGACGTATCAGCAGCAGAGCGGATATTCAACTTCACATACCAATACACCACATCTAGGCTCATAACACATTTACCTAAACAACCACCAAAAGCAAGTATCCAAAACCATTCCCATCTTTGTTCTGCATTCTGTTCATTCTATCTCTGATAAAAAGTGTTGAAACCTAGATGGGAGGGGCAATTAGTTTTTAATGATCTCACAAAAACATAGTACCCATGCATGCAAAGGATGGTTTGTAATACTGCAAGCTAAATGCAAGCACTGCCACTAGTATCTGGTTATATATATAAAAAAATTCCCATCAGAAAACTTTGACAAGCATAGGACTCTTTAAATAAAAATGCTGGCATTAGTTGCAAGTATGCAACTAATGGCCTTACTCCTGCTATTGAACTTGACATCCTCCCACCTGAAGTTGTCTCACAGTTCTCACTAATAATGTATTTTGTGAAGCTTTCATACTTCTATGCAGTTCTAAAGAACAAATCAAATCAAGATTCTCAGTTCATTTGCTATAATAAAACTCCAGAAAGACAGTAACTGCAAGATACACAGCAAGTCAATAGAAAGTAATTATGGCTACCCTGTCTTCTGGACAGAACCTACATCATCCTGGTTCAAAAACATTTTATTCAATCAACCATTTCCCTCTTCACACCTTGAATCTGCCTTATTAACATGAAGCCTATTATAAACCTAAGTGATTCATAGCAAAGTGGTTTGTAGCCATGAAAAGTAATAAATTAGAACCAAGCCTGAAACTGTGAAAGGACACTTGCACAGTCTAATGTCTGCATGAGGTGCAGATTTCGACAAAATGATTGATTTTTTACCAGTCAAGGAAAAAAGAAGTACTTTTCACAGCAGTGAAGTCAAGGCAAGTGCTTTACTCAAACTCTTGCAGACTCAGAAGTGATTAAGTTCCACTGTGTAACACTGCTCTCCCCATGGAAGATGCATCTTCTTCTTCCCTACCAGCCTCACACCCTTTAATCCAAGAATGAAAATTCACCCCACACCCAACTTCATGAAGTTCTTTAACGACCAATTTATTCTTGTTATTATTGTTAACGTAGCATCCTGAAGTATGGTAAAAGCATCTGGCAGATGTCAGATGTTTTAACCAAGTCATCACCGTTATGTTGAAACCAATGAAGCTGCACATCTCAACTACATGTATGTCAGTCATTTCATCCCACTATTTCATCCCTGCATGTCTTTCACAGAATCACAGACTGGTTGAGGTTGCCAAGGACCTCTGCAGGTTCTTTGGTCCAACCCCCTGCTTAAGCAGGGACACCTGGGGTAGGTTGCCCAGGACCATGTCCAGGCAGCTTTAGAAGACCTCCAAAGCTGGAAACTCCACAGCCTCTCTGACCAATCTGTGCCAGTGCTGCATCACCCTCATGGAAATGAATTGCTTCCTGATATACCTGATATTCAGTTTCTGCCCATTGCCTTTGTCCTGTCCCTTGGCATCACTGGAAAGAGCCGGGCTATACTCTCTGCACCCTTTCTTGAGTGTGTTACACTCACACTTCTTCACAACTCAATAGCAATAGGACAAGTGACTTAAGTCACAGTAGTATATCAGATATATTAAGTACAAGCTCTCAATTACTATTTCTTCATCACACTACTTACATAAACTCACTGTATGGCTTCCTTGAGCAACATGCATTTTTTATTCATTTCCAGAAAAAAAAAAAAGTTGATGGTAGTGCTTTTTCTTTTAGTTGAAATTTTAAGTTCAACCTCATCTCTTACCATAACTTCAGGAATCACCACAGCATTCAGAGGCTTGTCATTGACAGTTGTATCTTTAACTAGCATATATATTCTTTCAGCTTCAGAAAAACATGAAATTTCGAGTACAACAGCACCTGTAAAGATGTGTTAGAATGACATTTTGTATTTTCTATTAATAGAAAATCAACAATATTGAATCACAGCAAACATTTACTTAGGATATCTTTCAGTTAACGTTACTCTACAACGCTTGTGGTTGTTGGTTATCAATGAATTGGGCATTTTGCTTCGTTTTTAAGCCTTTCTTCATACCCCAAACACACCCCAGATTTTTGTTAAAAGTCTCAAGTATATAACTAACTTCAGCAGAAAACTAACACAGGTGTCAAGACGTCCTTTGGACTTCAGAAATATCTCTTTCCATACACTTTATCATACCTAACTGGCTGTTCTCAAGGTATAGAAGTGACAAAGCTATCAAATTTCATTTTCTATCTCATTATTAAAAATTTAGTAGTTCAATTCACTGACAATATCTCAACAAGAATTACTACATACAAGGATCTGATCTGAGAATCATTTTAAGATCTTTAAGTCAGTTTAGGTCCCGTATTGGAAGATGGGGGTGGGAAGGGGAAGGGAACACCTGAATATATACAAGAGAAATCTCAGGCATTTATTTGTAAGCTGTACCAAATGCAGACCCACACCTGTGAAGCATTAGTGCAGCGGACAGAGGTGACTCTCAGCAGCCCTACAGCTTCTCTGCCCTCAGTGAAATTTCATTCATACAGCAAAAGCAAAGCAACAGCTCAAAAACCAGTCAGAAGATTCAAAGGAAGAATGCAGAGAGGAGTATACCGATTTTCTTCAGATTTCCAGCCACTGAACCCCAGCTCAGTAGAGTGCTAGAAACAGTGACCACAAAGCAATCCCACCAAGTTCAAGAGCAGCACCAAATTTTTGTGTTTCAGAGTCAAAATGAGGAGAGAGCATTTGAAGGGCTTTAAAGAGTTCTGCGGTGTTAGCACTATTCAGCTGAAGTGCAATTTCAAACCTCATTTCTCTGACAGATTATCATCACTTTCATGTATAGGTGGCACGAAGCCAACCTTTTATTAATAAGGTAACACTAATCCCCTGCTCTTCATAAATACATTGGGTTATGTTTTGTCTAAATGGCTTTTTGCTTGTGCAGTAAGATTCACATACTCTGAGCTTAGAACCTCTAGTATTAGACTGTAGTTTTGAAAATAGACATTGTTTGCAGTACTTAAAATCTTATTGCTTACCTTGTGCTTGATAAACATGACTCACAGATACTACATTTGCTGCAAAGGGTAAAAATATAAACACATAAAACCTTGGGTACATTTAGAGTAAATATTTAAAATATTTTAAAAAGTTACGTAAATATAATATAAATAAATATTAAAAGTTATACAAATATAGGGAGAACCTCCAGCTAACACTTTCCCTCTTCTAAGTTTACTTTGCAAGTTAGAAAAGCTAAACTGATTTTCATAAAAGGTGGCTGTATATCCTTCCTGGCATTTAGTTTAATTCCTCTTGAAGTTACATAAAAAATTGGGAAAAATACCTCGTTTCCTGAAACAAAAAGGATGACACATTCCTGACATTGTTTATACAACACGTTTGTTGAAAGAGTATTATGAAAAATCAATTACACTTTGAAAAAGGAAAATAAATTCTTTTCACTGAGTGCTTGTCCATATGTGCATGCACACATAGCTCTTATTTCTCTGTGACCTGGGACAGAGCACATGGACAGTATGGACAATAGCTCAAGCAAAAAGTTCAGATATTAATAAAGGTAAAGATCATTCATGCATATGGAATTAAATTGCACTGCCATAATTTGAATGGTGTAAGGTATGCTCAGTTTGAAAAGGTTTTTCCACTAAAAACCTTTAGTGGAAACCTATAGTCACATGTAACTCCAGTTCTGTAACATCACCATTTGAATAATAAGCTGTCACATCTCTTGTGCAGCCACCAACATGCTAAAATGAACAAAAAGGCTCCCATGAGAGTAGATGAGAGACTGATTCTTCAAAAGACATCAAAAACATTATGAAAGAAACAATAAGAAGCTACAGATGCTACTACATTTAATTATGTACAGCTGAATAGATCTCAAAGCGCACCTGTTTACTTACTTTTGATAGCTAATTCATCCTTGAGAATATTTGTGTATTCTTCAGGAGAAAGCTGAGGTGGAAGGCCACCAATAAATAAATTTACTCGTACAATGGACTTGCTGTTTTCCACTACGTAAAATCTTGTTTGATTCATCTGACGTATTGAAGTCTACCAAAATAATAATAAAAAATGACGTGACATTTGGCAAAAAGATATTATGAAACAAAATCCCAAATAGTTCTGAACTTAGCTATCATGTCGTCTATGCCTAGAGAATATCACAAATAGAAACAAACTTCAGTCCAAGCACTTGGCTTCTCTACAGATAAGCCAGCTGGGGGTGTAACCGAATACTTATTTTTTCTGTAAGAAGGGGAACTCCCAACTTGCTATAAAAAAGGGATCATGTTTCTCTTTCATATTTACCTTTCTTATGTCCTTGAGTCTGTTAAGAATCAGTTCCTGACTGTCCAAGACCATGCGCTGAACTAGAGATGGAAAGAACATTAACCATGTTTGAAAACAGTATAAGTTATTATCAGGCTCAATTAAATTAAAAAAAATCAAAACTAAAATCAGCACAACGAAAACACACACATGCCAAGATGTTAGGGAAAATTCACAACTCTTACATGTCTATCATTAAGGACCATGCAGACCCATTATTCAAAGGAAGACCATGAAGTTGCTTTGCACAATCTGAATTTGTCCACAGCTGTTTATGACCTCCCTCCCTTTAAAATAATTTACAATGAAACTAAGTGCTAGAAGATCACTTACACACATGCCTTTGGTCAGTGCTCCTTCACTTACCTTGCTTACTGCCCATAAGCACTTCTACCAGTTTGAAATTCTGGAGGCACTCCGTCTGCCAAAAGATGGAACATGTAAATGTAGTTTCTAAATGAGATATCGTTTTGCCAGATGTTTACATTGATATTACGGTATCCATTGCACAAACAAAGCATGGTAAATTAAACATTTTAAAATCCATCCCAATGTTCTTTCTCTACCCACTCCTCCCAAGTCAGGAATAATCTTTATTTTACACGTTCAGCTTCCCACACGTGGTGTCAGGCTCCCGTACCCTTAATTACACAGGTCTCCTAGCAGCCCTGTGGGGAAATGATGCCCACAAAGCACGGTTAACTCTACCCCCTTCAGTGACCAGCAGCTCAGCTAGGCTATTTCCACAGTGCTCTTCCACAGCCAGCATGTAGGATGGGGAATGAACCTAATCTTTGAGAAGATCAGCCAGAAACCAGGCTCACCAGGCCTCACCTCCTGGGGCATTCCACCAGCACTGATGGAAGGAAACCCTCCTCGTGTGCCACTGTTATTTCTCTAAACTGTACTGCTACACCACTGGGAACATCCAATTCCTTTGTAGTCAGAAAAGAAAAGCCAGAAGTTCAATCACTTGCTAGTGTAACTGCAGTCCTGCAAACATGTGACACTCGGGACTGAGGAAGTCTTAATTTCAGGCCTTGAGATTCAAAAGAAAAATTGCTTTGCATGGATGTTAAAAGCAAGTGTGGTTTTAAAGGTGTCAACTGCCAACATTTGCTTTACCTGGAATTTGATGAGAGATATTTGGAGGATCTTTAGAATAGACAAATTCTGAATATTAAAAAAGAGATTTCCTGTACACGCATATGTCTCTCACAGCTGCAAAATAGCTTCCCAAATACAGGGATATAAAGAACTTTTCCAAACAGGGTACCTAGCTTTCTTGTTCAATGGTTTCTTTTTTTTCAGATGAGACAAAGTTTCAGACGAGAATTTCCAAGTTTTGTTAAAAGCTCCAAAGTACTTGAGAAAAAGGGCTGAAACCAAATCCTAGAACCATCCCATGATGCAAAACGAGCTGCATGCACTACAGTGTATACATGAAGACCACAGTTACCTGCTCCAAACAGCTAGCCACATGCATGCTTCAAAGTGCCCTGTAAGCAACTGCAGAAGGTGGTCACCCTCTATGTGAGCATGGCTGTTCCCTGGAAGGAAACTGGTCTACTCACAAACTCAAACTCCTGAACAAAATGCACGCACTACAGTTTTACGCCTCCACAGCTGTGTGTCTGATTCAGACTGCCAGTGCCTTGGCACATTTAAAAATTCTACTAACATGTTTCCTAAAAGTCATGCTATCTTGGCTCCAGCTATGTGACAGACAGGAAGACTAAAAAGAGATCACATTCCACAGAAAACGTGTATCTACAAGATTACAAGTTGTATCTAATTGTTTTACAACAAGGCTGGAAGGAGTGCAGATGGTAAACCATGCAAGTGACATTCAGTCTCAAGTTTTTCTTTGCATATAACCATGTTTTAAGTATTGCAAGACATAGACAACCAGAAAACATACACTGCATACTAAGAATCACTGTGCTCTTACAAGTAAATTTGCTTGACCCAGAAAGACTGATGGTAACTTTCAGTGCAGAGCACCTAGGTCCACCAACAAGACCACAGAAAGTTTTATAGCAGTCACAAAAGACTATCAGGAATTAGCGATTTCAATATTAACATCAAATGGACAGATAGTATTTTTTCTACAGAGGAAAACATGCACATGCCACTTCAGGGTCACTCAGGTAGTATGTGGACACGCGTATTATCTTGTGCTTACCTGCCTTCCAAGTAAGGGGAGCACTTCTTTGATCACACTCTGTGTAGTGCTTTCCTTATTTACTCGTAGAGAAACGTATGCCATTCCCACCCTAGACAGAAAAGAGAAGTACTTTTTTTTTTTTAGGACAATCATTTGACCTAACCCTTTTTTATCTAAATGGAAAATTCACTGTCAGTTAGGAAGAAATCTGTATTATCTGAAGAAACATGCTCACTGAGTCTAATGGCAAATTCAGTATTAGCCACACCAGACAAAGCACAAGACAAGTTCTCAAGAAATTGGTCATTAAAACTGCCCACTGCAAATGAGTTTCTTACTATACACACACAACTAAAACCAGGTAAAGTTTGGCAATGTAGGTACGTTAGTAAAATAACCAAGTGTTTACATTTTATCTCACGGCTTTTAAGAAATGAATAGGTCATCAGACAGTCTTGTTTTGACTGCTAAGTATACTTAAAATGTATATTCCCTTAGTGGTAAATGGAACAGATTTTTTTTCTTTAATTCTACTTCTACTTTCACATCAGAAGTTGCACTAAATTCTTCCTATTTAATAATTCTTCCAAGAATGTCAAGCTTTCAATTGACGTGTATGTGTCATCATTTATTTACATATACAGTTAAAATAAACTTACATCTTTTTGGCCAAATGTACAATAATAGAACTGCACATGTTGCACGTGTTGTATGCATGTTAAAAAAACCGTGAGCAGGTTTCCACATGCTGAAATGAATAATATGCATACTACTCATTCAGAAAAATAAACAAAAGTATCCTCTAGTACAGAAGAAAAAACAACATTCTCCATTACACTTGTGAGATTTTAATGACTGAAACACACTAAGCTAAACTACAGAGGACAAATGTAGCTAAGCAGGATAACCTTGTAAGAGAGGAGGAAAACACTCACTTAAGCCACGCAGGATAAATTCTGATCACTTCTTCATCCTTTGGTTTGGCTCTGATGATCCAAGCTTCAGGAACGGATTCTCGGAATACTGAGCCTGAGTTGCTGTCCTCTGCAGCATCGTTCCTGTTGATAACGTCATCAGACAGCAGCGCCTGCTGCGTAAAGGTCTGCAGCTCATACTCCTGCTGGTCATCATTTATGTAGTATGCCCTCAAAGCAGCCTCCTACAACACAGAAAGATAAATTAACATTTTCTTGAAAAGACACCAATAATACCTGTGTAGCCGCAGACACTTATAAATATCCTACTTACAGAATCAACCTTTACAACATGTTTTAAGCACAGAACAGTAGGGAAAAAACAACAACCATGTTGTAAAAATAATTTTTAGTAGAAGTTATAAAAAATTATCAATAGAAAATAGTAACTTGAACACTATATTTTTGCCTAGTGATAGTCATTTTAAATTCATGTCAAAAGTAAAAATTCAGCACCAATACAACTGACACACAGTGCATGCAAAATTTATTCCAAAAGGAAATTGGTAAATGACACTTGATTATGCTCTGAACACTATTATTATCTATAATTCTGAACACATTATCTTCTTGAACTAAGGGGATACCGAAAACTACTGAGCCTCTCAACCACAAGGCTGCCCTGAACCCCACATCTGCGAAGAGTAAGTTAAGGTGATGTCCTTGGGAGATGCAAGCCGTCAGAGGAATATTACATCCATTAGTGGCCCGTGCCTGCAGCAATTCTGCACATACAGGCTCTGCAGTGAATACAGCCCACTAAGTCATTTACAAGTGGTACTAATCTGCCCTGGTATTGTATGCAGCAGTCTGATGAAACATGCTTTAAAGACAAGTAGTAGTCCTAAATAAAAGTGTTTTCAGCACCATATTCAATTTGCCTTGGACACCACTGACATACAAAACATTAAAAGCCATTCTCAAAATCGCTGCTGATTTTGAGCACACCAGCAAGGTAACAATCTTAATGAGCTGTGAGTTTAAATCATCAAAATTTTGAGTTAATATATTCTCCAGACTCGTGTGCCAAGTTCTTTATTGACTTGGAGTCCTCACCATCCTACTGTGCACCTCCCCATACTCCCTCTGGGCTTCATTCTGCACAACATGGGGTCTCTACCCAGTTATGCCCAGCCCAGTAAATCAAAATCTGTACAGAACATGTAGTTTCGGATTGAGTCATGTTTCCACCCAAGATGAAGTGCTGAAACAGCTAGAGAGTGGCCATTATGTAATCAATAATTCATTGCTTTCACAACCAAATGGAGGTAAGTGCGGCATGCTCCAGTCTTCAAAGCTGATTAATTGCAGTGCAGTAGTGGTGGCTATCCAGCATGAACTTCAAACTACTAATGAGGACTTCAAACTACAGAAGAGGAATGAAATATAAGGAGCTGGTTATCCAGTATTCCTCATATCGGTAAAATCACATTTCAGTGTCACACCAGGAAAGTGAATGACTGCTGAACATACCATTTTCTGCTGCACATACTGTGTGCCCCAAAAGCTACATATATCTAAACAACAATATCTACAAATATTCTAAAATAAGAGCACCACATGAAGTCAAATTGCATTATTTTATAGCACTTATAAATTTTGTTGTTGTTCAGTTACATTTGTAGAAATAAGCTTTTGACTATTGCAATATACAGTGTCATAAAGGGGCAAATAATTTTAATATTGACATTCACCAGGTATCTTACCACAACTTCTTCATTTTTTGCAATCCTTGGAATTGAAATCAGTCGAAATTGATTGCGTTTCACTGCATCATTCCCATCAAATATCTTTAATGTTTGTTTACCTGAATGAAAACAATTATTGTATTTCAATAACACACCCCTCAAATCATAAAGCTACCTGATCAGGAAGTGTACAATGGAACTATTAAAAACCTACTTTTAACCCACTGATTTGTTTCTTCATAACAAGCCCTGAGGCTAAACCTTTTTGTTTTGTCATTGTTGATTTAAAACAGGTGTACATTCATGGAGGAATCAAAGAAGAGTATTTTAAGTAATCATAGCTTTATGTGGGGTTTTGTTATGTGACTATAGTGTTTACTTCATCACTTCTTCATCCTCACCATTCAAGACTGCCTTTATTACTGAACAGTTCAACAACTAAAACCAAGCCATCACCTTCAGGAACAGCTCACAAAGCAGTGCACGTTCTGAGAGCATCTTTCTGAAGAAAGTCTTTAAAATAGCTGGTCCAGGCAACAGGGTAAAATTAAGGAACAGTAGAGAAGCTAGAAGAAAGCAGCTGCAGCAAATGAAGAATAACACTTTTCTGTTACAGTGTGTAATCTCATAATAAAGCTGTTATAAACAGCTCATAAACAATCCTGCAGTCATCATAAAGTGATAAAATGGGTAGGAGCTGATGACTTGCAGACTTAAAATGCTTGAAGGCTTAACAGAAAACCACAGAGACCAACTGTAATGTACACACAACCGGTTAATCAGGCAGTCTGTTAATGCTTGTTGTAAGGGAGGTGTGCATCGCATGCTGGACTCCAGTTTCATCTTTCACTTTCAGTTTGGAAATATTGCATAGTACAGCTGAAGGTACTGAAAACCTCTTGCTCTCAAATACCATTGGCATTTAGATTTGAAGAACCATGCCATCAAATTATCCTTTGTCATATAAGGATTAAAAAGGAGCTGGAACTGGAAGAACAAAACAAAACAAAACAAAAAAAAAAAAACAAAACCACCACACACCTAAGTGATGACTGGAGAAAACTGGCTAGAATCCCAGGCAGAAAGAAGCATGTTGTTGGATACCTGCGTGCTGCAGTGACAGCACTCTTAGGAAACACTGCAGAGAATTAACTGCTTTGAAAGGGCACTTCAGTGACACTCTGCTACCCTTCTGGAGCCACCTGAAACTCAGATAAACTGTGTCTAATGCACCTATTCCTGTTTCAGTGTTTATTGTCACTTCCCAAGGAGACACTACGCAGAATTAAAGCTTCATCCAAAATTATGTTTGAAGACAGCATTTTTTAAACAAGACCCTTACCCTCGAAAATAAAAAAACATCCTGCTATCTTCATTCTTGCTGGTTTTACTTCCAATTATTTTGAAATGCAACAGCTAGACTTTAAACTTATCTCTGTTTAGGTTTCTCCATTTATCATGGCCTTTCTTCATTAACAATTCCACTAGGCATGGCACAGTCAACGAGCAAGGATATTCTCATTAGGCAATATAATGATCTAATTGCACAGCAAAGCAATAACACTACAGTCTCCCATTGCACTCTGAACTCAGCCTCTACTGGGACGAAAGTGACAATGGTGATCAGTGAGTGTTTCAGCAGCAGCCCTTACCCACTAACAGGAGAAGAACAGGTGGGACTGCTCCAGGAGCAATCCTCCACTCTTTGGGGGGATTTGGGCAGTACTTTGGTATAGCACTTTACTCTTTGTTCATGTCATTGCACAACATTTGAGGTCCATCACAAGCTGAGACTGCAGCACAGAGCATGCACAAGCCTGCTGCAAGGGCACACAGCCACCCAGTCTCTTTTCCTGGCTCTGGGAGCATCTGTTCTGCGAAGAGGCTGGCTGCCTCCTCCTTTAATCCACTTAGGGACAGTGGGGCAGGAAAGTGACACACACGTCGATAAACATTACAAGAAATGTATTCAACAAACGCTGCTATGAAGTGGAAAGCATATAACACAAATTGATCTCAGAGCACTACGTTAGCTTTTTTAATCAAAGGATTTTTGTGAGATGGTTATTGCCTGCACCGCAGATTGCTAATTGATGCTGAACAAACCGGTTGTGCTGGGAAACAAATAATATTAATTGTCCCCTGTTCCCCTAACTGCAAACACTAATTTATCCTTCTCGAATACATGAAAGATGAATGCTGACGATTATTCCTTCACGTGATAAGATACGTACTCTTAATTTCCACACAGAATGAGGGTTAAATTTGATATACAGAAAACACTGAAAGGGGAGGCTATTTGAAAGACTGCACCTGAAACAAATGGGTGATTGAATCATTTCAAGGAACTCTTCTTTGTGTTGTTTCATGTCCAGTTACAAGCAGCATACAATTTCACCTTCTAAGGAAATTTTATGACCTCTCCTGAGATAACTAGGCCTCTCTGAAAAGAGGAATTTGAGGACTGCTTTGCTCTGCTGCAAATGAACTAATCCACCCAATCTCTTCTGCATCTGAACTCTTTCTAACTTAAGAGAATCATTTTGATCATTTGTACTTAACTTAAAAGTCACTGTGACATGGAAACAAGGGAATAAAATGCTAAAAATAACCTGTGGCATTACTGACAGGAAAAACCCGAAATGTAACAACGATGTGAAAACAAGCACTTATCAAACTGTACATGAACAAGAAATATTTTATGTTAAGACCCTAAAAACAGAGCAGGGCTGAAGCTGATCTATCCCAGCAAGAGCTTCTGGGTTAGGAGCAGCGGGCCAGCCAATGTATGGGTGATATGGTGGTGGTTGTCAAAGCCTGTGGTCATGAAGAAGTAGGAGATGAAGTAGCAACACCTTCAAGCACCTGCAAGAAGCCTCACGTTAGCAGGTGCAGCTCCTCACGGAGGGTAATGATACCTCCCTGAGACAAGCAATGAGCTTATGTGAGGAGATGTTTTGCTAGACCTGATGCTTATAAACCAGGAAGAAATGTTTGGTTATATAAAGGCTGTGGACAGCCTTGGCTACAATGACCACAAGATGGTAGAGTTCAGGATCATGAAAGGAAGGGAAAAAAGCAAAGGGAAGCATCATAATGAAGAACATCAGGAAAGCAGATTTCGGCTTGCCCTGGAATCTGTTTAGAAATATCCCATGGGATACAGTCTTGGAGAGAAGAGTGGTCCAGGAGGGGTAGCCAGTTTTCAAGGATCACTTCCTCTGATCTCAAGCTTTCTGTATCCACAAATAGGAAAAATAAGCAAAGGTGGCAGAAAGCATGCACAGATTAACAAGGAACTCCTGATAAAACTTGGCTGTGAAAAGGAAGCACACAAGAGAGAGATGAAGAATTGTGTTGGAATGAATATAGAGACTGTCCATACAGGCACATGGTTAGGAAAGCCAAAGCCCATATGGAGATAGGTCTAGTGAAGGACAAGAAAAAATCAACAGGAAAAGGATGACTGGAGAAAATGTGGGCCTGCAGAGGATTTGGAATGAGGACCTGGTCATAAGGGCCATGAAGAAGGCTGAGGCACTGACTGCTTTCTGTGTCTTGGTTTTCACTGGTAAGACTGGCCATCAGCCACCCCAGGGCTTCTGAGGCCAGTGGGAAAGTCCAGGGCAAGGAAGCCTTAGTGGAGGAGGTTTACGTTAGGGAACACCTAAGCAGGCCATGCAGAATTGCATGGGTCTGATACAATGCTGAGAACATGAAGTCCAGCTGTAGGCCTGTACAATGGAGTACCCTACCAGTGATACGGGGGATTGATAGCATTTAACCTCTTCACTGACTTTTTTTTAAGCCTCAATATGAGGCACATTTAAGTATGATCAACTCATACTTCCAAACTATCCTTGACAGTCTATTGCCATCACACTGAGACGTTCACAACTTTTTAATAGTCAAAATCTGATCCTTTCCTTTAAACCCTGCTGGATTACTGTCAGAAGAAGTGAAATTCTTTTAGGAACAGATTTCTGTCAGAGAGATCTCCATGGTGACTGTAGCCTGGACAAATTGTAACCAAAAGACATTGTGTCCTGGGTGACCTTCTCTTGGGCTAATATGATTTGAGAAAAGACAGCAAACACATGTTACTGAAGCACAACCAATGTTCTGAGTATGAACTTTCATAACATTATCAAGATCTCTACTGTTTTCTCTAGCAATCCAGAGGACAGACAAACATCTGAGAATAAAAACATTCATCCAAATTTTAGTACTTGTTTTCATTCAAACTGCCTTTGTAGACTGCTTGTTAGACTCTAGCTGTCCTGAAAGAATCCTTAGCAATTTTATCTGAAGATTTTTTATGAGCTTTCCACTTAAGATCAGACAAATGGTTGGATTGACTCAAACCATTTTGCTAAGAAGAATGTGGATCTCAAGTACATTCCTTAGCCAAACACACCCTATACTCAATCTTGCTTTCCATAAGGTAATGCAGTTACCTATCACACAAAGCAACTTCAATTTATGAAGTGAAAAGTCATCTTCAGCTTCTTTTGTCACTGCCATCCTTGTTGGAGTCCCTTGTACTACAACTTGATGAAAGTTGGCTTTCTTGCACCTGAGCTTCTGGGAACAGATAACAGAAAGCTAAACAGCCAGTTATTTGACCATGGCTAGTCACCTGGAAAAACACTTCCCGACTCGTTCAAGTGCACATCCACAACATGAAAGTTAAGGTGTATCTTCTGTCAGTCTGATATGTTGAACTAACCTCTGAAAAGAAGCTCAACTATAATAACTTCTAACATTAAAGCTCCTTCTCTATCCTGCTCCAATTTTTGAATATTAGAGAATGACCAAGTTATAGAAGTGAGGTCTACCTCTCATGTTTTGTAGCACATAAAAAGTATTGGTAATATGCAATGGATGCATACATCAAATTTTGGTATTTTAAGGAGTTATTGCCTGTTTTACAAATACTGATACTTCACTTCAGAATGCCTCTCCCTTTGAACTATTATCTTTTCCTATTGTGCTAGACTACACAGTATTGGGACTTCCCTTGAAAAAAACATATTATTTTTTCTTATTCTTACGGGTTGGCCCCAGTAGGCAGCTTAGTACCTCAGAGCCATTCACTATGGAAAATAGAAAATTATCTCCATCCCAGCCAACGCCAGGACGCTAATCACAGGACTCTGAGCAGAAAAAAAAAAAAAAAAAAGAACCTGCTCTTCATGATTACACTTTTCAAGGTGAAGGCAACTACAAAAAGGTCAACTACAGATGTAAGTTACCAAACTACAAAATGACTTGAGAGGCTAATTTCCTGGGCAAAAAGATAAACAGCATTTCATGATTCATGCACTTCAACCTAAAAAATCCCCATATACGGGACACTGCTTGTGAAAAGGTTTGTGTGTGGCTTGTGGCAGAGAGGATGAAATGAAGTAGACAGAGTTTTTGCTGTTCAAGAAAAATAGAGGACTACACCAAACATATGTTGGAGTTTAACCTTAAAAGAAATAAATGTTAGCTGTGCTGCTTACAGAGAACAATCCTTCCAAAGAGAACTTGTGTTATTCACAGTCTTTCTGCTCTCCTTTTATACTCAGAGCTACTTCAAATTATAAAACTCTGGACTGGCAGATTTTGCTTACCACAGCCTTCAAGGCAGCAGTAAAACAGGTAAGAGTTGCGTGTTTTCTTTGCTTTTATTAGTCTTTAGAAGACTGTTGTGGAAGTCCCAAATTCTTTCTTCCTCTGGATTCTCCTCTTCCAGGAGAGCCATTTACAGGTTCGTCATTTCCCTGAAGAGGTTTTCGTGATCAAGTCAAATATTGCTAGTTCCAAGACAGTTTTGGAGCACAAAACGATGCTGGCAGCCATGCTTGTTTGTTCATGCATCCCCTTTAGGGGGAATTTTAGAATTTCAGCAAGCATCTGCAGTACGTAACAAAACCTATTCTGGTTTTACCTGTTTCCCACTCTAGATTTAGGTCTCCAAATCCATTTAAACCACCTTTTAGAGTACATGTGACCTGCATAGTTATCTGTAAGCAGTAAGTTCAGCAATGTAACTTTAGAGGAAAAATCCATACATGCCACATATGCTGTCTTTGCTCTTTCCTGAAATAACATATTCTTGCCTGCAAAATTACAGTGAAGGTTTCCTCCACTGTTAGCAGATTTGGGACAGGACATAAGCAAGCATTAATCCAGTAACTTAGGTATACCTAATGAAACAACATTATATCTCACTTCCCCAGAACAGAAGGAAAGACTCAAGGAACACAGGTCCCCAAACCTCTGCAGTAAGCTACCTGAGCAGAGCATTAGCAGAACACGGGGTGTGGACAGACATGCTGTGAAAAACATGTTTGCTGACAATACTGTAGGCCCCTATTCCCTGAGTCAGTTTCCTTTGAAACCTCCTGTAGAGAGGGTTCCTCTTGATGGGTGCCTCTCACATTTAGTGCTCAGCTTTCTCTCCTCTTTTCTCCTGCGGAGGATGTGCACTCACTGGAGCAGATGGTTCACACGCAGTCAGAGGGTGCTGAAAGCCATCCAGATGGCAGAGAGACTCCCAGGTCAGGAGTATGCCCTTCATCTTCACATTGCCAGGTTGCATCCCTGGGCTACAACACATGTGCTGCCAGAAAGTACCCTGAGCCCTTGATACACCTACTGAAATGCATTTGCACACATTTCCAGTGGGCTGCTATGGAGAAACTATACCCAAGCATCAAGACTAGCAAAATATTAAAGTAGAGAGAATGCAAAATCACAGGAAAAAACTCTCAAAAAAACATAAATCTCCATGTCATTCTTAGATATCTATAGTTAAATTATTAATCTGCTAAGCCTTGTCTTATTCTCTGAAGACATGGAATAAATTAACACTGGCTAATAATATTAGCTAATATGTCTCCATACCCTTCTGGCAACAATGCCAGAAAACCTCAGAGAGATGTTTCAATCATCCCTCTTAAAGATACTTGCCAGAAAACATTTTTACATTGTAAAATTACATTTACAGTAAGTAGATTAAGAAAAGGTGCTTGACTTCCCTAAAAAATGCATCTAGAGTAGAAAATGTTTTGACAACCTATTAGCATGAGACATCAAGGGCGAGAGGAAAAGGGATGCATTGAGCAAGAGAGAGACAAGATGATTAAGAGGGAACTGAACCAAACCAAACAGGCAGTAACACTAGGGAGTAAATGTTACTGGAGAAGGAAGGGAAGTGGGAGATGGGATATCAGTGATGGACAATTTAGAAAAAGAAAATACAACACATAATTCATTGATAAGTGAGAACAGTAGTAGCCTCTAACAAGTGTCAGAAAAGGCAGACAATGAAGGTTGAGCAGGAGGCTATGCACCGCAGGGGGAAAGTGAAATGATACAAATGTAGCATATGATTTTTCAGAACACTTATTTTTCTTTTCCAGGTAGTTACAAGCAATTCAGCCAAGACAGGGAAACACACAACCTTTTCTACCATTCAAGACTCTAGTTCAAAATATCTTTAAATGCAGGCTAATTAAGCTATCTTGGGGAAAAAAGATTTTATCATGACGTCAGCATGACTGCAATTCAACTAAATGAATACCTCCTGAAGTACCACTGAACATAATCTTGAGGAAAGAAGTGTAGGACATTTAGAGACAACAGCCATCAAGCACTACCTGTGATGGATAAGCTTTCAAGTAAATAAAAGCTCCCTGGGCCTCACTACACAGTAGCCAAGTGTCCTCATCCTTTATTGATTACTGGCAAGCAATTAGGGTAGAATCTGATGTCTGTTCATGTTCCCAGATCCCTGAATATCGGCACTCAAATAAGAGCCTGCAATGACTCATTTTTATTTTATTTCAGGAGTTACTGAGATAGCTCCTCAGGGATTCATTTGTTGCATGTATAGGACAAATCAAGGTTTTTGCTTTTATTTATCCACTATGTCTTCACATTGCTATGAAATTAGAGGAGTGATTTTTACTTGATGACCCTTGTGGGTCCCTTCCAACCTGGGATATGCTGTGATTCTGTGATTTTTACATTTGCTCTTTTGACTTCTCAGGCCTGACAGAACACATTTGTGGTTGCGTCTTAGCTGAGACCAATGAATTCTATTTCCAGGAAACCAAGCGTGATCTGTGCTGGTTGAAAGCAAGTTCAACATCCCAACTCAGAAAGGACAGACAATGCACACTTTTGAAATCCACCTCTTAGAAGCACTTTTAATCCCTTCTCTTATCCCTGTTTTATCAGTTATACGTTCACAGAATGACCGACGCAATTACTTTAGTTTGAAAATGGACTTTGGGCTGAACTCTTTCCCCAAGCAATACAACTAACTACGCTAATAAGAGCATCCACATAATGTTTATCTTACTACTCTCCTGTAACATTCAGTTCTCCTCAAGTTAATTGCTCACTGTGTAGACAAGCTCTTGGAAGCTGGCTCACGCTCCCAGGCACAAGGATTTACAGTCCTTTTTCAAACCTGCTCACACGTTTTTTTCAGCAAATCTCTACATCTGTTAAACCTATCACCTCAAAGTGTAGGTTTGTTTTTATGGTCCTTTTATGCTTTTGGCTTTGGTATCTCAGTAGGCTAAGTTTCACACCTGACTTAATGTATTTAAGTCCTGAAACCTAGTATTTCTGTCTTCTAACTTTTCACTCAACAATCCTACTACAAGAGCAAAGAAACAAAGGGGAATTCAGGCCACCAACTCACTATTTTCTTCTAGTATTAATCTAAAGACTTTGCACCCTTTCTTACTAGTTTCTTGACTAAGGAAAAAGCATGTCTTTACAGGCCAATACTATTCAATATGTTTAGACTTATTTCCAAAGTTTCTGAAAAACAGGTATCTGTAAAATGTGGAGAGCTGGAATTAAGGAAAACTACAGCACTGCAGAACCCAATTCAGTTCAGACACTTCTGAAGGAGAGCACGGTAACATCCCCAAAGCTATGGCAAATACAGAGCCAACACACAGAGGCTAATGAATGGATAACTCCTGATCCACATTACACAACTACTATCATGTATTTTCTAGGAACAGGTGGAAGACGCCCGGCACACAACTCCCACACCTTTGTGATGTTTAACTCGATAGCTTATGACTCCACACACACAGAGGAGCACAGAAGCACAATGGCAGGTGGGGGAACCCCAATAACTTTGTCAGAGAAGCCCTGTATTGCCCTGATACAAGGGATGTCAGTCCCACAGGCCAGGAGTGGCACCCACCAGGTCAGTCTGCAGGGGAAGCAATGTGGGTGTCACCTCACTGACCAAGGGGGTCACTGCTTAGGGGTGTGGAGATCTTTATGGGATGCATGGGAATAGCACTCTGGGATTGTACAAGAGCTGCTACAGAGTATTTAGGGGAATATTAAGAACCAAAGGTGGCATGGGGAGGAATAGGTATATGAAAACAGAGGGATAAGGACATAAAAGGGGCTGGTTATACACGGAGGTTGCAGGTTGGTGCACTTCACACCCTGCACCTGATCAGCACATACTGTCCTGTCTTCTCATTAAAGGCTGTTTCTAACTTTTGCTGGGTGTGTTACACTCTTCTGCATGTGTACATATGGGCCTCTGAATATAGCAACTGGTGTGGGACTGCAGGTCACTGTGACCCACATGTCCACAGTGCCAAAAACTGGACTGACAGTGGGTGTACAAGCACCAGTAAACCTCTAGCTGGACTGACGTGCCTGCACGGTGAGTGACCTGGGAGCCATGGGCGTGTGTTTTTCTGTGGATGAGGCACCTGGAGATGATGACTACTGGAGGGACTAGGACAACCAGGCTGACTGCTAGAGAAACTACAGGAGAGTCTGAGGGTCCAATGAGACTTGGAGTTTGTGTGTGTGTATGTGTGCATATATGCATGTACACGGATACCTAACCACATACACACACGTGTATGTGTATACCCATATGTATGTAATATATGTATTCCCACATACACATGCACGAGTACACTCACACAAATATATACATCCCCACTAACAGATCTTCACCCTGCTCAGCCAGAGAGAAAAACAGGCTGAGCACTGAGTGTGCCTGATGTTGATCTGAGTGTCCATACGTATCTGTACATATGTAGTTGTTTCAAACGTAGTGTACACGTGGGTGTCTGCACATGCAGGTGCATGTTTGCTTATGTATAGCTTGTGGCTGGACCTGGGAACATGGAGCCACAGCAGCCTTACTTCTGCTGGGTACCAGATTTGGAGACCTCTAACATAACTAAATGAAAGCTTTCAAACATTTCAACTTTTTTTTTTTTTTTCCTGAATGCTTTGTTTTTAAAGAGTTAGAATCATTCCCTACCTAATGAGCTTTCTAATCATAGCAAAGACACTAGACTACACACTGACATCTGGTTTGTGAAAACGTATTAAGAGGAAGCAATTTCTTCTCTATTTAAAACATGAATAATGATTCCTTACATTTGCCTTGAAAACGTACCATCTATTGCTGCTTTCTCCAGTCCACAGAAGGATGTTGTACATGAAAAAAAGGACATGTTCAAGATTATATTGGGTTCCCAGTTTTCACATTTTTTTCCTTCTTTTGGGAAGGTTGTCTAAAGCTGAATTGTCTTGTACTAGTAGTTTTGAACAAACCAGCTGGAACGTCTGGATACTTAGTTTGTTCCCATTGACAGCCATGAGTAAGAGAAATAACCTTAGATGGCAAAGAACAACAGTCTTGACATTCAACCACTTATGTCATTTAAAACACAAGAGAATGCTGAAGGCTCATAGATAAAATGCAGTTAATCAGAGTTTGGTCCCATAATAAGGGAGTGTGGTTGTTCATCATAACTTCTTTATTAGTCATCAAGAGATTCCAGCTTCAAATTTTTAAAAGTGAAATAAGAGCACACTTGAGATCACTTCCATAACTCAGTTAACTGACTTACTTTTTTTTTTTTTAATCCAAGCAACATTTTCAGAATTAGCTCATTGATTTTATAAGAATTTTAAACTAAAAAAAAAAAAATCATGGCTTGATTTGGAATTTCTGTTTTTACAGCAATCCATGCAGATATTTTAGGTAGCAAGTACTATGTTTTTCTAGTTACTAATAAGAATATAGAGAGTGGAATGCCCCCAAGTTGTAGTCAGCTTCATCTTCTGAAAAATAAGAGTTTGGCTAATACCACTCCTGGAAAGATCCACAAGTATGAGACTTTAACTGCATAAGTTGCTGCCAGCCTGCATCAACCCTGACACAAAGGAATGCATTCATTTCTACTATGCCTGATGAAAACTAAAAATTCACCTGGTATCTTCAGCACGATTTGGATCCAGCTATCTTAAAGGAAAACGGCTCTGAAATGATTTGCTGTCTGCCCGTTAAATTGGTTGCTATGTATGGATTTTTAAGATCATTCTTTCTTTCTTCAGTTACCATGTTGAGAGAAATTGCTAGTTGAGATTTATGCAGCATGCTCTTTTCCAATGTAACTCAGTGCTGAAGTACTGACTAGCAGAAAGGAAATTTAGAAAATCTTACTTTTCCAATTGATTTGACTGGGTAATGAACAGATTGTCATTCATGGCAATTTACCAGCAGAAAACAGAGATGCGATGATAAGACCCTGGATATTTGCTAAACCCAAATTTTGGACTCCAAACTAATATCTAGCATTAGAAGAAGGGCCATTTATTTATTTGTTTATTTTTATATCTCTCTATATAAGGTAAAGCTAACTAAGATTATATGAGTAAAGACTGGAATGGGAATATTCACCACTTAATACTTACTACAATTGTACTTACTTGAATCTGTTGAAATTTGGACATCTTTTGCTGACACCTGTGTTGACCCATCAACATCATCATCTTCCTCTGTGGAAAAAAATGATTTTAGGGAAAGATTCTCTTTTATCTAACCTTTAAAAAAAAAAGCAGTTGCTGTGTAAGGATGGTTTCCATGGAAGAGTAACACAAAAAAAATCTAGTCAGACAAAAGAAGCACATTTTCTTCTAGCTATTTTAGAATAAAAATCCGTACTATAAAATTGTTACAAAAAAAACCAACAACACTGCATTGTCACATAACTATGGTGAAGGCATACATGAAAAGCTTCTACTATCAACTTTAATATCATGACCCAGTGCATTTAATCTCTTTCTCAAGTTGTGATGTCTGCCTATTACCAAATTATACACGGTTTCCATGAATAAATTTAAAATCTATTGCTACTGCAGTAGCAGCTTTCCAGTAAAAAGTATGGGTATTACGCACATAATTTCTATAAATGAAAAACAGATTTGCAGACAAATGAAGAGAAACAAATAACTGCGCTCCAGAAGTGACCTCTGAAGGCAGCTCATATCTCTCACTAAAAGCTATAAATTAATGTCAGCTGATAACAGAGCATGTACAATCACATATAAAACTCAGAAAAGATGAAAAAAAGGTACTAACATTTAAATTTGCTTCTCTGAAGACAACATCCTGACAACGTTATCATTCCCAAGATCAGATCCATAAAGGAAGACCAAAGCAAATCCAAAAAGATGAGATATTTTTCTTCTCTAAGGTCAGCAGTGTGCCACAAAAGACAACCCAATGTATGGATGATATCATGATATTCATACTCCCACCCATTGAAATTGTCAGTCAATTTTGACTGGAATGCAGACAGAGCTCCCAAAAGCCATAAGCCAGGCTACAACTTTATAAAAACTGTCTTGCATGTGGGGGCAAGGCACATGAAACTGAGAAACAAAGAAAGAAAAAAAAAATTAAAGCCCTAAGATCTTCAGACCAAAAAATGTATTAGGGAAGTTAGAATCCTAATGGAGAAAAACCTTCCAAGAAGCAAAGAGGAGTAGTTAATAGGAGTCCTAAACTGGAGACCAGGTTTCTTACCAAACATTTACGTAATGCTTCAATAGACTGCAAAAACCATCAATAATAATGCTTTTGTGTTATATTTTTCAAACATATATATATAAATCACCTCAGTAAAAATCAAATTGAAAAACAATGTAAATACAAAAATAAGAAATAAAATAATTCATTGTTACTTCCAATATTTCCCTTTTTCTAAGCTTAGATGAAAACGAACTGACCTCTTTCTTTTACGATTCTTTCTCACTCAGTCTGGATACCAGGGAAAGTACCACAAACAGCATTGAGAGACTGTGCAAGTGAAGTTCTAAGAGTCCCCTTGAAATATGCTAAGACAAAAGCTCTGCAGGACAGGCATGGAATGGCATGTTTGTAACTTAAATTTCAAATGGAAGTTCACATTGTATTACGTGCCCTTTCTCCTCCTGTCCCAGCACATGATACCATTATGATGTTATGCTCTTTCCTCCTTCAAAAAGCCCCCATTTTGTATGAGTTGCTTGTGTGTGTGCTTCCCCCTACTCTCAAAGAAGAGGCAGTTCCTGTAGTCAAACAGAATATTCTGATTTACATTTGTACTCTGGGGAGACCCATCATATCAGATCCTGCCTGATAGTCCCCACACTGAAAAGTAGTGGAAAGGAAGCCTCACAGATGCATTCAGGTGAGCAAAGACCACAGTTCCTCTCTCACCATTTGATTCAGCATTGGGCTTGAGATAACTAGGTCTCTGAGGGCACACCAACAACTGACCAAGCCATCCACATAGCATTATTTCAGAAGAGCACATGATTATCTCCCCTACCCCTTTAGTCTGTCCCTGACCAGATTAGATCAGCTAATGACTGATCTTCATTGCATTCTTTCATTTCAAAGTACAAGGCATACATTTTTATTAAAGGAATGCAAAAAAATTACTCCACAAAATGTGAATGTGTGTAAAACAAACTGGTACAGTTAGCATGTACCATATGTCCTGACATTGAAATCTTTCTTTTCAATCATTTGAAAAATGAAGGAAGAGACTAGAAGGCGCAGCTATAACCTTGGATTCTTTCACTCATGGTGGTCTGTATTCATTCTATTTAGAGGTAACTTAAAGAAAAAAAAAAGTCCAAGTCCGACAAACTAAAAGAGCATGCTGCTGTTTAAAAGATAAACTTGGTTAACATCACAGATACACCAAAAGGGACTGTTAAAAAGGTTTGTGATTAACTTTTGTTAATAATAACACATCTTTACCTTCATTAAAGCTTTTGGGAAACTTGTTGAATACCTAACAATAAACCCGAATCAAGATTCATAAGGAATCTCCCAGCAAAACCAAGTTCATCTGGATTGCATATTTCTGCTATTTCTTATGCTGGAAGCATAAAAGACTGCATCACCTTCAGGTATGTACTATACCTCACTTTCCCCTGAGGAACAATTTATTAGAAAGAAAAATAACTTACTGAAAAAAAAACAAGCTTGCAACACAAAGATTTCCTCCAGCCCTGCAGGCCTTTATAGTTATGTACTATATATAAGCTTATGTAGGCTTAGGGCCACGCACTTTATGTTGTAGCAGGACTGCTGCCATAGATTCTGCATATGCAAACACATGGCTCCTAGCAAACAGCTGCCTCCGTGTGCACCAAAAGTTCAAAGCAGAAAGTTCAAGAACAACCTGTCAGGTTGAGAAAAGAGCAGTTGCAAACATTTGGCTTTCAAGATCAATATTTTACCTACTTCATATTTACTTTGGTATTATTGTTAAGTACCAAAAGAAAAGCTTTACAAGAACATAATTTAAGTATCAAACAAAAAATACTTTGGTAGTTCAAAAGAATTCTCTTCATCCTAAAGAGCTATTAAACAAACATACACTCTAGATGGCAGCAGAACATTATCCTGCTAAATATATGATTTCCTTTCAGCACAGAAATCTTACAAGGGCAGAACCCTCTCACCAAGTCAAAGAGGTAATTAAAAATATTTGCACATATCCAAGCCATATAAAAAACGTGTATTAGCAAGTGCTTGTCACAACAACAACACTAATCTACCACAAAAGTTTTTGCATTTTAGGTTTTTACTTTCTGCATGCTTATTATTGAAAGAACACTCTTCCAGTTGCTCAGTCTGCATTTAGAACCTGTATCCTGTGCCCTGATTCAGCAAAAAGTTGTAGTATTGTCACAAAAGCCAGCGAAAATTAGCAATCATACACTCCAGTAAATTATAACACTGAGTTAAACACAGTCATCGATTAGTTGCATCCAATTTTGAAAGCTTTTACCTGATTCTGCTTGCAAATTTTCTGATATTCGAAAACAATGCAGTTTGCTGAAGTTGCGAGAAAATAATTGCACGCAGCTTGGAGGAAGAATCATATTCCTTAATCTTCCAAAAGTACATTCTGGTGTGACAATTATGTAGCAAGCAGCATGAGCCTATAAATAGAAGCATCAATTAAGCACTTTGTGAAACACAGAGAAAGCAAGTGTGTTTATAACAAAACATGTACTGGAACTGCAAAAGTCAGGCTAGGACGTAGAGACCTTTCGTAAATCACTTTCATGAAATCAGTGATGCATTTTTTCATTCTAGATTTTAATTTGCTCCATTAATTTTTAAAACCAATAATAATGGGAAGTCTTAACACATGAAGAAACTTCAAGTATTATAAATCGTCTCAATTAAATACTAAAGATTTTGAGCAGATATCTGGAGAAGATTAACATTTTGATCTCATGCCCTGGATCTTCTGATCTATATGGATATTTATTGGGGTAGATGGGAAATGTAGGCAGGTTAAACTGACAAACTTTTAAATAGAAAAAAAAAATTTAGAACTTCTTACACTTGCTTGCAAGCCCCTGCTTGCAGATTCTGAGATAAGATGTTTGAAGTTTTATTTCAAGACTTGACTGGTTTGTTTCTGCCTCTGTATTTGTCCTAGGTCTATCTTCACTGAATATGCATGCCTTTATAACTGTGGCCATGTAGCATGCTATATTTGTTAGGCTGTTTTCAAAGACAGCTCCTGCCACCTCAGAAATTATGAATCAGATTACAAATACAAAAAACACTATTTTTATGATATAAAAAAATTAAATGATTCAAATCATATCTGAAATACACAAGACTTTCATTTTAAACAATTATTACATAGTGTGCCTCATCTAGAATTACGTGGCAAATTAATGATTTAATTTACCAGACAAACGTCTCTGCTTGCACCCCATCTGGCACTACTTTGGTCTGTAACTATATTTCAACAAGAGGTAGCATTCAGTGGATGGACCAATTCTTATCTATGCAGAAGACTGGCTTTCATAAGGATTACTGAAAGTTACCATCATGTTGCACAAATCATGGGAAAGACAGAAACCAATATTCACTACTAACACAAAATTACAGGTTGAGAGTATTCTGCACCGAAAGAGGAATATGCATGTTAGAATGGTGAGGTGAGCCTTCGACTTTTCAGAATTCATGTGATTTAAAAGAACTTTGGATTTTGCACAGCAAAATTAACTGCAAGCTCATAAGCTGCAATATTTAAGGATTAGTCTCTATTAAATTTAAATTCCATTGATTTCACGTAAAGTTTAACCGAGATTTTGCAAATTGCTTATTCTAGTGATTAACGGGGAAAAAAAGGAATTCACACATTTCCTATCTAATTAATGAATGAATATATACACTGACAAATATTTGTGTATATATATAGATATATACACACACACACACATATATTTCTTATGTATATATATATATATATGGTTCCCACAAATACACCCAACAGCACAACATACCAGAATGCCACACCATTCACATCTCATGCCAGACAGCACCTCAGAAGAGCCACAGGTTTTTTTGCAAACTTCGCAACGAGCACCTGAAGGAAGGTTTCCCTCCCTCCAGTGGTGATGGTAAGTATCCTGGTAGAACACATCACAACTTAGCATTACACCAGACAACAGGTACAGAAGTATCTTCAACCTAACTTTAAAATGAGCAATTCAAACAGCTCTGAGAAAACGGCAACAGAGACCAGGCCACTAACTATTTTCTTAATAAAAATAAAACCCTGAATATCATCTCACAAGAAGACCTTATCAAATGGCCCAAAAATTTAGTACATAATGCTTCATCTTTGGAGTCCACCAAAACCAATTATTCTTAAAAAAAAAAAAAAAAAATCCTGAAAGATCAGTATTACACATATACTTTACACTGAGAACCTGGGAAGTCTTGCCTCAGACAGACTGTAGGAAGCCTAAGGGATGTGACTGTATTTACCAGGGATGCACGGCATCCAACAGCTCAAAAAAAAAAAAATCCATATCAGCTTCCGCAACACAAGTGTTTAGAAAGATGATGGATTTTGTTTTTTTCTTTTTAATTAGTATGTTGTAAACATTGCACAGACTTCTCAGCAAGACTTCTATAAACCTCAAAAATAGAGATGTTTATCAGAATTTATGTTCATCTCACTATCTGCAATACATTCTAAAGCCACAAAAATGTCTTTCTACAAAGCAGCAGCAAAAGTGCTTTGATAATTGTCAGCACATGGAAAAAAAGGTCAGAAAAAGGTCTTCTGCCCTGCCTCTAGCCTACAAGGTGTGACTGCTTTCTGCTGCAGATGTGCTCACACTTACCTGGTCCTGGTGCCCATCCTGGTGACACTGCCGGCAGTCACTACAAGCAAACAGGATACAATCTGTGTGGACGTGTAGCTCACAAACTAGAAGATGAAAACAAGAAAACTTCTTTAAGTCAAAATCCATTGGTTTCTGCTGCTCTTCCCTCTCTCCCTTCCTCCAGTACTTCTTCCATTACCTTTCTGCACGGCATTTTCTTCCCTTCATGCTCTTTTTTGTTCAGCAAAGACAGACAATAAAAGAAGTTTATCAGCGCAACCTTGTGTGTAGCTCAATTTCCTTTGTGTTAAACTAATGCAGCAAATTCGAGGAAAGGCTGAGCTAATTTTGCTCATAGCTACCTGCTGTATTTCCTCCAGTACAGTAAGTTAAATTTGTAACAACTGTTTAGCTTATTACAGCTTTGTCTCACTACTTCATGGGAACAGCTGCCTACTCTAACATTATCACTTCTGAAGTCTACTTTGATTTAATCAAAACCAAAAAACTGAATGGTAGAAGTATTAACAGAGGAAAGTTTTCCTTCTGTATCCAAACATCAAGCCTTGAGTGCAAGATAATGTTCTTCACGCACTCAGACTTGTCTGAGCTATTGTTGCACATTGTAAATTACCATATCATTGTCAGGAAGAGGAAAATGATCATTTTTTTTCAGAACATTCTCCCAAGTAAGCTTCACACTGTCTACCTGTGAGATACTTTACCTGGAAGAAGTTTCAGTGGAGACTGTTGAGCATTTTGTGTTATTTATTTATTGATTTTGGATAAAGTACCTTCATTTCTTAAAAACTGACTTGAAATATCAGATATCAACAAAAATATAACTAAAAGACCTCAACACTCAGCTTTATTATTGAAATAGTTCAGAAAGTTCTTTAAGAAACTCAAACAGATGTATGAAAAAATGCATTAAAGTAAGAGGCAGCAGTCAGATTCTCCAACTATTTTTTTCCTGTTCTGCTCAAACAGGTCATTGCTCCAAGGATGTCAACAATAATCTGAAGACTTTAACCTGAAGATTGGAAGGTGCTAATCATGAATGTTATCCATGCTACCTGAAAGCATTCTGAAAACAGTATAAAATCATCTAGAGCATAACAACTCGTTTTGAAATCACTCTCCAAGCTCTAGAAAAAGTGACCACACGAACACTGTTTTAATTCTAATTATGCAGAAAAACACGATCTACCACCACATCAAAGCACAGACTGTCCTAAGGGTTTGCTATCTCAACCACAGATGTTCATCTACAGTTTCTCATACAGTGGATTTTTACCAAGCTCAAGAATCTTACATGAGCTGTGGCAAGGTCTGTCCTCAGCTCATACTTCTCCCCAGACCATACTCATAGATGAAACAGGAATATTTTACAGTTTTGTACATTCAGCTACTAGGCAAGCTAGATGCTTTGAGTCATACCATCAATAATAGTGCAAGTTTCTGTAGACCAAATTATACTTTCAAGAAGTTACCAAAAATATTGTTTGTTTTTTTTTAAATCACTGTCTGCTAACACAAACACACGCTGTCCTTTAACATACTGTGTAAGAATACAAAAGGTTTTTCTCTCCCTCCCACCCCAAGCTTTTCTTTCCCTTACCCTCCTGCTGCTACTAACAGGTGCCCCAACTCCTAATTAGAACAAAAATGTGTGCGTGTGAAGGGCAGGAGTGTCACAGGAGTTAAACCCTTAAGATAGCTATTCCACTCACTGGAAATATAAAGTTGTCAGAATGTAAAGATCAATTCAAATCAGAGTGCCTCCAAAAAAATTAACAATCTATGCAGTTCTTTAACTCATAAAAGAATGAAGGTTTTCTGTTCAAGTTAATAGGGAATGTGTTGTGAATTCCTTTCTATTTGCCAAAAAAGTTGATTTATTTCAGATATATAACTTGGCAGCACAGCCTTTAAAATGTTAAATGCACTCCTCAAAAAATGAAAATCTATCCATTATGTAAAAGTTCACAAATAATTTTCTGCTCCTGGTTGATGCTTAAAAAGAAAGTTTTAAAAAGGATCTAGCACTAAAAAATGCTTGGGTTAGTCCATTTTTTCCCTCTTCCCTCCCCCCCCCCCCCCCCAGCCCTTCTTGGAAAGAAAAGAGGAACATTCAACATCCTGAGTTCAGGTTCAACTGTTACTCGTGAATTTTACAGCAAAAACTGCAATCCAAAGCAACTAATAATCATCAGCAGAGTTTGGATTACAAGTATTACATTTTTTGCCATTCAAGCATTATGTATTTATATCACGAGGTGTTACAATGCGTGTATGCTCATTTCTGAGAACAGATGCCCCACAAGCATCCACAGTGTGTAGCACTTACCTAAAAACTTTTCTTTCAAATAATATTTTATTGTAAGATACGGAGACCAAACCAAGTTATATAAATTATTTTAAAAGTACATCTAATTATGCCAATCACTTGCTTAGAATGGGTAATTTCATCTTAGCTCTGCTTTCCATCTTAGTTATAGCAAATATTCCAAGAAAAGTTCTTTAATCTCAATGTCAGAACACCAATACACAATATTGTACATTAAGCATAATTGTTAGAAGTATGCAGAAGGACAAGTCTAATGCCTATCTTTGTATTTAAAACTTTACAGCTTAAACCAGCTGATTTCTAAAACAAATTCTACAAGTATTTTCGAAAAGCAAAGGAAGGCTCTTTTACACTTCATTAACCTCAACTGTGCTTTATAAACTACATTTTTTTAAAAGTATCAAAGAAACAAGTTTAGAGTTATTAGTATTCAGAACACAGAATAGTAAAGTCACACCACACAAAACAAAAAATCCATTTAATCCATATTAGGAACACAACTCAGAACCTTCAATGAACCAGGAAAAGTGTCTGGGCATTTCTATTACCTAATTACAACACGTGACTTCATGTGTTTCTTATTTAAAAACATTTCTTGTTTAGAAATGTCTGAAAAAATAAATATCCACTTGCAATGGGTACAAAGCTGATAAAATATAATACTTAAGATAGTAAGAACAAAAAGTCAAAATTTAGAAAGCTTTAACTAAAATAGACCACTAAACCACGGCCATTTTCAAGAATTAAGAAGACATAGCTAGTGAAAATTTTCTTTCCATTTTTTTTTTTTTTTAAGTTTACTTCACGCCATACTGAGTTCTGAACCTTATTAAGACAAGTCACTGGAAAAAACTCTGTGATATTTGTATGTCTTTGACCATCCCACTGAAGCAGCCAATTCACAAGGTAACTGTATTAAATGACAGATTCCAATCAGTTGGTGAAATAAATTTTAGATTCGTTATGCAACTCACCAGAAAAAAAAACAAAAAAAAAAAAACAGAAGCAAAAACACTGCACCATTTTAAGTCCAAACACTCTGATGAGAGTAACATTTACCCTATACATACACCTAAGCAACCACATCAAATGAGACATTATCTTTAGCATAACTGCAATTCTGAAAGCAGTTCTGAATTGGTTCTTCTCTCATTAGACTCCTTTGCCTCCTTCACTTTTTTTTTTTTTTTTTTAAACAGCTTGCTGGCAACATTTATTTAAAATACTAAATTCCACTGAACCTTACAACAACAACAGAACAAGTGCTACTAGAAATTTAGGACAAGAGAGTCAAGGGAGAATTAAGGAGTTGCCTCACAACAAAATCAGTGAAGTATTTGTGCCAACATATATTTCAAATTAATGGGACCTGAAATAGTGTTTGGGTGATTTCTTTAATCATTGTTGTTTTTCTTTCTTTCTTTCATTTTTTTTCCCCAGAGAATGTATGTTAGAACACTCTAAACAGTACTATTTTGACAAATAATGTTTTCAAGTATCTTTCCACCTAATGCACCTCATCTAATCCACCTAATGCTTACAAGCAACGGACGTCTGAGTCTAGTGACACAGAGAGAAGTTATATTCAAGTTGTATTCCTATTCTTTTGTAAAGATGGGAAGGTTTTAGGTACATGAATACCTGGTATCTCTCTGTAACAACATCTTCCACCGGAAACAGAAGAAAAATACTTCAACAGAGTAAGTCTTTATTTTGTCGGAACGGCTTCTCATTCTTTACACATCTCAGGCATGGGCTCATAGCACACCATGAACACGACAGACTTGTGGTGCCTTAACTTGAGGTACACATTTCCACTGTCAGTGAGTGGATAACACAATACAAAAATCTTTCAGACACAGTAAAGGCGTTATTGGCACACATGTACCTACACACCCAAGATATGCACCGTAAGAAAAGCATATGCTACTGGATAACATACAGATGGCTACGCAAGTATGGCTTTTTAAGTTACCTTCACATCGAAAAGCAGGTGACTCTAGTGACTTTCTGCACACAGTGCAAAACTTTCTTTTGTAATGTCCTGGAGGCCCAAAACAGTGTGCAACTGGAACCTGCCAAAGAAGAACATGCGAAACATTATCAGCTGCAGCTTTCCAAATGGCAGTTATAGCTCATAGAAACTGCTTTATCATGCAGGATAGGATAGCATATACAATGTGAACTCAAGTAAGCCTTAGAACAAATATTTTAAATACCTATTTTTTTTATAGATATACACATATACATGATATATATATTTTTAAGTGCTAGTCAGCTTCCCGATGATTCACAGTACCGTGAATGCAAAGGTTTCCTTTGGGTTCATTTTCATGCAATGTATCTTGAACCTCTGCTCCTCTCTCAAGTGTTCTTAAATGAATCAAGGACCATTAAACAGTAACAGCTGTATATTACATATATACCCTCAGACAACATGCCCTAAGGACACATTCAAGACAGTTTCTAAAAGTGTGATGTTGCCACAGTCCAGTATCCTCCACAAGTTTTTCACCTGTTCTCCAAATACAACTCTGCCAACTAGCTGGATGGTAAAGAGATTAATCTCCAAACTACATCTGTACTGCTGTTCCTGGTGACTCTGTGCTGAAAAGATGTGTTTCAGTATCCCCTTGGTAAGAGCTGTACCAACAGTTTTGGGAAGTTTATTTCTTATATGCTCTTTTCTTAACCTAAAAAGATAGGTGCTTTCTTGATTAATATCTTGATTAATATCAAAGATATATTAATATCTTGATTATTAAATGGTAACATTTTAAGGTGGAGGCAAAAGGCAACGATGGAGGAAAGAAGAAAAATTAAGAAGAAATACATTTGAGCTTTATACTTCTTCTAGAGACCACTCTTCCTAAAAGATGCACAGCTCTGTCAAGACTGACATCTACATTAGAAGGAAGAAGCATAACTGCATCTTTAAAATGCCAGAACCCAAATAACTTCCATAAAATTATGCTGTGATTAAGGCTAATAACTTTTTTTAATCTTTCAAATTTCACATTTTGTATCTCACAAGCCCTTTGGACGAACATATCAGATTTATCTTCTGTTTCTTGCATCACAAAAAAAATCAACCAACCAAGCAACCAAAAACTTGTGAAGGCTAAAACATGGTTTATTTAAGCATGAAATTAAATTAATCATTCCCAGAAAAAGATTAGGAAATAGAGACGTAAGGTACACATAGTTAGAGACACTTTATTTTCCTCCTAAATCCGTGAGTAAACAGTCCTCCGAGGTTATTGAGAATGGTTATGAAATTTTTCCTTATAGATTAGGGTTTTCTTATGAATCACCAGTGGCAAGTCTGACACATACTGGCCACACAAAATTGGAGGACCTAAAATGTCCCTTTTGGTTATAAAATTCTAGTTCCCACCCACATTTCTGCCTTTGAAAGCATAGGCACAGTTACACTAAACAATCCTGTACTTTGAGTATGTTCAATGAAATAAGCAAGATTAAGTTTTTTCAGATGTAACATGAGGGGAAAAGAAGACTGCTTGAAGTTTAATCAATAGACTTATCAAGAGAGACTTTCTTTAGCTCTGGAGTGCTCAGTAACCTGCTTTGGACACTCAGCATGGACTTACAATCCCTTCAACAACTGGTGTTTGAAATACAGAGACCTTTTCTCTCCCTGGCCTTGAGTCTGGCTATTTTATCTCAGAACTGGCATAGAAATGCAGGCTTTTCATTATTGTCACAGTGTTTAATAAGCAAGAGAAGTTCTGCTGAAGAAAAAGGACACTCCATAGATCAAAGCAGAGTTTTGTGTAAAGCAGTGATTAATCTGGAAAGACTGCGGAATAGGACTTTGACTGGAGACAAACTTATCCATGGTCTGACCATACTTATCTAGAAGACTCAAGGGAAAGAGACGAAGTCTAAATCCTGCAGTTATTCAAACCCTGGTGACAATCTTCTAAAGACTCAAGTCAGTGCCAAAGATAAAAGAACAACATACTGATTGAAACACTGGATGTGGAAAAAAAAAATAAATCAATTCCTTCAATTTCTTACTTTTGGGAACAAGGGAAAGCAGCTTTGTTTATTACGAGCAGTCCTTCTAACTTGCCTTAGAAATTACAGGTACAAAACTGCTGCAGAGCCTGGTGGGAAATGGGATGGGAGTAACATGGAAGAGAAAATGGAAAAACGCAAGTACAACATAACGAGCTCATCAATCACTGGCTATTTTTCCGAGCAATTCACCACATTTCTTTTGTTGTTGAACAAGTTCCAAGCACCCAACATATAAACAAATCAAAACTCTTAGACTTGGAAAGCCAGCGAATCAACATGTCAGAATATGAAATGTTATCTATTATTCTTTAATTTATATCCACCTGTATAAGTACAGCAAGCTACAGACACACAAGGGGGCTTAAAGAGAGAAAGTTAATAATTGATGAGAGTTAAAAACTTCTTTTCCAATTCAATTCCTTAAATTACTTTATGCAAACCACGAAAATCGATTCCCAGAGAAAGATACAGAAAATTTCTACTAGTAATACCATTAAATGACATTTAGTATCGATCAGAAGTCCATCAACAGAAAGTATAATGTTAACACTCTGGCATAAGCTCCAGAATGACCTTGTACTGATGTACAAGATGTTCCTAGTCTCCATTTTGTTTCCTGCCATCTGTTAAGAAATCCAAAGCATTAGTGTTACACATTTCTATAAAAGCTCATTTCAGCTTGCAGTAAGATTCGGTTCTACAGAAATCTAAAGCTTACAGATTCTAACCCCTTCAGTGCAATCTGTGTGAGTGCTTAGCACAAGACCATGCAATCACATCACACAGAAAGAACAGCAACAAATGCATCATCAGCAACAAATTACTCCAAACTTTGGAAGAAAAACACGGCAAATAACTTTAAAAATTGTTCCTCATTCTGAAATGCCACGGAGTGTCAAGCACACGGTGAACAGCAGATCATCAGTTTAATGTGTTTTTCCACTGAAGTGCAATCACAATGTACAGAGCAGCCCAGCTGCCACCCCAACCATCTCACAGACCTGTCTCAGGTCAGGTCAAGTACTACTTGTCTGCAATCTTCCAGATACCTCAGTAAGGGAAAAACACAAATGCCTATTCTTTACCCAGCTGCAGATGCTATTCCACCAGCTGAGGCAAAAAGATTTTAGCCTGAATCTTGAAAAAAAATGCTCCCCAGCTCGTCGCAGATCTTTCATGGACAGATCTTTCATTTGCTTGAAGCCTCTCTGCTTCATTAAAGAAAGGTCTTTATTTCTGCAACACGAGTACTCTGCATTTTGCACTGTATTTCTACTTTTTCCTTTTATGGACAAAGCCTGTCAATTGCTCTTTGTGTCCAAACTGAAGATCTTCCTTTGTGCACCCCATGTATCAGTCGGTGTTACAAAGCAACTTTAAGTACACATTCCACTTGGAAGTTTTGAAATTGTGTGTGAATGCAAAGAGAAGCAGTATCATAGGACAGCAGAGGAAAGAAATTTCAATATTCAGAATTAGTTATCAAAATGTTAATCGATGCTAATGCAAGGAAAGAATGCACACATCAATTGCCTTCTGAAACAGTGCAGCTGTGGGCCAAGTGTTGAAATCTAAGGACAGACCTACCTGCTAGGGCTGTCCTGCAAGCTCCCAGCTAAGATCAGATCAGCCTGAGTCCAGCAATTTCTATGACAGGCACCCTGTTAAAAAGCCCACATACCACTAGCAAAGCCTATAGCCAAATAAAAGGGGAAGAAGAAAGAGAACAAAGAACTTTCCCCTAAAATGGTTTTCATAATGCATGAAAGAGGAAAAATATTAAGCACACATTTTTTTGCTTTCAAATTCATGTTACACATCTAACTCCTGGCTTCCTCCCCAGAAAAGCACTTACATACAAGAGGGACAGGACAAAAAGTCCCTTGACAGATGCACATGAAATATACAATAATTTTAAGATGAGACTTAATGGTAGTAAGGCAAACAGCTTATTTACAAACACTGCATTTCAGCATGTCTTCTACAGCTCTCTGGTAATGAGAAGCAGTAGAAGAAGCTCACCGAGAATTCACTGAAGCATTTTTTCCCATGTAAAAGACATAACACCTGCAACTACTATATAGGGGTGATTCTCCAAAATTGTGTTCTGACTTTTTTTTTCTCCTCTGCTCTCTTGAAGCAATCACAGAAAAATCCATCTGACAGTTGAATGAGTCTGCGAGAATTTATAATTCCAAGGCAAGTGAAGCAGTAACCAAGCTTTGATGATCTCCATCTCCCATTTTGTCAGGGCTTCCCACTTCTTCTTGCGTAGGGAGAAAGAGGTAAGGAGGGAAAAAAAAACAGGAGAGAGGTTGTGTGCCAGTGCAGAAGCCTTTCAGCTGCAGAAGAATTAGGTGCTGCTGCTGCATGTCTACTAACTGCCCAAATCAGAACAGATTATCAGAAGTGTTGGTGTATTTACCCTAACCTGCGTGTCCTTTCCTCTCTGCTACTTTCAATTTTTCTGTCAGATCATGAGAAATACAGGAACTGACCCACACAGCCAACTGCACACATGTGAACACAGCACCCAGACGGAGAGGCTCAGGTCAGCAAACAGGAGCAACAACGCCTGCTGCTCCCAGCAGAGACCTCTGTGAGCTCCAAAACCTCATTCAGTATCACAACCTCTAAAAGCAGCAGCTATCCAAGCTCAGAACCACAAAGCCACATTTTATTTTTAGCATAAAAACCTTCACAAGAAGCTGATGGCCTCAACCAGCATGTTTCCACTCCAGACAACCTGGCTTTAAGAACAAAGGCACTTAGGGACATTTTGCAAACAGTTTATCAACCTTTCTTGAAGTGGAAACGTTTAGAAAACATTACAGCAATGCCCAACACAAAAACAAATTGAGGAAAAACAAGTATCATAAATGTCCAACTTCACTAAAACTACTTGTATTATACTCTCGTTTATATTTAGTGTTCAAAGTACAGCTATATACAACCACCCCTCACTTACATGGCAAATTTAAGAGGCAAAAATTTGTAACTCATTGTTACCTAACAAAGGAAAAGAAAACCTTTCATTTCTCATGCAAACAGATTTTGTTTTCATTGTTATTTTGTCTTTTGTTTGGACTTTTTCTTTTTTTTTTTTTAAACACATGCCTCAGAGTAGACAAATACCTATGGGAATGTAGGGAGGAGTGTGTTTAAACTTGGACAAGTTGCAGAGACCTCAGCAGTGGAACAAATCTTGCAAACCATAAAAAAACCAGGCTTGCTCAGAAGACCAACCTGTGAAGTTTCATTTTGAAACATCATGACCTGGATCCAGTCTGGAACACCGAGTGCAGGTGAGAATGATTAATAATAGTGCAGGAAAACTCCTTAGGGCAGCCTAAAGAGCAAACTCATTAAGAATTATCTGAGACTGGATGTAGCCATGGCATGCTTGCAACTCTGTGGGCCTTTACTTGACCCTAGGAAGGAAACCCTACTCTCAGGAATGAAAGTTTCCATGAAATGTCTGCTGAAAAATGATTCTCTGACAGTTTAGCTTAGTACTCAATGACATACAGTCTGATGAGCTTTAGCGATTGCCCTCTTCTCTAGATGAAATGCAGGGGATTAGAAAAAAAATAAAAATCTGATTTCTGTAATACACTGAATATTAACATGCTAGAAGGAAGTACCAGAAAAAAAATCCTACCTGTGATCCCTCCTACACTGGACCTTTTAATAAAAAGATACATTCAAGTTATCTGAAAGCACACAGAGATTAAGAAAATAAACTCTCCACACATTCTATAAATGACCATCATTCATTTTTTGCTCTGTTTTGTTTTTGAAGCAAGTGCCAAATTCAACATTTACTTCGACAGAACTTGCATGCAAAACAACATCTCCCATATGTCAGACTTCACTTCCACAGAAGACCAGGATTAATGCAACCTGGATGACTATGTCAAGGATGACAAGCCTGTCTAGAAAGAATAGCACAATGCTGTATTTTTGAAACATAATAATTACAACTTAGCATGGATAAGGCAGACGACTTCACAGCTAAATTCAGCAACGCTGAACAGCAAACAGTCTTGAGAGCAGACAACAGCACTCGTAAGTTCCACTGCACAGTAAGATTACTCAGATTTGATGTGTAAACGACGAACAATTAGATCAAATGTATGTGTTGGGACAAGTAGGGAACAGGAACTGGCAAGGGAACAAAACAAACCCCTAAACTGATGCCCATGACTGGTGAAAGTAGGACCATTAATGTATTTCAGTGCATGATATTCAACATGCAAAAGCAAAGCAACAAGTACTATTTTGAACAATAAATTATATGTGGAGCAAATTTACAAAAGAAGAAGTCAAAAATGTTCAGAAGTTTGTCTCTGAACTAAATTAATATTTCTAAATTAGATGTGTACTATGCCCCTAACGATCCCTCTGCTGTGTGACTCATCATTCCTTTTCCCATGCCACAATTGACTGCCAGCATACTGAAACAGTGGAGATGCTAATTCTTAGTAATAACATTTCTCACCACCTACATGTCCCTTCACTGGGGTTGTAAGAATAATAGCAATATTTCTTATTCTTTCACTGGCGACATTCTGTGCATCAGACAACTTTTCCCAATCTAAATTACACCTCCCAAGATGAAAGTACGTGGGGAAGATGAAGTATGTAGCAAAGGCTGAACAGCAGCAGCATCTAGACAAAGCACATCAAATAAAAACGAGTGGGTAATGTCTCTGTCTGCTTCCTGTAACTCTAGTTACGTGCTGTTTTAGACCTTCTCCTACCATCCCCTACATAGGCTTCCACGACTTAAAGGAACCCGTAAAGCTTTTCTGAATACAAAGGAAATACAGCCCCCCTTGCAGGTTCCCAGGTCTATAAGTGAGTATCTCATAAACATGGTTTTAGTCAGTGAGGTCTGTAAGGCTCACCATTTTCTCATTTTGATTTTACAGCAGTCTCATTTGACTTCTGCATAATGCTCTGTACGGTACTTGTAGTGTCTTCCTACTTATCTAGAAAGCTTCTCACCCCTTTTTTCCCCCCAGGTGGATAACACACAGTTTTCTCCTCAATTTAGCTTCTTAATACCATAGTTGCAACACATTAACATCTTCAAAATCAATCCCTCTCTTACACCTAAGGTCATGGGGCAGAAAAGGTCACAGGGCATCTGAAGAGAATATACTTTATTAATAACCAAAATACATACATTTGAACTCTTACCATCAATTGGAAGCCCTGTCTTTAGATTTTTTTTTAATTTTATTATTATTTCTTTTTAAGTCCTGTGCTTTTAATGCAACACCTTTATTCTCTGGTCAAAATAAGCAAGCAAATTCTTAAGAGCAGTAATCAATAGAAGCCAAACACAGCCCCTTCACTAGTCAGAAAAGCTTTAGCATTTTTCCAGTAAGGTGTAATTATTGTTGAAAAAAATGGTGGTAGAGTTCTTCAAGTATGATACATGGTATAGTTTCCTGAGAGCACTGATTTCAATCAGTCACCCCATTCCATTATTGTGAGACTTCCAGGTAATGACACAATTAAAAATGTCTAGTAATATATAAAGAATGCAAACAACCACTCTTTGAAGACAGACTGTCTACAGCTGCCCATATCAGGGACGTTTCAAAGGAAATGTAGATTTTTTTCTCTGAGCAGCCATAAAAGCTTAAGTGATGACTAACACGATTGATTTAAGCATTTCAATATTAACAAGCCACTACTGTACTACACCATATTATCTAGCAATAAATCTGTCCTGTTGTGCCATGAAAGAGACATGACAGTGTGTGCTTACTCACCCTTACAAGGCTGGGAGCAATACATGAACAAGGTATCTTGACATTCTTGAGGCACTTTTCATGAGACATGAAGTTGCAAACTGTGGAAATCAAAGAAAGAACTGTAAGCAAGTCTTTCACAAAGAAGGGACATTTTGGTGGAAAAAAAAAAGAAAGAAGAAAACAACAAAAAATAATCACGTGGAGTGAAATACGGTTGGGAAAACATCTTCTTAATCACATTTGCTCTCCACTAGATATGGTATCCACACGACTGTTATACGTCTCCAGCCAGTTTTGTTACCAAGATGTTGGTGATAGAAAATAAAGGAGGAGAGCCTATCTGAATGCATTGCAGGCCAGCAGCAAGTCATTCTCCCCCCCCAAACTCACTCTCTCTAAGTGCCAAAATGAGCTCTTAATTTTTCAGAAGAGATTTTAAGCAGTCTGTGGTCCAAAAGATCTCTTTGATGTTGCCAGAGTAGATGGACATGTTTAAAAGGGATTTTTTCTAAAAGCTAGTGCATGTGACAGCAATGAACAGGAAGACAGCGTTCACACTCACTGAGCGTAATGGATGAAGGAGACAAAACTAAAAGCAGTTACATGCAGCTTTGAAAGTCAAGAGCAATTAATTATTTTATTTATGTATTTATTTATTTATTACTGTGTCAGTATCAGGTTTAGAATTTCACCCAAGCTTTATTAAATGCATTTTGACCAAGACAGCGTTTGATGAATCGTTTTTCATGGGGATGCTATTTTCCACAGCTCCGTGCCGCGGGTTTACAGGTTTAGTTTGCACACAGGGAACAAGGGATTCTTTATCTCGTTGCCACCACCTCGCACCAACGAACTAATAAGCCATGCAGGTATGGCTTTAGAGTCATCCACCTTTCAGAATTACTCTCTTCCAGTTCAAGCACGAAGCCCTAAGCGTACAGGCTCAGGCCTCAGTCCCTCACGTGGAAGCACCTTTCCAGAGCTTCTGGCAGATCCCTCACGAGTTGCAGTGATCATGGTACACATGAAGTTTTTGCACGTCCCTGGTTTTCAGAAGCATGCTGCATGCTTCCTAAGCTTCACAAGCAACTGCAGAAAACCCACGTCAAGCTTCCCATCTGCAGCCCATGTGCAGGACTCACGTTGCTGTTACTGGTAGTATGTGCTCATGCCATCACAGGCAGATCATTTTCTTCTCCTCCCTTTTCTCCAGCTCATTTACTTGTGATTTCACAACACCACCTTCTCCCATGTCAACACAACAATTTAAATGCAGGCCCACTCCTTTCTGTGGCTTACTGTCAGCCCACAGAAAGCAACCTTTCCTTTCGGTGGCATGGAAGATGACCCCATTCATATAAGCGCTCCTTTTAATATGTGTGGTAGGCTGACATTTGCTTTTCATCTGTCTGGAAGTCACGGAGAAAAAAAAACACTGCAAGTCATTGCTGTGCTATTCGCCATCCATGGCTGAACACAGAGTGACCACTACAGAAATGAAATGCAAAGCAGGAACAGAGCAGATCGAGGCCTTCTCTTTGGTGCTATCAGGTGTTACATCTACCTGTATGGCTGATAATATTCCTGACTCCATGGGGCAGATAAGCAGCAGAAACAGCCAATGAAGGGGTGATAAAGGAATTCTCAGAGCTGAAAATGCAGACACCCAACGTATGTAAATGTTGTCACGTGAAGGAGCATATAGCACATCAGCACAGATGAAACCAAGGAGAATCTAATAACTGTAGATGCATCTCCTGCTCCAAAAAAGCAGGTTAGACACAGAATGGTGAATTCTTACGAATTCACTTAGATCGGATGTAGATATAGGTTGTAGACAGGTGAAACTGAGTCTCCCCTCAGGTCTCCACGACATTTCCACTCAGGCTTGCAGGAAGGCACCTGGCTGCTGTGCAGACAGGTCTGCAGAGGCTGCAGGAAAAAAGCTAGCTGCCCACTTCCCACCAGTCTGGGTTTTACCACACACGCTACCACCAGAAAACATTTGCCCCAACCACTTGTTTAGGAAGCCTCTTCACTATTTTGCGGGTGGTCCCTGAAGTTTAAGCTGAACCTGTCTAGGTGCAGGGGGCTGGCAGGAGCAAGCTGACAGAGGGTCTTAGGTCCACAGCCTGCAAAAGGAGACAACATGAAGCTTCAGACACCTACAGGCTTCTCTCAAGAACTTCACAAAGGGGTGAGAGAGAGTCAAGGAGGAAACTTCAGTGACTGAAGAAATTAATTAAAATGGCAGCTTTCTCCTGCATTTTCCTGGTTCTCAACTAGTCAGACCACAAAGGGAATAACAGAGCAACGCACTGTAGATGGCTCCCACAAACGTTTTGATCTGGAAGAAGCAGCAGACAACAGAAGTCTGCAAGACCAGGTGGCTACTGCCTAAATTTTAAGTGTGCTTAATAACAAGTCAACCAACCCCTACAGAAACACCTCGGGGAATTCACAGAAGAATGCTCTAAATCAGCCAACAGCAGTGGGCCTTCTCGCTCCCCTGGGCACGGACCTTGAGGTGTTCTCCATTTATGCAGCCAACCCAAGTCACTGCATAAAGGCAGCACCTCATGGTTCAGCTGGGCACAGAAACATGTACTAAAGAAGAATTCAAGCCAACAACTTTGGGAAAGCCAGAAGTTGTCACAGATCGAGACAACATTCAAAGTACTGAATTTCCTAGAATTTCAATGGAAAAGCTGGGACCATTTGCACAGAATCAAATTAAGAAATGTTAGCAGGCAAATGCAGGAGGTAGCAGTGCTCAAGAGGAGATTTTAACATTTTTCATGAAAGGTTTCCACGAGTTTTTCAGGAGGTACATGCCTCCACTGCTTGTCACGTGCATTGAATCCAGCAGAGACGACAGCCCTAGCTAAGTGTCGTTTCCCTGTCCCACAGGGGCCAATACAAGCACATTTAGCACTTGTAGCTCTAAAAGTAGAGCTACCAAATTGCTCTCCAAGGAGGACCAAGGAATGCCAATACAAAGACCAAAGCAGGTTTGCCCCTCTCCTCGAAGTGTGACAGACTTAACACAAGACTCTGGACCTACCGACACGTGTGTTCGTAACGCAGGAGTATCCATCTCATTTCAGTGGGCACACAGTTCGAGCTTAACAAAAGCACCTCCAAAGAAAACTGCAATTCTTCCTCCAAACACACCCTCCAATGCTTTCCCGGAGCAGGGCTTACCTAAATATTTCCCAGATTGCAGCCTGCGCTCATCCTGACATCCTCCTCTGCCTCTGGTCCGTACACCCCACAATTCAGGCGCACCAGCACCACAAGCAGCAACCACGCTCTCTCTTCTCCTTCCAGCAATCCCCTCTTGCTGTCTGTGTGATCTGATCCTCTTCGTGCTGCAGGGAGCTCTGTCCATGCATGCCCTGCATGTGCAGACCTACAGCAAGCTCCAGAAATTCACAAGAAACACCACAACATCTCTGCCAACTGCCTGTTGCATGGACAGCACTGGGAAAATATCATCTCCTATCATGAAGAGACAACACGACCTCTCAATATTGCCTGGTTGAGTTGGCACATAACAATTCTGTTAAGTTCTGCACGAACGCCAGAGCTCACTAGCTCACACTGTGCTCACCTGCACGAATTGCCATTCTCAGCAAGCACCTGCCAGAGTTTCTTCTAACCTTGTAACTACAGTTAGCGATCACTGAACGACCCAGTTGACTAAATGGCTTTTTTTGTTTGTTTGTTTGTTTTTAAAACAAACATTAGCTCAGCCACAAATGGACTAGTAATTCAGAATTGTTTTCCCAGCTATCAGTGTACATTAAGTTTTTCATTTCTGGAAAAACATAAGAGCAACACATTAAAGCACATACTCAACTCATTAATGTGAATATAAATAAAACTAAATGAAAAGCAATAATTCACTGGGGCATCTTGTTAAATTTAAGACTTGGAAGAAATCCCTGTCTCAGAGGGTTTACAGGACAGGATTGCCTGACGTGTGAAAGGAGAGCACAAATGAAAACTCTCTGCATTTCTCTACAAAAAAAAACTAAAAGGCTACATAGGCATTTGTGCATGTCACCTTCAAGCACTCCACCTTATATTCATCAGCCCCTGGCAATACAATGGTGGACTGAAATTAAATCACTCAAAACAAAGATTCCCTTGCAGCCCTCAGCAGCCACCGTCCCTTTTGAACTCACAGCTCACTGCTGCCCTTTCAGAGGGGGTGGTGGGCAACTGGAGCAGCATCCACATCCACATCCCTACCAAGGCACCACAGCCCAGATCCCACCTGCAGCCTTGTCCAAGTTCATTGCTTCCCTTTATCGCTTCTGTCTGCTGCTCAAAAGCAGGCCTGCCCTCAGTCTGGTTTTATTTCAGCATTTCACATGTGGTGAATGCCAACTTTCAGTTCCAGGCAGGTCCTTTCCGTGTACTCTAGCCATGGCTACATCTATCTGCTGGTAAGATGTTCAGAAAAAAACAACAAAGAAAAGGTTGTGGTTACAGCCAACAACTGACTCTGGCACCAGACCACCCTTTGGGTATGCAGGGGAGCTTTGCCAGCATTTCCTTGAATGTATGGAAACCACAGGACGGAAAAAAAAAAAAAAAAAAAAAAAAAAAAAAGGATGGTTCTACTAGATTAAATTTTGTGCAGCTTTTACCCAACATCGGTTGCCTGCAAGTGTTACAGATGATAGCTCTCCAAACATACATCATCCTGAAAGGGTCATCTGTAAAAAAGATGAAGCAGTAGATGGGGAAATAGAGGTGAAATCCTCAATGAGTATCTAAAGTGCAACTTTAGAAGTACTCCTACTGCCTTGAACTGGCATACACAGCAGTTTTAGGCTTAAATTTTAATGTATTCATCTTAAAAACTGAGCACATTTAGAAGTAGCTTCCTGTATTAGATGCAGGTTGTACAATTATGTTTTCCCTACCTCTAACCTTACTGTACTTCCTCTCTTTATCATAAAACACCACAACCCAGGACTCTTTCTCCTCCTTCGCGCCACAACCTTCAGCTCGTTAAGGTTTTCTATGCATCAGACAAAACTCATCCGCAATAAATTTTTTGCTTTTCCAGCTGAAGAAATCCCAGCAGCTACCAGCAGCAGCACTGCTGCCAAGTGAAGTTGGCTGAAAAGAAGCAGGACCTTGATGAGAGCTCGCATTGCTAGCTGACAGACTGAAGAAGCACCTGCCTCCAGGCTGCAAACACCACGGTGGTGGGCACCACGAATACGGGTCTGCTGCTGGGGGCTGGGTGGACTCCCTGGAAAGGCAGCGTGTGTGCATCTTCCCTTCCACAGTGCCACGCACGCGGTCCTGCAGACCCTCCTCTCCGAGGCATCGAGTCAAGCAGCTGTATCACGGCAGCACGAAGAATACGCGGTTCAGTTTCAAGCCCTCTGCTTTACAGGAAATGTTTTAACTGCAGCAGGTACTACAGAAAGAATGAGCGCTCATACCATTTCCTCCAAAGAGGTAATTTACTCCAGCAGGGGGAAATTTTTTGATTCTTTTTCAATAATTTCAGTATTTTTCATTTTCATTAACTGCAGTAGAGAGCACTAATGTTAAGAGTGGAGCAGGCTTTCAGAGAAAGTACACCATACACAGCCTGAAGAGCTAGGGTCACTCTCATACGCTGTAAATCAGTATGACTCCCTGAAGCTCACTGAAGCACAACAACTTGCAGAAGCCGAGATTCTTTTCCTTCAAGTCAATACAGCAGATTATAGATTAGAACATGTAGCATACATCTCATTTTCATCAAGACAAAGAATGAATGAGAGGTAAATTATACCCTCAGCTACATTGCCAGGCTTCCTGTCAACGTTACTGGTGAGAAGAGATATCCATCAGTACTTCTAGCAACGTAAATATTCCTCTTAACTAGACATAATTATTACAAATCTTTGCTCTGTACATCAGCAACTTAAATAAGGCATCAACAACTCAGAGCAAGAGGGAGTATTTGAGTTTGCCTGTGCTGCATCAAGCCAACACTGCAACCTACTCTCTGGCTACAGGCATTTCCTCTCCCCAAAGACAGAACTACGAGGAGTTCTTCAGAATTATGAAACATTCGCCAGCTCCACTCTGAGAATGCTACAAATTCTGTGATTAACAGAAGAATCTTGGCATTTATCAAAACAAATCCCTGCAGGAATGTAGAGGTCTTCCATGGTTTTCTCCCGAAAAAGGCACCTACTCAGGAAGGAAGAAGAGTCGAGGACGTTCCTGAACACAAAGGATGATGGAAGCATTAGGATTTAAATCCCCTTCTCAGAGCTGCAAACTGAAACTCAGCTCATGAAGAAAGGCAGAAGAGCAGTAACAAGTCTGCCCCAGTTGGTTTCAGACATCCAGGCTATGGTTTAAATAGCGTTTTATTTCTGTAGCACATACCTACATTGTTCGAAATTGTTTTTTTGCAGAAGTATGTACTATTTTGGGCACGAACCTCAGTACGTTCCAGAGTTAACTGCAATGAAATTATGTAGGTAATACATTAATTTTTGCAGAAATCCAGGAAGCAAACGGCCTCAAGGGCTCAGCTAATCTTGCATTCCTGACAGGCATCAGCCAAACATGCTCCAGAAATTCACCCAGGAGAGACAATCCACAGCCTCACCCTGTATCCTTTCAAGCCTTTGCTGTTAGGAGCCCAATGCTTGATGTGCAAAAGCTGAATCTCCCTCATTAAAAGGTATGTCTAGCATTTCTTGCTCTGTTTGCTACAACCATGAAGAACCATTTATCTTCCTTTCTCTTTGCAACTGTTTTTACAGCTAGCTACGACAGCAAGGCAAGGTGGTGGTGGTTATTTCAACCTTCAAAGGGGCTTATTTTGGGCATGTACTGACAGTGGAACAGAAAGCAGAGCAGAAAACACAAAGTGGCAAATCTTATCTCGTCTTTCAGGTGGTTATTTCTTACCTCTCCCCTCCCAGAAGAAAAAAGACAGTGCTCAGCAAATCGAAAAACATCTCTGTTAGTAAGAGCACTTGCTATCACTGCTAGAATTCAAGAAAGAAAGAGAAAAAAAAAGACAGCGAGTGTTTATTCAGTTCAGCCACTTTCCCCAACTTTACCCTAAAACACAGAAGGGCCCCCTGGACTTCTGGTGGATCACTAAACCAAACTATTTCAGCCCAGGACCTGGAAAGGTTTCCAGAACAACACTCTATTTGTCAGCATTTGTAAGATGGTGTAGCTTTTGCTCCAGCTCTGCCGGGCTCCACGTCTCAGCACAGTAGCAGTGGTTTCTGAAGAGGCTGTTCGCAGCAGCTGGGGAAGAAAAGACAGGTCCAGAGTAGCCGAAAATGGAAGTCAGCTTGTCCAGATCAGTTCAATAAAAATACACAGGCACACAATGGCAAGGATGTTCTGCGCAGAAGGTGTTGCTGCTGCTGCGTACTTGAAGGCTGGGAGGAGGAAGTGCAACTGCCTGTAGATGGACGGAGCACAAACAAACAAGGAATCTAGCAACGCCATGGAGTAAACCAGAGCTTCAAAGCTGTTGTGCAAGCCAACTCAAACACCCTCTGCTTTCCAAACAATGAATCAGTGGGACTTAAAGGGCATATGAGCACCAAGACAACTCAGGCCAAGTCACCCTAACACAATCAAAACAGTTTTATTTTGGTCAGAATTGGGAAGGTTATTTCCTCCTCCCCTCCTGCTCTTCCAGAGCATGCTCATGATGTGACACAGGCCAAAACACAAGCTAAGCTTACCGCCTCTCTGCCATGTAGGGGCCTTTTCGCTCACCCCTGCAGTTGTCCTTGGTCCTGCGAGCAGGCTGTTTTGCTCAGCAGGACTGCCTTTGTGTTCACTGAAGAGATCCATTGATAATTAGAAGACAATAGCTTTGAGGAAATGCCCAGAGGCTAGGCACTCACAGATTGGAGAAAAATACATTTTTTAAAATCTCTCTTTTTTAAAAATGAATATAAAACACATTGTTATCAAGTAGATTATACAAACAGCAGCACTCAAGCTAATGGATGAGAGGGTCTTTTCATCAGTAACTTGAAAGCACTGTTCTCTTTTCACAGGAAGCTTGCAGGACTAAATTTTACATTTGCTACACAGCTTTGAGCTCCTTTTCCATTGTAACAGCTTGCCAACACAGACACATTTAGCTTTTGTGTTTAGGACTGTGACCACAGGGCAGTCTGAATACTGGGACTATTCACTGAGAGGAATGCTGGATGCAGCCATGCTCCTTGCCAGCTTGTTTCCCAATTCAGCAGAAACATGCGAAGACCTGTGTGCAATATTGGTGTGCTCTCTCAGGCAAGGCATAACCTAGGATAAGTTTAGCAGTCTGTTGCGCAATGCTTGCTAAATGTCACCAGAGAAGCTGTCACCAGAAGCTGTGGCCGGCCCAGGACGCCTCACACAATGGCAGGGCATGGATGGAAAAATCTCTGAAAGCTTTAAGAAGTCAGGCGTTAAAACACCTTCCTCTCTCACTGCAGTGAGACAATGCCGGCCCCCGTTCGTCTTACAGTTCAGTTCGACCACGTTGTGGATTCCATTTCTCTGCAAATCCACTGAGATTCGGAAACCTGTTGAGATTTTCTCATCATTTACTGAGCATCTTACTGATCAGTCATACATGCCAGGTCCTTTCTGGGACTCTTGTCTTACTCACTAACCATCCATGCTTATCCCTGCTTTAAAAAGAGCTACAAGGATACGCTCCATCTGACCAAAACACAGTTTCCCCCTGCACAGTGGGGATAGTGTGGTATTTTACGCTTCCAAAACTGCCTGCATGACAGCAAGCTCTATATATAGGTACAGATACCCAAAAGAAATGTTTTCAAAACATCTGAGCTCTGTAATTTCAAGGCAGCGCACTTGAATCCCTATTCATTTGTATTTCAGATGTTGCTGTTCGGAAATAACATAGAAACCAGTCAAGTGAAAACAAGACAAGCCACTGAATAACGAGGCAGAGTCAAATGAATTCAGTGATATACCTGGACTGTCAATCATGAAAGCACTGATTTGGTTACGTAGGCCTGATTGACTTGTGGCAACCTTACAGAGCCCCTGTGCTGCACCAAGGACCCCTCTCTTTCTCTCATCAGCAGGCTGCGAATAGTCCAGGGTCAACAACAAGCCTCATTTTGTTTCTCCACCCTCCCTGGCACGGTAAGCCCTGAACTGACAAATGAACAGGTCCTCACCTGTCAGAAAAGCACCCTCACCATCCTCCATCCCCTGGCTTCACCCAGAGCAAGCTCCCCAAACCCTGCTATGCAGGCAAAGCCAGAGCACCTGCAGCTGCAGAGGCAACGAAGCCACCCACGCTCGGCGTTTTGCTCCACCAGGGTTTTGCACTTTGGGAGCAAGAAACAGTGGCACAAGCAGGCTGTACCACCATGGTAAAAGTGCCATTTCTACCTGGTCAAGAGGCTGTCCCCAGGTCATACCCACATCCAGCAGAAGTCCTAGGCACCCTACATATAACAAGAAGAAAGTCTTCACGGTGAGGTCCTCTCCTTCCTTGCTGTAAGATATGTCCAGTAATAATACAGTCTGGCTGAGTACAGGCCTCAATGAACAAAAAAAGGTAAGTTTTGCATATACTTTACTTTCTCCCTCTCAACAGAAAGCTGGGTCAGACTTCTCACCTCTGAAATAATTTGGTCACAGGATTTCAAAGGCACGTGGTTTCTGCTTAGAACAAGTCCCTGGCATTACGAGATTTTTTTCTTCCTTCGACAGATGGCTAGTGCTTAACTCACATTTACACCCAGAACGCATCAACACCTTCCTTTTCCTTCAGTTTTAGCCCACAGACAGGACCACGGTGTCTTGGGACAAGATGCTGGCTCACTGCTGGAAAACAAGAAATTTCCAAGAGGGCAATTTTCCAATAAGTTTTCCAGCACTGGGAGAGAACTTGGCAAATTACCTCTCGACAGTTTCCCCAGAAGATTCTCAGAGGAAGAGGCATCCTGTTCACAACGTGGAGTTGTAAAGGGAGCCTGGAGGGATGCAGTTCTTCCCCTTCCGTCCAGTGAATTAATTTTTCCACTGAAGTGTCTCTTGCATGGGAACTGACACCCGCGATGCCACACCAACAGGCCTCTGGGATGGCTGTAACTCCCGGCCCAACAAAGAGGAACCACAGCCTCCCATTCTCAGGCTCTGAACCACGGACATCTGCCTGTCTGAGGGACAACAATTAAGCACTCCAGTAGCTTCCATACAGGCTAGAGGATACAGGCTGCCCATATAAACCAGACACCAGCCCATGCAATGGAGCCCTGGCTTTTTGCCACCTCTTCCAGATTGCAGCCTTTGTGGAGCTAGAAAGAGTCAATCCACTTTGGGGTCTGACCAAAGAACAAGCACACTGCACCTGCAGCAAAATAATACCATTCCTTCCACTCATCATAGTGTTATAATAAAGAACCACAACCCTCCATGCTACCAACAAGATACATCCAACCAATTCAACCTAGATTCTTTGTCGTTGAAACGGAGTATGTAGCTTCTCTGAGAACTGCTGGAATAACTTTTTCCAAAAATGGCACGGCTTTCCCCTCTTTGCCTTCGCAAGGTAAATACATTTTAGAGTTCAAATAAACCTGCAAAGGCCTTGAGCCCAGTGCAGTGGTGTGAACACCACACTCAACACCTAGAGCATGTCCTGGTCCTACGGATCAGCATCTGTCAGAACCCCCCCGAGGTCCTGTACCTGCAGGGAAGGAAGGGGTGTACCTCCTCATGCTCCTGGAAGGCAGAGCAGGGATCTTTTGGTGACAGCCAACTCAGAATTTCAGCAAGATGCCATAGGGATAAGAAGAAAATCACACATCACCTGCCATTACGGACAACCCCCTTGAAAAGCACTTAAATAATACTCTTTTCCCTGGCTTTGTCTAAAGCTGAAGCCTTTTTTGTCCTCTAGTGTAGACTGCCCACGCCATCAACTGAACTGTGGATTAAAAAAACAAGGGCTACAGCAGAGAAATGCCAGCTCTGTAAGCAAAGAGGGAAGGCAGGGGCAGAGAAACGTGTAGCAGGTAAAAAAGGAGAGCTCAGAGGGAGACTCAGCCAGTCCGAAGGAGGACGTGCACACCGGTGTCATGAATACTAAAGACATGGTACTTAACACCCTGCAGCAGTTGTCTGCAACAGCTTCTCCAACTTACTGCTTTCAAATCCAGGCTTTACAAAGAGAAACTTTGTCAATTGTTTACCATCCTTCTCCAGCTGACTTGGGGTTACTGGGCAAAACAAAGAGCTATAGCTGGCAGTATTCAGAACAAAACAGCACAACGCCAACCACAAGGTGGTCCCACCCCAGCCCTTGGTTTTAAGGAAACTCCACTAGAACTATTTGACATTCACTCTAAGCATCCTCACAACCAAATCTTCATTGTGCCTGGGCAACTGAGCTAAATATTGTAAGTTTGCAGCCCTCAAATACCATGCACAGTCCCCTGCATTGCTCCTGCAGGTTGCCTGCCCAGCACAGCGTGCACAACTTCACACACAGCAGTGTCAATGTCACACGTCAGTAAGTAGCTTCTGAAAACCCAGGTAAACAACACAGAGGTCTCCTACAAAGAAAAAACAGCCCTGTTAACACTTCTGCAAGTTTAGACACACACACCAAAACATCTCCTCACACAAAGGAGAAACAACAAAATCACATCTTCGGGTTTTAAAAAGAAGAATTTGAGTTAAATCAGCAGGGCAAACTGTAACAGAATTTAAGGCACAGTAGGACTTCACATGCCATGACGGTATTTTGTCAGAAAACGATGGTGTTGAAACAATTGCCTGGAATCCCTCACAAAACACCAAGATTTGGTGATGCTTTGAATGTTACAGTATGGGGAAAGGTCTTAATGCAGTCCAGAGACCACAGAGTGCATTGCTGGGGGTACAGAGGTACAGTGCACGCGTATCGCACGCACACAGAGACCAAATCAATTTGCTCAGTGCCCTGGAGGAAAGAAAGCAAAATTTCCCTCCAAAACACACCTAAGTCTTCAAATGCATTAAGGAAAGAACAGCAGCATTTCATATAAAACAAAGTTCCTCCACTCAGTGACACAACCAGCATGCCAGAGGGCTGGATTCCCTAGTAGGTGCAGCTCCTTTCACTGCCCCTTTCAGAAAGTGAATACAGAACATGAAAATGCAGTAAAAAAAAAATAAAATAAAATTGAAGAGACTAGAATAAAACACAGTTATTCTTAACTACAAAGCACCCACCTACCTTCACTGAAGTTATAATTTTAAAAGAAACACCACGTACAGCTTAAATGTCGGCCAAATTATTAGTATTTTTTAACCCAAGGTAAGTGCTCTTGCTCTTTTAACACGGGTAATTTCAACATTATTTAGCACATCTCAACACTTCACATCACCATGAAACACAACAAAACAAGGGAGGAAAGAAAAAGAGCAGTTGCCATGGTAACCCCTACCTCTCATTCCTGTAGTGCTCTGTTTCCAAAGTGCAGCGCAGACAGAAGTGTACAAAACTACAGGACTCGAGTGAAAAACTGAGCTAGAAACACAAATTTAAAAATAAATAAATCCAAAGAAACAAGCTCCTGGGCCAGCTGGATAAGTACACTCAATGCTTTCTTTAGCTTGTTTGTTACAAGGGTATTGACATGATCCGGAAACTAAAGGTAAATGATTCATACAAGGCAGACCAGAGGAAAAAATAAAACACACTGTTTAAGGAAAGGCTCCCAAACTGAACTTGTTAATCTTTGTGCTACTTTTTGGAATCACCGTTCCTATCTTACTACAAATTTCAAATATTTTAAAAAGATTCCTGTCAAGAAAGAGTGGTGATTTCAATTCTACCACACTGGCTTGAGTCAATGATGAGACTCAGGCCTATACTTATCTTGAATTTAAGGAACGGTCTCTCCTTCACATGAATAAGTTCATATATAATTCATAGAAGCTGAACATTAACATCTAACTGGAGAACAGAAGCCTGCAATGTCAAAATGTTATATACAACACCTACAACTACACCAGATCTTTCAACAAGCAATAGCTCAGTTCTTGAACCAATAAAATTCATAGTCTACCCCTGAAGTACTGAATTAGTGTGATATATCTCCATTATCCTTCCAGACTCAGGGGAAGGAAGAGGAGGAGGACTTACTTTTAAAATAATCTACTTGCTCCTACTGAAGAATAATGCTTGAATGAAAAATACAGTGGTTTCAAGAAACCTCAAGGCACTTGCCAAAAAAGGAGCTATTCTGGATAGAAGAAAATATAGGAGGGATAGAATAAAGGAGGTCTGAACCAGCATAGACATGAGGATACTTAACTGTCTTGAAGAGCATTTTTAACATTACAGTATTTTTACTTGCTACTTCAGCCTATTTCTGACCAAGGATTTGGCTGGGGAGGTCTGATGGACACAGCTTCTACTGGGAAAATGAGGCAGTGGTTAACTTCTTTTCATTATCATTAAAAGAGAAACTACAGTTAAAGCAGTCAATGGCACAGAAACCAAAGCAAGAATTGCTTCACTTGGTATTGTTCACACAGGAAAGCCATCTTCACACAAGAGAAAAAAAACAACAACAAAAGGAAACCATAAGAGGAGTAGATGCTGTGTTTCAATTCAAAAGCTCTTTTCTCACTTACAGCTCTTAGGATTTATATTACAATGAAAGCCTGTCTCCTCCCTGCAATGGCACAAACAGCATATTCCCTCCCTATGCCTCCCACAGGGTATCCAATATTTCACTTTTCTGGAAAGTTGTGCCTCTCTTCCTCCACTAACTTTGGGTCATACACTTGGTTTCTCAGTCAGCATCTGCTATTGGCACAGTTAAGTCCCCACAATCCAGGTGTCAAACGTAACTGTGAGTGCCATTTCCTCAAGCTGTAACTCCATCCCCTTCTATGATAAAGTGTTGTAATTACTTTCTGAAGGGCTGTTGTTGACACCAATGACAGATCCCCGGGAGTGGGTGGAGATGTGCTGCACACAACTCATGCATTCAGGCCAGCAACAACGATCCCAGTATGGTACTACAGCACCAGTACATGCAATGGCCTCTGTTGCCTCCCAGAATTTCTGCATCAGCTTGCAGAAGCATCTAGAGAGCATTAAATTCCCTAGATATTTGTGAATATCCATGAAATCTGAAATCCCCCGTTCCTTTCCTCCATATCAACACTGTTTTCAGAAGTGGATAACATGAACAAGCTGTTTTTCTTAGGTCATGCTACTCAACTCACACCTTTGCTTCACATTTAAAGGCTATTTTTGTAGCAGATACAGTCCAGGAATGCTAACTCTAAGCACTTTCCCCTGCAAATTTGTGTTTGTAATGATTTACACTTTGGCATCTTAAGTAAGCTCTGAAGAAAATCTTTCATCTCACAAGAGGTATTTTCGATCCTGAAAGAAAGACCAAGTGTCTCAGAGAGGACTAGAATCAGAGACATAAAATGGTTTGGGTTGGAAGGGACCTTAAAGACCATCCAGTTCCAGTCCCCCTGCCACAGGCAGGCATACCACCCACTAGATCAGGTTGCCCAGGGCCTCATCCAACCTGGTCAGGGACACCTCTAGGCAACCTGGTCCACTCCCTCACCACCCTGTTAAATATTTTCTTCCTAATACCTAATCTAAACCTACTACCTCTCAGTTTAAAGCCATCACTCCTTGCCCTATCACTGTACCCCGTGACACAGAGTCCCCCTCCAGCTTTCCTGTAGGCCCCTTTAGGCACTGGCAGGCCACTGCAGGACCTCCCCAGAGCCTTTTGCAGGCTGAACAACCCCAGCTCCCTCAGCCTGTCTTCACAGGAGAGGTGCTCCAGCCCTCTGATCATTCCCATGGCCCTCCTCTGGACTCGTTCTAACACTTCCATGCCCTTTTTGTGCTGGGGGCCCCAGCGCCGAGCACAGCACTCCAGGCAGGGTCTCACGAGAGCAGAGCAGAGGGGGAGAATCCCCTCCCTCACCCTGCTGGCCATGCTGCTTTTGGTGCAGCCCAGGATGTGGTTGGCTTTCTGGGCTGCAAGCACGAATTGTGGGCTTGTGTCTAGCTTCTCATCAACCAGCACCCCCAACTCCTTCTCCTCAAGGCTCTCAGTCATTCTCCGCCCAGCCTGTATTTGTGTTTGGGATTGCCCTGGCCCAGATGCAGGACCTTGAACATCACCTTGTTGAACCTCATGATGTTCACACAGGCCCACCTCTCAGGCCTGTCCAGGTCCCCCTGGATGGCATCCCTTCCCTCCTGTGTGTCAACTGCACCACACAGCTTGGTGCCATCAGCAAACCTGCTGAGGGTGCACTTGATCCCATCGAGCCTTTCCATTCTATACCCAGACACTTCCCACATGCGCTCTTCATACGTGGAGGAATCTTAGCAATTTCCTTGTATTCTTCTGTCTTCTTCTGAAGCTCCCAAAAGATTTCAGCACTGAGGAAGTATTCTCCTTCAAAACACTTCAGGGACTGGTTAGTAGAGCACTTCCATACTCACTGCTTAACAGAGCGTACCAGTTCTTATCTCCACATGCTACGGAGAAAGTACTGCAGAAAAAGGACAGTGTCATTTCCTGAATTACATCATGACAAGCCAAGGCATTCAAACATGACACATTCTGCCAAGTCAATAATGCAAAGAGGAACAGAGATTGTTTTGCTACCTAATCTCACACAAACTGGAAGTCCTATTTCCTTACCAGTGTAATCCAATACAACCCTACAGAACAACATACTCCTCCTACTTTAACACCAGAAGCTCAAATCATTCAGTTTCTCCTAAGCACCTGCATTTAGCAAAGTATTCAGAATGCCTCCAGCAATCTTCTGTATGTGAAACCTCCAGGGACTGATTAAGCTGGCCAACTCAAGTCAATTTTATTTTTATCATTTTGAGTTGCTTCACATCTTAAACTACCTTGTTTTTACAAAGCAAGTGGCATGAACTTTATATCATACGTGTGGTATTTAAAAAGCCACCAAGCAGGTAAACAGTATCAGCATACTGTACAATCCTAATCCTGCTTTCCACATACATCATTCAGACTAAATCGTTTGAATAGGAAAAAAAAAAAAAAGAAACAAAGACATACAGAAAAATACAAACATGCTCTTTTCTATCTATATTCACATATACATGGGAATATGCATACATGAAGATGTATATATGCAAATACATGCATTCTTTCAGATTCAAGAGAATAAAAATATTTAAATTAACATAAGAAGTGAAATTAGGGGTCAATTCTACTCTAGTGAGTACCAGACTTGATGGGACTTCCACAAGTGAGGCATCAGTGGGCAACAATACAATTTAAAGGGAAGAATATTGTATGCACACCTAGAAAAAAAAAGAAAAAGAAAAAAGAAGTACGCTTCCAGCAAATTCCCTATCACATAGTGATAATGCAAAGATTAGTTTTTGCTCTTTGTTTGGGTGTGTTTCCTCACAGCCTTCTCTCACAACTTAAAGGCACCATCAAGCAAAAAAGACTGGAAAAATAAAAGAGAGAGAAAAGAACAAGAAGTGATCAAAAGACATCATTTTGTCGTTGAGCAGGGCTCTATGCTAGACACACATCCTGTTCTTTCCACACACTGCAGCTGAGTCAAAGTAAATACATGAAGGTAACTTACTCATCTGGTTTCGATAGGCGTTGCAAAAGCAGTTTCTCCAAAGGGCTTTACCCAAGCAGGCAAGGACTTTGAGCCAGCTCAGGATGGACCTTATGGGCAACAAGTGGCCCAGAAAAATGACAATCTGAAGTGATGAAATGCAGCATTAAAAACAACTCTGGGAGACAGGCAATATGACCAAAATGCAGAAGTCATCTGGGGACAACCTGAGTCAAATATAAGTCAGGAAAATGCTGCCACCTGAGAAAAAAGCTCCAAAGGCAGAAAGAGAATCAGATTTCTGAAAGGACAGTAAGCAGAAAAAACAAAACAAAAAAAAAAAAACACTGTAGATAAGTTCTAAAGTGTATATAATAAAAGAGGAGAAAACAGACAAGCTGGGAGGAGCTTCCCCCAAAAGAGCTCACTGAAAATGATGCAGGAAAATTCCTTATCCTTGGACTTGGAAATCAGAACAAGATAGAGGGAAGAAAGAAAAAAGGCAACACTAGAAACATCTGCTACAAGCTTCCAAGAAGAGAATGAAAGCTAAAACCACTGCATGTCATCTTGTACTGGACAATAAGCAGGAGACCCTATCTCCAGATCAGCATCTGTGCTTAGGCTACTCAATGCCCATTACACATAACATGTCCCTTGTTGCAAGGAAACTGCCAGTGCAACGTGGTTGCTTAGTGGGATTATTTCATGTAGGAAACCCCAGGATACTATGCCTAGTGCTACCACAGGTTATTTTAGGAAAACATTGACATAAAAGCAAAATCACTACTTAAAAAAAAAAAGTGCTGATGACTAAACCCACAGGAGCACAGAGTAATCACACAGAGCGATGTGCGTCACTGGGAGAGATGTGCTACATGCCACTTTAATACAAACTCCTACGTCTAGAAACAGGGAATGCACACCACCAACACGGGAGAGAGGAAAGGGGATACCACAGTGCACTGACTCCCAGAAAGGAACCGGACCTGAGCCGAGGGGCATGCACACAAATATCTTGGAAAGCAGGAGCAGAAGAGCATCTTTGTAGCCACGAAGTACTGACCTCACCTCTACCTGAAACAGTCTATCCGGCTTCTTTAAGAAAATGCTGTTAAGCGACTCAAGTACAGCGCTTGGAAAACGCTTTACAGGGAAAGCCTTAGAGTTCAATGTGCTTTGTTTATCAGAAAAAAATAACTAGTCAGGCATTCATCTCCCACATAACTGCAAGAATGAATAGAAGGCTTTTAGACCCTTTACACAGTACAGCAAGAACTATGGTCCGTGGGAAACTCATCAGAGGAAGACTGAAAAAATTTCTTGCAAGAGGAACGGAACCAGAGGGTATAAGCCTAGAAAGTGGCTGAGGAATACCTGAACATTTTAAAAATAAGTAATACTAAATGAAAGATTGCCTGGAAAGAAAACCTGCAGAGAACAAGCTGCAGCCCTCAGCTACTCCACAACGTGATGGATTGATGAGCACCTTCTTTATTGCTTTTGTCATTTATCACCAAGTCAGACCGAGGCAGTGACAGAGATGATATATAAACGTGCTGTGGGAAGCCTGGTATTGGATTACTGGCTTTAACACTTTCTGCAGCAAGTTATTTCCTACCTAATTTAGTTCCTGGACTCAAATGTGGGTCTACTCCATCAACACAAAATATAGCTTCTGGCTACACGAGCTGTGCTCATCCTTGCAAAGTTCCCTATACGTTCCTTCGCATCACTGATGGTGACAATGACATTTTTTCTCTGAAGCACTGTCAGAGGGAGAAGGTGAAAAGAGAAGAAATTCTCTTTAGTGCAAAATGGTTTATCCTCAAAATGCAGACTGGTAAATAAATGGCATCTTTCTGTCTGTCAGTCAATGTTCCCAGCTTTTTTCCCAACATGTGTTTTAACTTGACCAGAGCTGAGCTAAGTTTCTGTCTCAGGGTTTCTTTTGGAGCTTTATTTTTGTTTGTTTGTTTTGGGGGTTTTGTCTTATTTTTATTTTTTGACATTGTTTGTGTTTGTTCCTCAGATGGACTTGGAGCTACATGGCTCAATGTAAGCTTTAAATGCAGCAGTCACATCTACACAGCAACACTTCAACCACAAACTCACATCACACCTCGACATCAAACACCTATTGTCGCACTGAAAGGCCTCACCACTGACATGGAACATACAGCAGAACAAAGAAAGCTAGTACTGAAAATTAAAACTGATTGTGGGATAGAAGCGAGATTTTACTGTGGTTTTACCTCCTTGCAGCTTTTATTTTTAGTTTAAAATGCAACAAAGCAAGCCAAGCTCACTGGAAGACAGAATAATTTGTTTTTCTTTTGAACTGCAAGCATTAAGACCTTCTGGGGAATCTCATAGATCATTCACTTCCCTCAAAACTAAGCTGAACCAAACCAGCAGGGTCAAGGATGTTCCAGCTGCCTGACCCAAGCACAGAATTAACCAGAAAGGATGAGAGTTCAAGGGGATCGCTCCTCTTCCCTGTGCTCCCTGCTGCTATTTCCACATCTCTGAAGAGAGAAACTGCCTATGGGTCCAGCTCCCAGATTTAAACTAAACCAGGATCACATGTGCATCTCCAGATCACTGCAGAGATGCTGTCCGAACACCTCCATGTTCTCCTGCACCAGCAAGACACAACATGGCTTGCCCATGTATAGGACATGCATATCTGAATCACAGCAGCTTTGCCTAAAATAAAAATCCTTTATGGCTATGTTTTTTAAGGGAGGGGTTTACAACAAACTTAACTCCAGTTCACCATTTGCATTGCATTCTGAAAAAGTTGAAGTGCTGTCAGACAGCAGCGGAACCAGCTTAGGAGAAACAGGAATTTCTGTGCCTTGGAGTAAGTTTGGAGGTTCTGCTTAGAATACAAAGCCTTAAAACATAAGCAACAAAACAGAAAACAAGGACGATATTTCCCTAAGTATTACTTCACTTAATGCCTTCACATCCAGACAAGCACCTTATGTGCTTGAATTACATTTTCCTAGCAGAAGGGGTTCAAAAAAATACAAAAAAGACCCTAATCATGTCTTCCAATAAATGCTCCAGTAAAAGATATAAAAATAACCTAAAAATGACTGAATAATTCTGTTTAATTTGCCAACCAACTTGCTTATTACTTAAATCCCAAATGTTTTACCTTTGGCTAAAATAAATCAACTTAATTTCACATTAGAAGGATTTATAGCACTAGAAGAATGTGTAGCCTCCAGAACATACAGGTCATAGAATCATCCATAATTCTTCCTACACGTTTTTTTTTTTTTTTTTTTTTTTTAATCTGATATATAAAAATAAAAAAGGAAAAGCATTGTGAAAAGAGTGTATTTATTGGTAGATAGATATAAATCCAAAACTTCGAATTCAGTATTTGCTAAAAAAAACAAAACACAATTTTCTGAGTGTATGAAATTAATTCCACTACCCATAACAACTCAACTGTCTTTGTTTCATATGTAGACTTTACGTACTGAATAGATTTATATATTGAACTTACAGGATGCACACATACACGTACAGAAAACCAGCCACTTACACGCTTCTTCCCTGAGAAGCCTGAGGAAATTCAAAACCCACTCAAAATTGAAATGACCAGGCTTTGGAAAGCAAGACGAATACAAGAGAGTCATTGTTCTTGTTGCAATCGAAACATCACTTATTCTTTCACATACACATACTTATCAAAGGAAGTGACAGCTACAGTGTAAAGTGGCAAGAAAAATAAAGAGTCATTTAGAAAGGGCTTATGGAAAACAAATGTGAAGAAAAAAAAAGGGCAAACATCTGCAAGCCTGTTTGACTGAGATTAAACTAAGTACGTGCACAAAAACATAAGACAGTAACATCTTCAGACACAACTTAGTCTGCATGGTAAGACTACCAGCTTCCATCTAAAACATCACTTACAAAAATACCTATGCAGCTCCAGCAGGACAGCTGCAGTTCTCCCCAGATTTGTCTCCCTTCCTGTGCAAAGTTCTGGCGACACAGTGCTACAGGCCCTGCACTGGAGAGGTGTGCTTCACCTTAAAACAGAGGGGTTAGATGCAGGATGCTCTGTGCCTTATGTGAAGAGCATCGGAGCATCTCTCCTATGTATTTTTCAGAGTCTGCATGAAGAAAAGGAAAGAAGCACTCATCTTGGCCCACACAGCCAGAAATGTGCTAAGCATTCATTATACTTTCCTGTATTTTTGTAAACAGCCACATAACCCATGTGGGCATGTGTCAGTCCATGCTGAGCAGTTTGGTAAGCTTACCAAAGAACTCCATAGACCAGAAAATACACATACTCAAGATGTCATTTTCACAGGGCCGAAAGCATGACTGAAATTAAAACTCAAATCCAGGCCATTTAGGCCACACAACTGCTCAAAGCAATGACTGGCAAGCTCTCTGCCCCCAGCCCCTTTACTTTGGAGGAGTCTTATCTGCAGCTTGCTCAATTCTCTTCAAAGTCCAGAAACTTTCAGTTTGGTCCAGACCGGTTTTATCAAGACACAAGGAGCATCAGGTGACTGAGCACCTGAAAACAGAGGATTTGTAGGAGAAGCTGTTGCAAATCCAGAAAGCCAGAAAAAGGCCATGGAGTAGCTACATTTTGAAGCCTGCATGCCGTTCATCGAAAGGAGCCCTGCTAAGTAAGAGATCAGCTCAGCTGCAATTACACCTGTAATCCCAGCCTCTCTGGGGAGGAGGAGATAGCTATTACCCACCAAGTTTTTCAGTCTGCTGCAAACATCGCCTTCGCTAAAAGCAGGGTGGGTTATTTTTGATTTTTTGATCAACGTGGCACCCTTTTATTACTTTCTAAAGAACAATGATCAAATTCCACTAGTTAGAGCGAATGTGGCAGGGAGGTAATTATTAAACAGGATTCACTTCAAATACTGCTGGAGAAAGCGCTTTAGCGTCCATGAAATAACCCAGAAAGAGCCAGCTGCCTGAGGAGGCACCGCAACCTGTCAAAAGCAGCCCCAGCCAGCAGATAACACACCAGGTACTGGTGAAACCCATCGTTTAGCAGCGAGTTACCAGGAAAGAGAAACACAGCGAGGAGCGCAGCCGGTTGAAAACAGCAGAAATAAAGCAAAACAAGAATAAGAAAACACATATTTTTTTTTGACATAAGGACACACGTGCGCCCCGTGATATCGCACCCTGTGCTATGTGGAGATGCGCATACCCGGTGATGTTATAGGTATTTCCCTAACATTTTTCTCTCTCCCCGGGTGTTTTTCTCTCCCTGGCCACCTCTCGCTCACCCTCGTTTGGGCTGGAGCCTTCAGACCGGGGATTTTTTGGAGGCACCACCGGAGCCGAGGTGGCTGGGCAGCACCTCCCCAGGGCACAAACCCCTCGGAGGAGCCACCCTGGAGGGCAAAAGCGCTCCGGACAGCCTCCCAAACTAGGCAAACACCCCGGCTTCCAGCCGGAGGAAGCAGAAGGGTATTTTTAAGGCTGTATTTTGCGAAAAAAGCGGGCCGGGCTGCGATAACGCCGCTGCTGCGGGGCACCGGGAGGTGCCCGCGGCGGTGCCGGGTGCCTCTCAGCAGCGCACTCCCGGGACGGGGCAGCGCTGAAACCGCTCCGAGCACCCCCAAAATCCTCCCCCACACCCCCTTTACCCACCCACACCCCCCAACCACAGCCCCAGCCCCTTACCCTCGCACTGGTAGCCGGCCAGCCCCCAGATGAAGTCGGTGCAGTAGTGGCAGAAGGTGGGCTTGGTCAGGGTCACCCTGCGGAAGCCGTGACCCGGCGGCACGGCGGACGGCGCCCAGCCACGGCACCGCCCGCCCAGCACCGGGCTGGAGCCCGGGCTGCCGCCACCACCGCGCACCGAGCGGCTCCCGTCCGCCATGCCCCGGCTCCTCCAACCCGGCACCGGCCGCCGACCGCCCTCGCTTCCGCCCCAAGCGGCGGCGGCGGTGTCGGTGTCGGTGTCGGCATGGGGCGGGCGGAGGCGGCGCCCCGCTGAGGGGCCTCTCCCTCCGGCGCCGCGCCGCCGCCTGCCGGCCGTCAGCCGCTGTGGGCCTACCCTTGGGGCAAAGCCAGCCCCTGGTTTGTCAGAATCACCTTTGTTTGAAAATAAAAATCCTTCACCGCCCCCTCAAAAAAAAATAAAAAAAATAAAAAAAATAAAAACACAACACGTTGAGAAACTGCAGCAGAGAGGCGGAGGAGCCCTGCCCGCGGGGAGGCCTCGCTGTGTGGCATGGAGCAGAGAGATGCTCATTAAAAAGAGTTCCAGCGTCTCGCTGCCCCATGGAGCAGGACGGGTGCTGTGACCCACACCCAGCACCGCTTGGAGAGGCGCAGCGTTTCTGGTGGTGCGTTTGGGTGGAAGGGAAGGCTTGCCCTGAGTTGTCCTGCCTTCGACTCTCAAGAACTCTGCCTTTATGAGGAAAAAAAATTAGTGCCTAGCCATCTCTTTAGCACAATCCTTTATAACACGTTTCTGTTGTCCACTTCATCTTCTTAGTACTTCTTATTCCAGTTTTGAAAACTGCACACCAGGATGTTTCCATCCCACCAGTCGTCTCTGCCTCTGAAATACTTCCATGTCTTTGTTATTAAATTAAACAAAGAACCGTAGCAGGAATACGCTGGGACAAGACAAGAAGCTATGTCGTTGGGTTTCGTATACCTGTAGTGGGTTTATGTGGCAAGGCTTTGGTAGCAGGGGGCTGTGGGGGTGGCTTTTGTGAGAAGGATCCAGAAGCTGCCCCATGTTAGATAAGGGCGCCGTTGCTGACCAGAGCCAAGCCAGTAAGTGATGTTATTTGCACCTCTGTGAGAGCAGATTTAAGAAAGGGGAGAAAAAAAAACCTGCAGTGGAACAGCAGCTGGGGGAGAGGGGTGAGAGCCAGCCCTGCAGCCCCCACCGGCCGTGCAGCAGGAGGGCAGGAGGTGCTCCAGGCAGGCAGCAGCAGTTCCCCTGCGGACTGTGCAGGGAGAGGCCCCTGGTGGAGCAGGCTGTCCCCCTGCAGCCCATGGCTCCCCCATGGAGCAGATCTCCACGCTGCAGCTCCCCCATGGGTGGAGGAGCCCTTGGTGGAGCACCAGGTGGACCTGCACTAAAAGAGGCTGCAGAAAACCCTTTCAGTTGAAGACGTGTGCGTGCTGAATACAAAGAATGAAATAAAGCCCATAATGCCTGGTGCTATCTTCCAAAAACTCATCCTCAGTATGGTCTGTGTGAAGATCATAGAACAAGGAACACATTTCTGGGCACATGGAGGAGAAGACAATGATCAGGAAGAGCTGGCACAGGTTTCCCAAGGAGCAATGATACCTGACCAGACTGGTTTGCTTCCAGGACAAAACAAGTAGGAGGGGAGAGCAGTGAAACCTTGGCTTCAGCAAGGCTTATGACATGGTCTGCCACAATATTCTTATATCCCAACTGGGATATTCCATGTCCAGATCAGTAGACAACTAAATGTGTAAAAAAACTGCTTGGATGGTTGTCTCAGGACGTAGTGGTTAATGGTTTATACTTGAAATCTGCCTGGAGGCCACTAACAGGAGGAGTGTAGCAGGGGTCTCTCCTGGCACCTGCCACATTTAGGATCTTTATCAACAACACAGAGAAGGTGGTGCAAGGCACAATTGTCAATTTTCCACATGACATCAGGCTGGGGGAAACAGTTATTGCACTGCCATCCAGAGGGACGTGGACAGGCAGGAGGAATGGGCAGGCAGACAAGGGAGCAGCTCTGCAGGAAAGGTCCTGTGTGTCTCACCTGTGTTGACAGTGAGCTGAATATGAGCACCCTTGCAACAATAAGGGTCAACAACATCCTTGGCTATATGAACAGGAGCACAGCCAGTAGACCTAGAGCAGGGATTATACCCATCTCCTCAGCATTTATCAGACTGTGTCAGGAGTATTGTATCCAGGTTTGGCCCCCAGTACAGGAAGAAAGCACAAAGACAAATTGAAGCAAGTTCAGTGGAGAACCACCAGGACGGCTAGGAGCTGGAGTACTTACCATGTGAGTGGAAGCTGAAGGAGCAGGGCTTAGCCTGCAGAAGAGACAGCTTCAGGGGGACCTTAGGGCAGCTCCCTATTATCTGCAGAGAGGTTTTTGAGAAGATGGAGCAAGGTTCTTTATAGTGGTGTGTGCTGGGAGGACAAGAGGCAGTGGTCATGACTTCAAACAAGAGCCCTTCAAGCTGGATATAAGTGGAAAGTACCATTCCACTGCAAAGGCACTCAAGCAGAGAAGCAAGTTATCTAGAGAGCTTATGCCCTTTCTGTCTCAAACTTTTCAAGACAAGACTGGGTACACCGTGAGCAGCCTGGTCTGTCCTCACTTGTGAGGTCAGATAATAGACTAACTGACCTGAGATGTGTTCCCATCTTAACTTTCACATGATCTTATTTTTCAGAATGTTACACTCAGACATTTCAACTGTGAATGGACCTCAATACACACACAAGCACTCTCACTTTTAGAGACATGTCTGGGTTGTCAGTTGGTACACGCTGATGTAGTTCCTCAAGTTTTATCTCTGTGTACAGTGGCTGAGAGTGTAGATGTTCACACAGGCCACCAGAATGCAGGGAGACTACAGGTACATTAATTTAAATTCCTGTTGAGCATAGAGAAAGGGGAACTAAGTCTAACAGAGTCTGTTTGCCCTTACATCTGTGTGCCTCAACTCCCACATACTATATTTCAGTGCTCTAAAACAATTCAAGTTTGACGTATCAGAAAGTTTATCTTTGACAGCAATTCCAAGATGCATGACAAAAGTTTCAATTAGATTAGACTTGGCAGTGTTTCTGTAGATTGAGTTCAGTGCTCTTTGCCAGATTTGTTCTTTGGGACTTGCCTCCTTGCTCAGGAGAGGAAACCCCTTCCCTATTTGCTTAGCCCATGTCATTGTACTCTTATCTACCTAAAAAGACCCCTTCTCTTGCTTTTCTTCAAGAATGCATCTAAAAAGCATCTCACCTCAGCTGCTCTGTTAACCTGCCCTACCTTAATTTTCTAAATAGACTGTCCTCTTTAGCAGTCATTCTTTTGTATGGATCAAAGGACAGAGGCCCAGGAGTTGGAAAGCTGAAGCTTCTGTGAACAACTCTTTCCTACGATCAGGGAAATACGCTGAGCTGCCTCATGAGGACAGTTGAGAATTTGGCCTTGTTTCAAGAGCTTGAGGAAGTAATTAATACATATTTTTATACAAATGTGAAAATGCATTCAATGAACAGTAATTCAGATACATTACTGCATTAGCTGCCAGTGCAGGATTTTCACAGGGTTTCCTTGAAGTTACCTGTGAAATGGTAATTTGTATTGCTAAGGTGTAAATGACCATCTAAGATTTTGGCTATTTTTTCATGTCTCAGATACATATTTATGTGCTGTAACACAAAGGCATTTGTGATCTATATTTGCTGTGCTTTAACTTCCATTTTTATCTCTGAGCAACCAGTCTAATAATTCAAAACAACCTAAACCATCTGATTGTCTTCAGCCACGCCTGTTTCCACCTCCACTGCCAGCAGCCATGGAATATGGCAGGATTTGAAGGACAGCCATTCTTCCCGTTTCACATATGTATAACAAGGACCTAGTCCTTGACAGCTGAGAAGAGCAAAGTAAGAAATTATTACCAGAGGTGTCACATTGATAAATATGATAGCTCTCTAGAGGTGTCTGATAACACTTCCTGACTCAGAGCTTGGTCGTCTTAACTGCAAGGTTTCTACCACCTTTATGTCTGCACTCAGGATCCTCATCCAAAAAGAGAAGAATGATAAGATATTTTTATTTTTTATTTTTATCTCCTGTCAAGGTGTCCTTTATAAGCAGGTCATACACTGATCTTTATAAAAAAGTAGTAGCTAAACTCTTTTTGGAGACGAAACAGCAGTTTGCCTGAGCCAAAAAGGACAGAGTCCTCTTTGCAGCTAGCATGACTGTCTGCACTCACAGCTGCAAGAATGTGCGCAGCTAAAAGGATAAGGGCAGTGTTACCTGTTTCAAGGGCAGTTACCTGTTCTGGAAGAGTCAAAAGAAAAACCTTGCCAGACCAAAGAAACAGTTTCTTTGAGGTGTCTGGATCATAGCAAACCTTGGAAAATGGATGCTATTGCTCAAGGTCACAGTTATAATCACGGTCCTAGTACTGTTTGTCTCCTGCAGTTCTGCTAGGACAGAATTATCACCAGTTTTAAGCACCAGTGCATTCTTGGCTGGCAGCTCATTTAGGTGAAACTCTACTAGGTCGGCCAGGTCAGGCTATCTGAGGAAGGTAATTCTCCAGAAATTGTTGGCAACAGCATATTCAGATACAACAGTCAAAGCACATTAGGGGAAAAAATGTTTTGGTTAACTAACAAATTTTGTATTCCCATGGATAATCATCCTTCAGCATTTCTAGTTTTTAATATTTTGTGGAATTCGAGCAAGCCTTCCATTAAGGACCAACATTCTCACATACTCTAGCATGGACTATAGATGAATAGATGAAGAAGTAGTTTCTACCTGTGTGCTTTAACAGTAAAATCAAGAGCTCATAGTGATCACAGTATTGCCTTTCTTAAATATTCCTCAGTGGCTCTTAGAGTCTCTCTCTCTCTCTCTCTCTCTCTCTCTCTCTCTTCTCCAATCCCTCTATGAATATGTAAAATGATGCGGCATCCATCATGCCTCAATGAACTATTTCAAGAATATATATACAAAAGATCGACATATCTACATAAATCTTCAATTTGCAGTAAATACAAGGGTTTAATATTCACGCAGAAATTGATGCCTCACAGACTGACAACTGAAAGATGGAATAAACACAGTTATTCCACTTCTTAGGTTTACCTTTGTTTTTGAGTAAAGAAGAGCCACAAACAGGTGAAGAGAGGTAAAATTGTAAAAGCATCCATTTGCTATGTCTTGACAAGATTAGCAACAAAGGTCAAAATGCAACCAACTGCAACCTCTGCAACCATCATTTAAGCAGTTTTATAGTCAAGTAAACATTTTGTGTTTTTGGCTTGCTACAACCTCATTAAACTCCAGTGACACAACTCTAGAGCAGGCAATTCAGCAAAATCCTAATTTTTCAAAGCCTCTTGGCTCAGTAAAGGTGTATTCTGTAAATTGTTCAAGCTTTACACCTTGATCTTCTGAACTTTCTGTAATCTCCTTGAACTCTGCATGTCTGGGGAGAGGAAATTTTGACAGGTAGAAGGCATGTGGTACAACTGAGAAGTGCAAGTTCTGGTGCATTACTCCCATTTTATGAATAGGATTAAGTAAGTGTGATGTGCTCTTAATATCACACCATATTTTTATCTTATAAGTAATAAATTATATCGATGTTTCCTTGACAATGCAATGAAATCCAGTTACTCACCACTTTCATTTCATTTAAAACACAGACAGAGTTTTGCATATACCTTGCTGTTGGCAGCCAGTTGGAAGAAAGGGCTTGGATTTTTTTGGTTTGGTTTGGTTTGCTTTACTTTGCTTTCATTTAAATAGGCATATAAATATTTGGAATTTGAGGGATAACTTAGTAGTAACGGCTCATGTGTCAGCTTCCTAGTCAGGGGAAGTTTCAGATTTGCAGCTTTTCCACTTCTCTGTACTTTCACAGAGTGACAGAGTCACAGAGCGGTTGAGGTAGGGAGGGACCTCTGGAGAGCATGCAGTCCAACCCCCCTGCCAAGCAGGGTCACCCAGAGCACGTTGCACAAGATCACATCCAGGTGGGTTTTGAGTATCTCCAGAGAAGGAGACTGCACAGCCTCTCTGGGCAGCCTGTCCCAGTGGTCTGTCACCCTCACAGGGAAGAAGTGTTTTCTCATATTCAGCCGGAACTTCTGTGTTTCAGTCTGTGCCTGTTGCCTCTCGTCCTGTCACTGAGCACCACTGAAAAAAGACCCGCTCCAGACTTCCTCTTTTGTCTCCAGGGTCTGGGATTCCTGGGAGCTGATCTTAGCAGTAGAGACTGAAGCAAAGAAGGCATTCAGCACCTCTGCCTTCTCTGTATCCTTCAGCACCAGGGCACCACCCCATTCAGCAGCGGGCCCAACATTTTCCCCTGTCTTCCTTTTGCTGATGATGGATGTGAAGAAGCTCTTCTTGTTGTTCTTGCCATCCCTTGCCAGATTTAAATCCAAATGGGCTTTGGGCTTCCTTGTCACATCCCTGCATACATTGACAGTGTCCCTACATTCCTCCCAAATGGCCTGTCCCTTTTCCCACATGCTGTATACTTTCTTCTTCTGTTTAAGATTTGCTGGGAGCTCCCTGCTCATCCATGCTGATCTTCTGCCCTTTTTGCTGGCCTTCTTAATCCTAGGGATACATTGATCTTGAGCCTGGAGGAAGTGATGCTTGAATACTGACCACCTGTTTGGACACCCCCCACACCTCCCCCCTTCTAGGGCCCTAATCCATGGGATTCATCCAAGCAGATCCCTGAAGAAACCAGAGTTTGCTCCCATGAAGTCCAGAGTCACAATCATAGTTTCTGCTCTGCTTCCTCCTCGCAAGAACCTGAGCTCCACAATATCATGGTCACTGCAGCCAAGGCTGCCCCTGACCTTCACATCTGGAACCTCCTGGGCTGTTTGTGCCAAGCTGTGTGGTCTTTCCAGCAGGTATCAGGGTGGTTGAAGTCCCCCATGGGAACCAGGGCTTGTGATTTCAGTTGGTGATGGCTAAACCAAAAGTGAATCCTGATGTTCATTTGAATGGGATACCAATTCTAATATTGTCCGTGGACACTGGCACTTTCTATCCCCATGCATCTCACCAGGCCTCAAATGTGAGATTTACAAAAATCTGACAGCTGAACAGACTGGAAAAGTACTAGGTCATGTTTGTGCTCTCTATGGTTTGCAATGGAAAGCAAAAGGGACATGCAGCTTCTCAGACCCACACTGGAAAGGACTATCAGTATGTCCCTAGCATCTAATTAGTTTCCTTTTTGCTTTGTAGTAGCTGTACGTCTTACTTCCTGACAAAAATTCCTTTAAGATAATTACACTGACCACACGAGAAATAAATCACAAGCATAAACTGTTTGGCTGAAAGCTTCAACTGCCGATAAGTAGGAGAAGCAAAACACAGGTATGGAAAGCCAACAAAAAGTTCTGGCTCAGTTTCAAGTAACACTGGTAAGATAGATGATATGGCTTTCAATTTTTGATTTGATTCTTTATATAGACAAATTAAGAGATTACAGCTTTTCAGGTAAAGGTCAACAGGTCAACATAAATAACACATAAGACTACACAAGCTTTTTTTTTTTTTTTTTTTTTTTTATAAAGGAAATTAAAATGTCTGTCCTCTTGAACACCAGAACATTAATTATGAGGCATATACTTCATAATATACAGCACCCCACACACAGTACAGAGACTTAGGTCAGGAGAAAGTGCTATTTCCTTCAGCTGACATGCATCCATCTATTGTGGGGGAAAAAACTGCAGAGACAGCATGAATTAATACAGCTTCATTAAAAAAAAATAAATCACTGTAGTTAACATTGTTAAGGAGTCTAACAAAAAGGTAGAGGCATTTATTGCAGGCAGACTGAACTGCAGAAGTCACACCATATTATAACATTTACACTTCTTGCTGTCTCAGGAGCACCCCTGGCTCTGCTAACAGAACTGAGACTTCTAAATAATGAGCTATCTCAAAGCTGATAGAAAAAAAACATGTAACAACATAGAAAGGTTAAAAGTCTGAAGCTTTATGCCCAGTCCTCTAGCAAATGTGATGATACAACAAGCAAGGCATTTTTGCTCCAAAAACACTGACTTTTAACATTTAATAGCTTATTTCCAGCTCTGTTTGGAACACATACTAATACAAATAACTTCCCGAGAAAGACTATACAGGATTTGCTCAGAGTTAAGCAATCACTTTTCTGGGAAACAAAAAAATAATAATAAAAAATAACCTAGCATTACATTTATTTATTGTAAAGGATTGTTAGTTGAATTTATTTAAATGTATTTTGACCCTGGACCTAGGGAACACGCAAGCAGTTCCTATGAATGGAGTAGCTAACAGTGCATTTTGAACTGCAAAATAAGCAGAAACGCCCACGTGGAATAACAGCTTGCTGTTTCTGTTTGGTGAGGGTTGTGAATCCGATAGGATCTGGAAAATAAAAATGTTTTGCTTTGAACATAATTTTGCTGAGATCAGTTGTAAGGATTCTGTGTAGGCAATAATGGTCCTTTCTTTTCTAAATTATAAAACACTCTAGACTGTCCAGCATGAGTATACATAGTGCTGGCATATTAATTTCTTATCTTAAAGATACTCCACCGAAGATTCACCCACTCAATAACTGAAACAGAGTTATTTAGTTATATAGTTATTATAGACCCTCTTCCCACTTTTTTGTCCTTCTTGTGCATCCTCTTCTAAGATCCTCAATTGAGTCTCACTAAAATGGTTTCTGCACAGTGTGGTCCAGGGTTGATTCATAGTAAGATGTGTACTGTGACTGCTCTCAAGAGCTTGTGTTTACTTCATTGAAAATTTTAGGATAGGAGAGCTTTCTGGAGGTCTGATGCTTGCAACAGGGACAACCTTAAAGTTAGATCCAACTCCAGTATTAGAGCAATTCCATGTTTTCTCAAAACAGGGCTGTTAACCGGCTCTGTCACTCTGTCATGCTGACAAAATGTTACAATGTGTGACTCAATCTATAGTTTTGAGAAGAGTGGAAATTTTCTGATCTATGCTGGAGGTAAAACAATTAAAAACCTACTTGTGTGCTCTGTAATGCAACTGGGAAGGGCCATGTAGGATCACATAGTTAAAATGGAAACTTTGCTCAAGAGTAATAACACCGAGTCCATCGGTGTCCAGGAAAATTTAGCATTTTGAGGTGCCAAGAATACTGTTGGAGTGGTGTGAAAAACTCCAGTGTCAGGATCTGGCTATTGGGCAGTTCACCCATATGATGCTTCATGCAGGGTCTCTGCTTCCTGCTGTACCATTCCTGTGGTAGACTTCTCATTCACTTCTCAGACATTACATTCCCACTTTCTGCTTCAGTACATCTCCATTGCCTTTTGCCTTTTAATCAATGGCAGTGGCTCTTGACTCTGTGGTGGGGGATGTCCCTAAATCCCTCAGCATCTGCTCCTGCTCCAGCACATCTCCAGTGAATGCCCTGGTCCCTCACCGAGCCTTGCTCCAGTGATGTTTCCATGCAGGATGTTTGAGAAATTATCCTTTTCCTTGCAGACAGTGGCCTTTCAAGCAGGAGTGGTGGGCCTGAGACAAGCTGCCTGGCCATGCCTGCCCTGGGGGTGTTTCTAGTGAAGGTAGGCACAGTGGCAAAGGCAGACCCCTCCAAAATCCATGCCCCCTCTGGCCGGGGAGAAGTCTGTCTCCTCCCAGCACTCTGTTTAATGAGGAGGCTTAGGGAAGGAGGCTGGGCAAGCTGTGGAAACACAGCCCCAGAGGAAGAGCCAAGTGGACAAAGTACAAGCAGGAGCTGGTGCCCCAGGTACAGTGGGAGGGAAGCCAGCAAGGGGCTACCATCAGCACCCCGAGCTGGGGTGGCAGCTGCTTTTGGGATGAGCACTGCCACCTGGGCTCCTGTCGGATCTGCAGGCAGTTTGCCTAGTAGAAGGGATAACACAGGGGAAAGAACCTCTCTGAGTTGGTCTCTGCCCCTTGCAGAGAGACAGGCTCTCGGAAACGTGTACCCAACATCTAAGTATGGTCCACGGCTGAGTATGCAGGGACCCGGGACTTGGCTGCCTTCGAGTAGAGGCATGAATTGCAGCGTGGGCACGGGCACCAGCACCTCCAGCACCTTGCTGCCAAAGCTGCAACACCTGGCAAGGGAGCCAAGGACTACTGCGATGACCCAAGATGCTGCTCCTGGCAAGACATCTGGCTTTGATGGACTCCTAGGCTTCATGTCATCCTCTTCCCCCTCCATGAGCACTGCTCAGGAGATAAGAGTCAGTTCAACTTGAGTATTTCTGTAAGCAGGACTCAACCTCAGAAAGACTTCAATCCCCAGACAGTTGCTTCCAGATAGAGTTTGTTAGGAAGCAGATCCTACTCACCAGTGTTAGGTTGCTCAATATGCTTAGTTACTTTCATCTAAATAAAGAGTATCTGCAGAGTATCTGCTTAACCCACACACAGTAAAATCAGTAAAAAAGTTTTCCTGAAACTTAAGTCCTCTTGTTTTTTTTTCTAACCCCTTTTCATGGTCACATTCCAAAACACTCATGCTACGTTCTGTTCTTCACTAAACAAGTAGAATAACTCTACTTTTTAAAAAATAAAGCAGCGTATTACCTCTTTCTGGAAGGCTCCTCTCCAGATGTCTGCTCAGAACAGGGGAGTATAAAGACATTTATGCTTATTTCTGAAAACTCGAGAGGTTCAAATTACCAGCTGTTTGTCCGCATCATTGCAATTATTCCTTAACAAGTGTTTCAAAGATCAAAGACACGTTGAATAGTTGCTGAGGTTTGGCAATTTAATCCTAAATTAGTTACATATGAAAACAAAAATAAAAGCCTCCAACACCTACTTCCATTGTGTTAGCATTATGATCAGGTTGAGAAGTCAGACTTCAGGGTGGGATTTTAGGGTGACTGCTGCTGGCCTAGGGGTGTAGCCAGAAGTGAAAGAATGTGAAATAACAGGGTGTAATTTTAAAGCACAGCAGATAATTAACTTCCACCTCAATGCTTACTCCAGAACTAAGGTTCTGCAGCTTAAGTTTTCTTTAGAAAAGCACCAAGCTAAGTACTGCAAGTGTAATTTTTAGCTTGGAACAATATCATCCAGATGTGACTGGTCTGGAACAGAACCTTTTGTGTCATTATCCTTCTAAAAACACATTTACAAACTCTCCAATATGAAGTGCTTTCAGGAAATGGATATTTAAAAGAGGCTTAGCCTTGACAAATACTGAAAGCACCACAGAATTAAATCTGGGTATGCAGGAACTGCCTACACAGAGAACATGATCAAAATACCTTATTACCATCTAGTAAATAGCACACAATAGATTTTCAGTGGTTTTGGTCAGTTAACATACTGCATACAAAACCAAAAGCACAACAACAACAACATAACAAACAAAAAACACAATGGGATTTCACTGATGGAAATGAAACATTCAGAGCCTGGTAGCTTTCAAATTAACATTTCATAGCAAGTCCCATTGGGTAGATTGCATTTGGCACAATCACAGCTTTTGATTAAGGTCTGTGGTAAATGAGGCAGTCTGTTCACAGAAGGAGAGATCAACAGTGGAGGTACTATTTGCACACAGAGCAGCAGTACAGGATTACTCACTGGAAGCATCTAAATGTTGTGCTAAGAAACGGGATAAAAAGAAACACCAAACTCGGTCTTCTTCAGTACATCATTCTTTGCTGCTATGTCTTCTGGGTTAGTGCAACCACCAAAAGCATTCTTATGAAGGATTGGTTATATGGAAAAGACTTCTTGCAGAAGGGCAAAAATGACAATATTTTGAAACAAAATTGTATTACAATGCCTGGTGTGAGATATGATTTAGCTCTATGCTCCCATTCCTGCTGGGGGTCAGGGTATATCCCTTCATCCTGACTCTGCCATAACATGAGCAGTCTGGTTAGGAAGCCTTGGAAGAAACTTAACAGAAGATTCCTGAATTATGACAGTTGTTTTTATTCAGGAAGTTAACTTTCTGCAGGTATATTGAGGACTGTAAAAGCAAAGTACTAGTACAGAGATTTGGGGAAAAAAATAGGCAATATATTTCCCTTTTTGTTGAAAAGTAGTTAGGAACTGTTAATCGGTCATATTCAGACATGAAGAGTAAAATGTCATGGATAAATATAGCCTACCATTAGGGTGCAGCAGAGGAATTTCTGATGCTTTTCTCTGCATCTCTAACACTCTGCGAGCAAAACAAGCATATGTAGACAGCCCAAAATACAGGCCTCTTTTCAGAAGCACATCTTCTATTGTTTTTTAGAGCTACAATCGTTTGCTTCTGATACAGGGGCAAAACAGTTAATTTCAAAATGACAGAAGACCACTAGCAGTTGGGGAAATGATTAGAGCTTACATCAGAAGTTCTTTTCACATGAATATGGAAGAGGAAAATAAAGCAAGAAAAAGAAAGACAGCTTGAAAAAAAATATCAATTTCAGGTGGAAAACATTTTTTTTTTTTAATCACCCTTCATACTTTAGAGAGATTAGTGAGATTTATTCCCAGATGTTTCCTTGTTCTCCTCCTCTTCCGTCTCCACGTATATAGGAAGAAGAAAAAAAAGCAAGTCTCAGCTCTTAGCATTTGCACTGATCCTGGCTCTGCTTCTGTCTCCTCTGGTTTGGCATAACCTTCTGCTGTGTCTAAGTTGTCTGATAGTAAAAATGATACTTTATGAACTGTAATTAATGCCAGCAGGCATGATTTTAAATACACCATTTAAAGCATTATCCACGGTCACCAGTGGACGCTGAAAACAGACGAAAAATGTTAATACAGAGATGTGTCCAGATGTTTTTCCCCTCAGAAATTAGTAGCCAGGCATACAGAAAGAATACCATCCTTTCCACGTACCAAAATCTTGTGCTGTTTGAGGAGTGCTTGTATGCCGAAATACTGGGAAAGACAAAAAGACTTTTTCCTCCTGATTTATACCTTGAGCGCTGTTCACCTCCCTAAGGCTTACAATAACTTTTGCACATTGCTTTACACATTGAGCCCCTTACTGCAGGGCAAAAATATTGTCTGAGCAGTCTATGAAAGTGAAAAGTGACAGCATGCCTTGCCTGGCCTAACTCCCACCAGCTCCACTGAAGGCAGTGCAACCGCAGCAGTGTGGGTCTGATCGAGCCTGACTCCAGACTTCAAGCTCTCAGCCAGTGCAAAAATTGTTCAATAATTCTTGAGTGAACTACTCTGAACATTTTCCATTTATGGCTAGTATAGCTATAAATGGCTAGTGTAGTTATGGCTTGTATAGCACTTGCAGTTTATCTAAAACTTTATACCTTTTTCTTTGATGATAGTGTTATTTATTTATGGATGGTTTCCTGCACATTTTGCTACCAGTAACTGTCATTCATTTCTTCTTTTTGCCCTGTTTTTCTCTTTTTCTAACCTGCTTTTATTCTCAAAGCATTCCTTGTGACTTGTTCTCGCATTCTTCCTTTGAAGAATCATTACCTGATGCTTGTTTTTCATACAGTCTTATTGCAATAGACTTTGGAATTACCTTAACTCAATTGCAAACGATTCTGAAGTCACCCTTGTGTCCTACATAAGAGCTTCACACTTTATATCAAACTGCTTTTATGTGCCTTCTACCAGTGGCAGCTTTAAAACCTCCAGTTTATTTAGAGCACTGCAGCAGTGACACTTAATTCATCTGACAGATTTATATTAATCCTTCTCGGCAAAGTGGAAATTATTCTGAAATTGGAGGTGATGGCATCACTTCTACTTGTAGTGATTATCTCAGTTACACCCAATTCAGCGTAACAATGACAATTAGCTCCGTATCTTATCTCACAAAACGCTTCATGGCACTCACAAGGCAGAATCAGCAATTCAGCTGGTTTCAGCAATACAGAAGGAAACGTTTAATGAAAAGCCTAGGTGCCCAGCAACATGGGATAGCAGAGTGGTCAGTACTTGAGACCTCACTGATTTCAGCTGCATTGCTACAGCTACAGACACAAAGGCTCCTTCTTTTCCCTAACTTTGGGGGTAACTCATGTTTCAAAACCATTGTTTCTCAGGAGGAAAAGGCATATTATTTAAGTATTTATTATTATTATTAAGTTAGTGTGTTTATATTCACTTATGAAAATGGCACATTTGCAGCTAACCCACACTTAGGCTAAATCCAACAATTATTCAGCTCTTGTAAGCAGTTTGCTAAATACCAGTTAGTTCTAACCAAGAATTGGTGTGTATGTGCATGTCATTTATAAGTCCAAAATACAAAGCTATTCCCACATTGCAGCAGAAATGTAAATTAAAGCATGAAGAGTGCTATTGTTTCTCCTTCCTATTCTTACAAGAAATGTCACAGTTATCTAAGTGGAGTAACGCCCAAATTTTGAGCTAGGAAAAAAGAAAACTGTATTCAAATTATTTAGAAAAGAGAGAACTCAGTGGAATAGGCCCCAGCAGAAGTATAAAGCCAATCTATTCTAGATAGATTATTAATTAAATTGTAAAGATTTCTGCATATCCAAAAATAATTTCCCCAGGAAAGGCTCCAGTAACCCAGAACTCCACTCACACATCAGTAAACTCAGTTGTTGTTGGTTTTTTTTTTTTTTTTTTTTTTTTTTTTTTCCAGTCATGCAAGTTGTAAGTCCTTGGACAGAATAATTTAATTTTCCTTCTGTTTTAAAGTATAACAGCGGAAGTGCTTGTTATTTTTACACAAGTGCAAGGCGTTTCAGGAACCCTGACAAAGTTTCAGAAACAGTATTTCTGCAAACATCTGCATCTAATGTATCTGTTTGGAGGGGATTGAGATAAGATTAGTGTGACATACATCATTCCCACATTCTCAAATGTCCTGAAGCCAAACATCCCAAGTAAAGCCCATTGTTACAAGACTTGCCCAAAGTGCTGAACTTTAGCAGAACACAAGATGCCTGAGATTAAACTCATACTGAGGGATCCGTCCTGTATACACACTTCTGTGCATGCTTGACCACGTAGCTGCAAATAATCAACAACAACAACATTTATGAAAATACAAACATCCATCCAGATTTAGCAGCAAGTTCCACTACAAACCACTGAGTCTACAGAGAATTAGGGCTCAGGCAGTGCCAATTTGTAAAGGTGCCATGTTCCAAAACAGGACAATTTAATCAGTTTGCTGGTGGTGAAAAAGAAAGTATAAGAATAAGAAAAAAAAGCTATCACAAGAGTAAATCTGGCCTTTTACTTTTCTTATGACATGGCTCCCACAGTGTTCTTTTTACTGGCAAGAGGGTAGACTAGCTTAATAAGATTTATATCTCTGGGATGATTCGATGGTTGAATGGCATTTATCAATCTACACATAGCAGCTACTTGGACAGCATGGTGCTGGAAGGGAAATGTCAGGTTTGGAGGATAAAATAAGTTCTGTGTGTCCAGGCAACTACAAATAACTGGGAGGGGAGTGGAAGGGAGGAGAGAGGAGGATTGTGCTGCAGTGCTTGCTCAATTTACCAGTGACCAAAGGCATGGCAGTGAGGAGTATGAAACCACTGCTTTTCAGGCAAAACTACAAAACCTAGCCTGGGTTAAAGCCCAGCTACACAGGGAAATACACTGGTGCCCAGCAAAGAGTTCTGCATTTCCTGCAGGGTGTATCATCGCTCTTAATAGGGCCGGGAACTGCCCTTGTACTTCCACAGAACACACAGGTTTTCTTTCTGATGCCTTTTACATCGACTATAAGCTCATCAGGAATTTTCCACTTCTGAGGAAATTCTGCAAAAGTAGTATGTAGGGTCTGGTTTTGACAGCACAGCGCTGGCAGTCAGGAGACAGCAATTTTACTTGTCTCAATCTCAGTTTGCACCTTGATTTTGGGTACATTAGCCCCTTTCTCACCTCCCTTTTCTTCAGCTCGTGTGCCAGGGCTGGACAAGTGCTTTGGTATTGCTGCCAGAGTGCTGGGAGTGGAAGGGGTGGGGAGGTTCTTCGTCAGACTACACGCATGAACTTCAGCTGGGAAGTGAAATCAGAACCTGAACTCCAGGCCAGTGCCCTCTCACTGGCAGCGAGACACCAAGCCTCCGCTAAACCTCATTTAACCAGCAGATGGCAGAAGTTAAATCTTTGTTCTGGTGCTGAAGCCAAACCGCGATATTCAATCAGCCTTTGCTGCAGCTACGCGGATTGGAGAGTGATTTAAAGAAAGGCATTAAAAAAATAGCGTTAAAATCAGAGGCAAATCATAATGTATTTATCAAAATATGCTGATCCTGCAAAATAACCTGCAAAGTTCCCCCTCAGCAGCTCCTAAACTCTGATTCACAGATGGCTTCTTGGAGTGCAACGCTTCTAGTGAGTGCCAGGTTCATTGGAAAATGCACATTATAGCCCACGGAACATAATATGAAATACGATGTACCCGTAAGTGCTACCTGGGGGACACATAGTACTCCAGAGCAAACCTCACTGGGCCATTTCATTACACCACGGAAAGCCAGGAACAGCTGGAGGACACATGGAGATGGTGCTACTGACGGACACTTCTTTGGGATGACTGTTTGAAAGGCAAACACTTGGTCCTCCAGGCTGGCAGCTCTACATTAGCATCTCCCCCACCCCAGCCTTAGCCTAGTTTTAGACAGGTGGCAGCAGCCACAGGATTGTTGCAGCCTCAGTGAGCAGCTGAGTCTGTGTGGGGGATTAGCACTGTGCAGGATTCTGCTAAGTGCTGTATACTAAGGTTTTATAGGATATAATGACCCGAAAACTTCTGCGTGGGAATCCCACATATTTGTAAGTTCTTGCTGGGATAAGAATGGGTGAGATGTGTTTATAGATGTAACAATGAAGTCATAGAATCATAGAATGATTTAGGTTGGAAGGAGAACACCATCTAATTCCAAACCCCCTGCCATGGGCAGGGACACCTCCCACCAGACCAGGTTGCTCAAAGCCCCATCCAGCCTGGACTTGAGCACCTCTAGGGATGGGGCATCCACAGCTAGGAACTGAACAAACATGACACGCTCCCTGGGTTTCTAGGACACTGCTTGGTGAACAACTTCAGAGATCACTCTAGAAGCAATTTGAAGTTAGACCAAGCATCTTGCAACTGGATTTCCCCAACAATGAGAAAAGGGCAAAGAACTTACATACAGTTCCTCATCTCCTCATCTGCTGTGAAATGATTTCACAAAAAAAAAACACCTAAAAAACAGGAAGTCATGGGAACTGGGACGCCCAGGATTGCAGCAAGAAAAGCATGTTACTCCTATTCATGTCTATCTTCAGTGCAAGAATTGAAGAATGTAAGTTTTTGGTTTGTTTGTTTTTGTTTCTTTTGTTTGTTTGTTTACTTTTTTTTTTTTTTTTTTCCTTTTTCTTACTTTAGCCCTCATTCAGCACAGTGCATGATTGCCCACAATAAATGTCGGAGGTCTTTGCAATCTGATCTTAAAACCCAGAACACATTTCAGTAAATATCTTCCTTATAAACAATGGTTCTAACCTACCACTCACTTCCCAGCAATCTTTGGAGAGAGACAAACCTGCCAGCAATCATCTGACATATCAGACACATTATTATCAGCCTAGTCCTGCTGAGGGGAATGACAGTTTCAAACACTCTGTACTGTAAATGCCAACCTGTGGTAACCTTCAGAGAGTATTATCACAAATCCTTGAAAGAAGAGCCTATCTTCCAATCCCAACACAGCCTCTGTGTCCTTAGATACAACCAGCTGATGCTGCAGCAGTGCTGCCTTTTCCTGTGTTAAGAAAGCCTCCCTCCCACAGCAGGACCTTGGGTGCCATCCCTCCAGACAGAACAGAAATTACAAGCCTTGCAGATATTCACTGACAGAAGTTAAAGCTGACAAATGGATTTTCCATTTCTGTTGCTGACCTGCTATTTTACTAGTCTTTGCTTTCCACAGAAGAGTTCTTAGGCCTATCAGATTTTGCAGCAATTGCATTGGCATGTAGGTACGAAGGATTCTGTTCATGATTCAAAACTCAGTGACATACACAGGTCTTGGAAATCTGTTTTGTTGGGAGCAACAACAAAAATCACAATTTCTTTGAAAGGAAGTGGCCCAAAGAGTTATTCCCAGACTTTATCCCACTAAGAGGAAGGTACTGAAATTATGTCATTGTTTTTTATTAAACATGTACAAAAATCAACAACAAAAACAACTTCTGTAACATCTAAAACTCGAAGCAAATCACTGAGAGGTTTTCGAAAATCTCCAGCTTCTCTTACTACCAGAATCATCATTAGTTTGTGGTGTCCTGAAGAAGTCATTGGCCTTTTCCTTCTACTACCAAATTACAAAGATAACTTCATTCCAAAAAACTCAGTCTTCTGAACCTCTTTGGGTAAAGGTTTGAAAAGAGCATTATGAATGGATGCCCATTTTGATGTCTGAGTTAACCATTTCTTAAAGCCAATCAGTTGTTCTAAAGACTCATTTGATCCGAAAAAGAGAAGTTGGAGAATATATATTACTTCATGAGATACTTACACTGAACATAAAGCAGGCCGACCTGTAAAAGATTTTGAGTGATAACCCAAACGTACTGTATTTTGTAGGTGATGGGACATCTAGAAGTATCAAGATAATAGTAGGCTTAAGCACAGACAGACCTTAGAGGACATAATTATGCCACTTAAATCAAGACCAAGTGTATTGACTTAAAATACAAAAAAAGGAAGGAAAAAATAGCAAGACAACTGTGTATCTTCTTTGCTAGACCCTGAGATCCTGCCACTGATTTTCCCTGGCCTGCGTGTTCCAGCTGGACAGTGCGTAGGCAGGAGGATCTGCCAGCACAGGTCAGCGTGCAGAAACGCAACCGGCAGACAACCAGACAAGCCGTCTAGGGCATTTTATAGGTTCCTGCAGTCTTTTCCAGCAGAGAAAAGTGTTTCCATTTTCACTCTCTGCATCACCTCCAGCATCTGAGGTCCGCTCCTCTCCTGCAGTGTCAGCAAGAAGCCCTGTTTGTTCTTCACCTCGTGAACTCTCTTCAGGGAAAAATAACAAATCATCAGAAACAACTACAAAAACATTACTGGCCATCGGTTTCTGCTGGTGGTTAAGCAACAGGTCTGCTAACCACAGCTCCCCCAACCGCCCCCCAGAGATGTGTGAGACATGTAAGCTCTTTTTGTGTGATCCCTGCAGATCTTTAGCTCCCCCTTTCTTTATCTAATGCTTTCACTAGGACTAGATACATTTTAATATATTCTTTCTTCTTTATTTAACGCTTTCCCTAGAATGAGTCGAATTCTATCTGACGCTATTCGGGCCCTAAACACACCCCGTTCTGTCAGGGGACGGGGGACGCGCAGCGACGCCCCCCACCACCACCACCAGGCTGAGGTGACGGTGCCGTGCCAGCCTCTGGGACACTCTGTCCCCGGACACCCCCTCCAGCACTGGCGTCACGGTATCGATCCCGGACGGGTTTTGTGTAACAGCCCGGGGCGGGGGGGGGACAAAGGCCCGCTGAGGCAGGGGAAGGCCGGCTCGCCCCGCCGCCATGCCGGGCGGGGAGGCGGGAAGCGGGGGCCGCCATGCCCGGCCTTGAGGGCGGCGGGGCGGAGCTGGCCCGCCCCTGCCCCTCACCCTGCCCCTGCCCCGTCCCTTCGCAGGCCGGCAGCGGGGCAGCGCCGCTGGGTTCCTGCTGGCTCCCCGGTGAGTGCAGGGCTCGGCGGGGGGACGCCGTGCCCTCCTACGGCCCTGCTGGAAGCTGCCTCCCCCGCCGCCGAGGCGTCCCCTCTCCCGGCCGGGTGCGGGACATGGCGGCGGGCGGGCGGCTCGGGGGCACCCGGGCGGCTGTGGCGGGGCTGAGGAGGGTCCGAGGGGGGTCCGAGGGGGGTCCCCGGGGTGCTGAGGGGGCTGTGGAGGGTCCCCGGGGTGCTGTGGGGTGAGGAAGGGTCCCCGGGGGCCTGCCCGCCTGCAGCGCGGTGCTGCCGGGAGCTGCTGTGGTGGCAGCGCTGAGGGGAGGTTTTGTGGGGAAGGAGGGCAAGAGGCGAGGCTGCCCTGCCCTCGTCCTGCTGTAGCTGTTTGGTGATTATTTATTATTATTATTATTATTATTATTATTATTATTATTATTATTATTATTGTCTGTTGGAATAATGCTGGCCTAGCCTCCTTGCGTTTTCAGCGGTACCGAAATGCTACGGGAGGGTGCGTAGCGTGGATATGGAGCACACGGCTGTGCAGTGAAAATAAAATAAACCCCTCCAAAACCCGCAGGACGCAGAAAGGATGGAGGCAAAGCTTTAGAGGCCGGGAGGAGCGGGGTTCACCCGGTGTGAAGGTGAAGTTGTGCAGGCACAGGTGCCCCATAGCAGCCGTGAGGTGGAAGCTCAGAGGCAGGTATTTGCGTTGCCCAGCCTGGCCGGGCAGCGTGGCCGTGGAGGTGCTGTGTTCTGGGCTGTGGATTAGGTATATGTCCAGATTAGTCCTTCTGTATCTGTGTGGTGTATTGCTGTGTTTCATAACACTGCCGCGGCTCTCTCTTATTTATTAACTGCAGGTTGTACTTTGATATTTAGCTTCCACCTCTGAAGCTAGTGTAGGTGTGTGAAGGGGGAAAGACGTAGAGATCTGGACTTCAGTATGCTTTAGTATCAGCAGGAAACTTGGACTAAAACAGAGGATTCTCTTACCCAAAACTTGGAATTGAATTAGTATCTCTGAGCACTCCAGTGTGTTGCTATTGTTCAGACTGGCTCATTATCAATCCACAATGCTGCAGTAAAGGAAGACCACCCTAGAGAAAAATATTAACACTGGAATGTTTATTTAGTACTGCTTTGCTTAAAAGCAATTGTGCTCCATCAGAATGTCCTAATAAACTTCTGGGGATTGTTAACTTCTTCAAAGGACATAGGAAGAATTTAATGTGCATAGGGTAGGAAGTGCAGCTGACTCTTATGCCCTCCAGGATCTGTGGTGTGTTTGAGGAGTTATTTGGAAAACTGTCAGTACTTTACTGATCCTGGACATTGTAAAATAAAGAAAGTTCCCCTGGAGCTTTTCAGTGTGTGAGGGAGTCTGAGCACTTAGCTATAGGGACGCTTTACAAAGTATGTATGACTATAGCAGATTAGTGCTGAACCAAAGGTTGTAGGTCTTTCAAACTCTATTTCTAGTTGCATGACGCTTGTTATTTGGTGCTTTCCTCCTTTCCTGGTTCCCTTGAATGGAATACCAAGCAATGAATGATACAATCCCACTCTGATATTTTTTAATGAAGTTTTTATTGTAATTGTGGACGAGCTTTTACAATGATTGCAGAAAACCGCAGAATAAATATTACTAATATTTAAATAGTAAGAATAGCAGCAAATCTCTTTGGCTAGTATTTTTCAGGACAGACTCTCCCTGCAGGCTTTTGCCACATAATAGCTGGAAGTTTTCTTCCTCACTCCAGTAACAGTCCACTTCAGATCACTGGAATGGTCTGAACTGAAGAGTGGTCCCTTTCCTTCTTTTGAAACAGTGAGGAGGTAAAGATGAGTCTTCTTTTTTTTTTTTTTTTTTTTTTTTCTTTTTCCTAGTTTGTCCTGTTTGTGTGAATAGGAGGTAAGAGTTTTTCAGGGTTCTTTCCTTCAGTGTTGGCCTGGGGAGTGGTTAGCTCAGAAGATTTCCTCTGGATATTTGGCACGTCCTCACAGGAATTGGGACATCCCGCAATTTTAGGGTCAGGACTCCAGAAGCTTGTGAAATAGGGTGTTTTGTTTTGTTTTTCCTTAGCCTTTTTACAGAAAACTGTTCTGAAAAAGTCATTTGAATTAAAACAATGTTTGATGGAAACTTAATTTTATTCCCCTGGGAGCTTGGCTAGTAAGCTCTGGTAACAGCTGGTTGGAATTGATGAAATGTTATCAGATACCGAGTTGTTCTGCTTGCAGACTGAAAGCAAGGCATTTTGAAAGTTGGATTGATTCATGTACATGAACAGTAGAATAGCTGCTGAGATTCTAGGCAGCAGCTTTTACTGTGAGAAGATTATCTTCCAGTATTTCCAGAGTGCAAAGGCCTGAAAATTAGGGGAAAAACACCATGATGCCAGACTTACTTCACAACAGTAATAATAATTATTTCATCAGTTCTTCATCCTGAAAGGACTCCTTCCACCTACGTATTTTTGATTGCTCTGGAACAGAGTTGCACAGAAGGAGTCCTAGGGGTGCAGAAACAGCAGTTTACAGGGCTGGTACATTGCTAGTGGGGCAAGTAGAAAAGAGCTGATTCACATTACTCTCATTTAGTTTCCACTTCCCATGCACTTCTGCAGTCATCCTTCCAACTTTCACATGAGCCTTTTGAAACAAACAGACCAGTAATATGTCTTTTAATCCTGCATACTGAAATTGAAACCAAATTTCAGACCAAGCATTTGTACATGCTTACAACACTGTAGTTCCAGCCTTCTTGCAGTGCCTCCATGTTAGCTTGTTGGTGGGAACGTGTTCCTGCGTGTTCCCCTGTCTTTTTTTTTTCCTAACGCTGAAAGCTGGCTCTTTGTTAAAACTAGTCCATGCTGCATATTTATTAATGTATAGTCTAAGACTGCTAACAGGGGAAATGAGCAGCAAATTTGTACAGAGGTAGGAAGTAGGTTAAAGTTCAGCATTACTCTTTCAGGGGAAAAAAAAAAATAAATCAAGGCTTTATTTTTCAGCAGTAGCCTCCAGATAGGCTTCCTTGTGTCATTACATGTAATACAGCTTGTTTTCCTGAAGGAAAAAGAAAAAGTCTCTACTCTTAACTAGGACACTCACTGGTGAGTCTGCTGACACAGTGCTCCCTTAACATTTATGCCTGCTTAATTAGGATCTGGATTTTTTTTTTTAACTGTAAGGTTAGATCACATTCCAGAGGCTGTCTGAGGATACTAGATATGTGTGCTTGTCTGGGTCATCAAAAGCTGGTGAGATGCATGCAAGAGAAGCATTTCAACAGCCCCTTGAGCAGAAAGTGAACTAGCTTTCTGCCAAGTGAGGGAGGAGGAGGTAGCATTTGGCTTTCCGGAGGGATGACTCGGGGTTGAGCTTATTATCCGCATCTTGAAACTGAGCGCTCATTTAAACTTACAGCTCACTTGGAGCTGGAGTTTCTGCAAAACCCAAAGCCTTGATTTCGCAAGCATGATCTCTGAACTAAATTTTCAGTTCCTGCAAATGTGCTACAGCACTGTTAACGATGTGAAATTCTCAGAATGCTTATGATAGCCTGAGAATTATGTAGATTATAGGGATATGCAATTAGCAGACTTTCCAATGCGCTTGAAGTACAGCACATTGTGGTTTTGAGTAAGTATGTACTTTAGTGTTGCAGTCAAAGGTTTAGGCATTAGGAGCAAGCAGTAAAGTCAGTAATCCAAGGTCCCATTTGTGTTCCAGTACAAAGTTCCTTTTGAGCCTTCAGGATGAAAAGGGTTCCCTGAAAGCTTGTGTAGAGAGTTTAAAAAAAAAAAAATCCTTTACATATTGCTGTATTTTCTTCCAGTGCACAATAATGAAGTGGTTTATACCATGAAAATACTTTCTCAGCTGTCAAATTGCTAGTGGACTTCTCTTTAAGGATCTATGTAACTGTGGACTTCTCTGTGAAACAGAGAAACACAAAGATGCTCTTTTCTCAGGTCTCTAGTAGCACTGAAATCTCATTGCAGACAGTTAACATCAGTGCTGCACTCTGTGTTTCTTCTATAGTGGCCTTATCTGTCACAGGTAGAGCAAATGTTAAATAGTAAGAGCTTCTTTTAATCAAAACAAGAAACCTGTGTTTATTGCAGCTGTAGCTGTACTCATCTGTTCTGGGTGCATACAAATGTAATTATAGCTAGATACGTTATAAAACAAGACGCTGCTTGTTCCAATAGTGGTGTACTGGTGTTGAACTTCATCCAAGTGCCAGGGGCTTTTTATGTATTTTTTCAATACATGCCAAGATAGCAGAAACATTTTCCTTCAGCACCTTTATATTTCAAATATTTTTTTCTACCACACAAATATGTATGTTAACTTTCTTTTTTTTTTCTAAACTGTCTTGAATTATGGTTGGGTTTATTTGCCAAAGAGTTATTACTGCAGACACCTGACTCATGCTGGAGAAGCTGCCTTTCCGTATCAAACATGTAGATTTCTGTCAGCATGCTTAGCATGGATATTTTCAACTAAGGTAGGTGTTTACGCAGGGCATGTCGCAATTCCAACAGGACAGAACTTCCTACCTGATGGACCTGCTAACAGATCTTAGAATCACAGAATCGTTTGGGTTGGAAGGGACCTTAAAGATCATCCAGTTCCAACCCCTGCCACAAGCATAGACACTTCTCACTACCTTCCAAATCTTGGTTCATGGCTAAGAGATCTGAAACTTTCGTAAACTGAAATAAATGAAGTCATCAACATTTTTAATTAAGACCCATTGCTAAGCAGAATGTGAAAACATGAGTAGAGCTCTGCAAATTGTAGACGCTCATTTTCTGCTGGGGAACAGAGCAATAACCCCAAGTTTCAGAAGTGCTCTGTAGCTGTATGTAGTTCTCAGTAATGACAGAAATTGCGTGCTCAGTATTGTGATGGATTTACAGTTCAGTAGTGTATTGCTCTGTGGCAGCTCCCCTGAGATTTTTTATACAAACATGCAAGCATACATACAACATGTCAATTGTTGACTAGACAAAACTAAAGGAAATAATAACTTGTGGGGGCAAGAGGAGGATGATGATCACAACTGAAGATGGCAGAGAAGTGGTCAGGTTCAGCACAGGTGGTAAGTGCTGTGTTTCCAAGCAAGGCTGTGAGTGATCCATAGGTCTTCTGCCTTTTTCCCATCATCAGGCAAGGATTTTTATCATAGCAGTCCTGCCCACTCGCACACCCTCCTTTTTCCAGTTTTCAGTTGGATGTTTCTTCACAGACACCTGTCACACCTGCAGGTCTAAACCTTCAATCTCTGTGTTTGCTGTGTGTAACCACTTCCAGTGGATGCCCAAGTTAAGCTGCTCCTTTGCAGATTCTGTGCTGTTGTTCTTCCCAGCGGGGACAGAGAATGAACCTGCTGTCCAGGGAAAAGTCTGCTTCAGTGTGTCAAGCCACTAGATGTTTAATTTTATGAGTAGATGTTGCAAGTGATCCCTGCCTGCTAATAATGGAGGCACCTTTGCATAATTTGTAAGACAACAACCAAGAAACCAAAGACGAATTAAAAGAGACAGTGGTGGCATAGACTTGTTCCTGACCATGCCTGTTATGTGCCTACATTCAGACTTTATGGTCTGAAGTTTAGACAGAAGTTCCCTCATCCAGGGATTTTTCTTTTCTTTTCTTTCTGCAGGTCAAACAAAATAAATGTGCGTGCTTGGTTGGTCTTCAGGCACTTCAGTGATAAGTGATTATTACTCTGCAAGAGTCTTTTGTTGACACTCGTGTAATACAAAAAAGCATGAGTTGCTATTAACATCTATTTCAGCGTAAAAATACTACATATGCTAAGGTTTTCTTGTATTCTGGATAGCGAGAGATAAGTGTCTCCCTTGAGACCCGTAGAAAATCAGAACAATGTAGTTCCTGGCATTAATCTCGTTCAACAAATGAAAGTAAGAGCGGTTATGTTTCAATATGAATATACAAATATTTTAGTGGTGCAGAGATTGTTCCTTTTAGTCTGATTAGCTGTATTCACGTTTTACTTTCAGCCTCTTCTGCAGATCTAAAGAGAGTAGGATAGTATGCTAAGGTGGTATTTAGAGTGGAATCTGTCATCAGGTTCTCTTCTGTAAGTACTGCACCTCTTCCTTCCCTGCAGTCTGCGTGAGATAACTTCTACAAGTGCAAAACTGCAGGATGCTTTTTCAATTACATCTGTTTCACTCATGTTTCAGCTTGTTGAGATTGTTCCAGGCTGCGCTGCTGCTTTTAAAGGGGTCTGAAGCACAATCCAGGATCCACAATCAATTGAGAACGTCCTTTAATTAATTCCCCAGTATCCGGAGCTTAGTCCTTTTCCAGTTGGTGTTGTGATGCAACTAGTACTGGGTTTGTGTTGTCAGAAAAGTTAAATCAATAAACTAAAAGTGTGAAAACACACGCAAAATGTGTTTAAATCCCCTGTGAATTTTCTTAAGACAAAAAGTGAAATTAAGTTGCATGTCTTTATCTTTTTTTTTGAGGATTTTTGAGGATCCATGTGAGACTTTATCATCCCTTTAATGTATTTGATTTAGTTGATTAACTCTGAAGAAAAGAAACAGAGACAGGAGGATACAGATACCTTTTCCTTCCAGTCCCTTTGGGACTGTGTGTATTTTGTATGTGACGATCATCCAGCCACACGGTCTTCAGGCTGCCACAGAGGTTCACGTGCACAATACAGCCCATGGACATATTTGTCCCGGTCTTTTCTTGCAAGTGAGTGTCTGAGCACTGATGGTAAATGCTGAGTGTACTGACCTACTCAGTGCAGATGGTGTGAGGAATGTTACTGTACACATATTTTGCTAGTGTGATTGCTTTGTTAGAGTATCACAATACAAGATTTTGTTGCTGGAGAGATTTGAACCCTGCTGTGTCATATCCACAGATACAGTGTGGAACAGCTGTTTTAGCCCAGGGTTTGTTCTCTGCTCTGAAGGGCAAATGTTACATGCATGAAAAACAGTTTCCCTTTTTATATTTGGAAAGCTATGACCTAGTCCAAATAAATTTGCCCCTCTTGGTATTCATGGTTTCCATGCTGATGCTAAGAATCCTGCACTTTTGCTTTTGTGGGGGAGAGAGAGAGAGCTGGAGCTGGGAAAGCCAGAACAACAGGAAAGCCAAAACCCAGACTTTTCTGTGGTGAGCTGATGTGCAGACTGTGGGTAAATTCTAGATAATCTCCAGCAGGAGATGGAGGGGGTCAGCATAGCGCTGAGCATCGACATCGATAGGACAAGCTCAGTAGGTGACATCGATAGTTGGGGACTTTGGATTAAAGGATGACCAGCATTAATGTGAACCCTAATTGCCAGTGCTGGTGGAATTGTATTAGCAAGCACAGGGAGGGCTAAAGTAAGACTACTGTTTACCTGGTACACTTTACACGAGTCAAGCAACCCTTTGGAAAGGTTCAAGTAATGGGAATATGCGTCTTGGTAGATGGTATGTGGAGGGGAATGTATAATGAAAGGAGTGTCAACGACTTCAGAAAAACACCTCAGTGAAGAATGTGAAATCTGCCATACTGCAAAATGGCAGATTTTCACTACTAATGCCTAGAAACTAAACATCCTTACTCCAAGTTCAACTTTTAGCATGTGCTCACGAAGACGTGGATTCTGCGGGGCAGAAGGAAGCTAGCTGGAAACTTGACAGCTTTTTCCTCAGTCACTGGCGTCGTGGAGGTCTCCTGGCTCGTGATACTTTTCCTTTCTCATTTAGTTAATCCTCCTTGTTGTGTCACACCTCAGAGCTCCCCTTGCTCCTTTCCCTGTGTCCAGAGCTGCACGAACGTGAAGGAAGGGGACCAGCCCTGGCTTTCTTTTTCAGCAGCGCAGCTCGTGCGGGTTACTTGTGCCTGTTACCCTGAAGCCCCTGGGTTTGTGCACCCCTCATCCTGAGGGCTGGTGTGAGGAATCCCCTTCCAGATGTGGCCTCCATGCCATCCAGGGCAGGAGATCGAGTGCTTTCTGTGGGGTGGCCACTCAGCTGCGGCCATGCACAACGCGCGTGGCCCTGCACACCGAGCCAGCCCTCCGCCGACAGGTGCTGGCTAACCTGCTTGCGTGTTTACCTTTCAGTGTCTGCACAGCCTGGATAAATACTCTGTGCCGCAATCACGGGTTAATCTGTATCCACTGCAGTGATTACTTAAGGTTTTGCTGGTGGAGTCAACCTGCAAAGTGTTGCTTCCTCGCGCCTTTTTGGCCAGTCAGCCAGAGAAGAGAACACGTGTTTAGGCCTTGGTGACCTCCAGCCTGGTATATTTGTTCAACTAACTGATAATGGCAAAAGTGCTTTCAAGTCAATAAAGTCTCCATCGTAGGGTCTTGAGCTCACAGGTTTGACAAGACACTGACTTAAAAGAGAAATGTTGCTGATGCAATTTATACTTACAGGAGAATATGCAAAGTGAATACAGTGGCCTCATTATGGTCATAATGAAGGTCTGCTGCATCTGTCAGTGAACACCCCAGAGTTTCCTATCTTCAAGGGCCCTTTTGGCTTTCTCATGAGAAATGAGTATACATAAAATAAAGTTCTCAGTTTGGAAGGCAGAAAATAAAATCGGCTTGCAAGGAGAGGAAGGAAGCAGTTTATTTCAGTCATGCTCAATCCTAGGAGGACAGGGTTTGCTTCAGAAGAGGAATACCGGAGTAACTCATGCTGTTCAGAGAAGAAAACTAAAATTTGGTGAGGTTGTATAAGGGACTGGTATCTGCAAAGCATGGATGAGGAACCTGAGAGAATAACCTGTAGATAGATGAGGTGATATGTCAGGCGCACTTAGTTCATGATAGGACAAATTCAAACACACATGTAGCAGCTGGAGTTTTAGGGACATGATAGAGGGTCCAGTGCAGAACAGAAATTGTCTTTGACCTAATGCAGGGACAAAAAATCAACTTGATTTCTCCGCAGTAAAGGAGTGTGTTGTCTGTGAATGCTTAGGAGTAAACACTGTTCTCTGAAAGGTGGAGGCTTTTGTGAACTCCCAGATACAAGTTTATAGTTTACAGCAAACAGTGCCTCATCTTAACTTCTGTTGATCTGGCGTTTGCAGTCTGTTCATTTTCCTACCTTTCTGCCTTCTCTGGGCATTCAGCTTTTTCTCAAAAATTTTCCCCTGTTTTGTGTGGCAGAATGTTAGACATTTTCCTTTCTTCTACAGTATCTTAATGCCTTACATCCTTGATTTGTCCTCATCTCTGCTATCTCTCTGTCCCACTCTCACTTCTAACTTGGTTGTTGTCTTGAAGCTACATGGGATGTGATTTGTGCTGGACTGCTTTAAAAGTCCTCCATAAACACTTTCCACATACTAGAATTTCCTTAATGGTTAATGAGGCTGATGGGTGAAATAAACTAATTCACTCCTTGGCCTGGTACTCGCTGTGACTCACAAATACTAGTCTTTGTGCATACAGTCCTTCTTCCCACCAGTCTCAAGGATGAGCATTTCATACCATGGTGTTTGTTTTTTTTTTGTCTGTTTGTTTGAAAAACTGAGACAAAGGGGAGATAGCCTTACCTGAATGAAGATAAGAGCAGTGTTGTGTGAAAATAGAAATTGATCTGTTTATATATTTTTTAAAAAATAAAAAATCTGTGTATGTTTCCAGGCTGGGGGAGGATAATTGCCCTTACTGTTGCATCGTTAGCTTGTTCCCAGTCATATGTTAGCCTAAAGCAGGGCTCCCGAGAGAGCCCTGGGCAGACTTCAGGTGCTGATGTCCTAGGAACTGTTGCAATAGGCATTTTGCATGCAACCAACTTCCCTGGAGATTGACAGATATTTCCAATCCCAGCCCTCCTATGCTAGATGGCCTTGATATTGGGAATATTCCTGTGTACTTTAATGTGTGTAAGTAATCCTAGCATTTGTAGGTCCCAACGGAGGGTTCTGGCCACTGTACCATTAGGGTAGTGACATCGAGAAGAAGTCTCAAACCGAAATGATGTTTAGAGTGGAGTCAGCTTTAATTTTCTTTTTTGTGGGGACTCAAGTGAATCTTACTGAAATCAAGAGGACTCCTTGTTTCTCAGATAGTCAGTCAGAGTTTGTAGTCTTAGTGTGCAACATTTTCAGGCTCAAGTGAAAAACATCATGTTTTCTGTTTGATTCAGCTTGAGTTTTGAGTGCAGATGCCTGTCTCTTCAGCTTTAGACTGCTGCCACGTAGGAAACAGGACCATGTTGTTGTAGTGGTTTCTGGATCACAAATGGTTATCTAGAAGTAGCCCCAAGAACATGATAATGCAGACAGTGTGAATCCAGAAATATGAGCTTCCTTTTTAAACCACATGGCTTATCATATGTTTTTACAATGCTCTTCCTGCAGACCTCCTATCTCTGAGGGCATGTTTCAAGTAGATTGTGGGGAAAGGGCGCGACTAGTGCAGTCTGTACAGTACCTTTTGTCTGGTATAAGTTTTGCACGTGGGATTGTGGAACACATCCTTTTTATGTGGGCAGATACTGTGAAAATGGCTCTGATTTTTTTTTTCTTTTGTGTTTTAGGGACACTAGGTGTCTTTAATAACCATGAGCAACCCTTTTGCACGGATTGTGGAGCCGCTAGACCCTAAACAGCCCCTGAAGAAGTTCTTTAATCTGACCAAACTGGAAGATGTGAGATACGGTATGTTGACAACATAAAGAAAGCATTTGGTTAGCACTGATGAGCAGCACCTGAGAAAGAGACATTGCAACACTGGGTGCTACTTGGTTTCTGATTGTACAGTCCTGGAGAGAAATACGAATTCAGAAAATGGTTCTTGAAAACAAACTTAGAGCAAGATTTATTTCTGGAAACTTAGAATTACAGAAGTGCTGGCAAGTTGACAGTTATTTTTTTCAACATGCTGTGCACACAAACTGCATGTTGCAGTCTTGTTTGTCCCGAGTGAATGAGGACTAGCCAAAACCAAGAGAGCAAATTTTCTCATATACCATCCTGCCACAGGGAAAGGCTGGAAAGGACCTAACGCTGACAGGACCAAATCATCCAGAAGGGCTGTTCAGCTTTAAGAGGAAGAAAGAATAGAGGCTAGAAGAATTGTTTCTGAGGAGGCTTTTTCTCTTGGTCTTCTGACATTTCCTGAATGTACTCAGGCATATTCCATGTGGCACTAGTAGAAATATTACATGCCATGCCACTGGCTTTCTAAGCCAGTATCTATAGTGTATATAACACAGCTGTCTGTGTTGGGCGTTTTTCCTCTTTCAAAGAGGAAACAGGTGATTAAGGAGAATTCAGGAAACAAACTTGGAAGAGGAGGAATGTTTTCTCCGAATATCAGCAGTACATACCCATTGCAAGCTCAGACAGGTTGTAAATGAGGAAAGTTAATGCTGGACTTTTGTCTCTTAAAAGCAGAGATGAGTCTGAAGAAACAGGCAAATGCCTATATGGTATTATCAGTTGATTTATTCCAGAATCCTGATGTCCAGATTCTTTAAGGAAAAAAAAAAAAGTGTAATTCTCATTGTACAGAAGAGAAATTGAATAACTTAGCAACTGGGTTTAGTGGAATTGAAAACCAAGCAACCAAAAAAGCCCCCACAGGTGTTTCTGACTAAGTGTCTGGGAAGCCGTGGATAGAAAGTTAGGACAGACTTCTCAGATTTTTGAACTGATATACTCAGACAAAATCAAACAGCTGTTATTACAGTGAATGAGGAAAGGGAGGGCAGAGAAGCTTTTTTTTTTTCTTCACATCTGTTGCTTGCAGTAGAGCTGTCAGGACTGCTCTAATATTTTGTGTCATCTTATGTAAGTATTTCTGACTTGAACTAGAAGATCAGCAGATGCACAATCTTGCTGCAGTTCAGTTTCATTTTCCATCTCTGGAAAAGAAGAAACTGGTTAGACCATCAAGTGTGTGCTTTCCATTTTGCCAGGTAGAAAATTTTGGTTTTCTGTGTTCAGTGCAAAGATTGAGAGGAAACTGTAGAGAAACTAGGTGAGCATGGTCTGTTTCCAGGGTAGAGTCACTGTGGAGGGCAGGGAGAGCAGTGGACAGCAGTCCTTTGGCCATTACTGTCAACTGTCTCAAAGGGACAACAACAGATAATCTGTTGCAGGAGTTGAGTGGAATGGGTCAGTTGGCACTGATCTCCTGGCAAAGCTGGGAGATAGAAATGGATGTCTGATAAATTGGAATAAAGCCTTGTCAGAATTCGGGGACAGCACCAAAGGAGCCATCTGCTCTGGGCATGGAACCCTATGCTTGTTGAGGTCTTTCTTTTTAATACAGTATTTGAAAAATCAGTCCCTAATGTAAAAGCTGAATTTGTTTCTTGCCTCTTACCCATGCAGCACGTCTGCCATTTTCTATTCGAGTCCTCTTGGAAGCAGCAATCCGTAACTGTGATGAGTTCCTAGTGAAGAAGCAAGATGTTGAGAATATTCTTGATTGGAAAGTCGTGCAACACAAAAATGTTGAAGTGCCATTTAAGCCTGCACGAGTTATTCTCCAAGACTTCACGTGAGTTTGATGATCTCCAAAGCCAGGAAGAGGGGCTCTTGAAAGTCCAGCGGTGCTCAGCTTGGGGTGGAGAGGGTGAGCTGAGGGAAGGAATAGCAATTAAATGCTTGACAGGCTTTTTTTTCATCTTTCCTGGATGTTATATGACAAACAGACAGCACCCGGGGAGGCAAACACTTGCGTTAAAAGCACTAGATGAAGTACTTCTGGGGTAGAGAAATAAATATCTTTATGAAATTCTTGAAAAATGGCAGGGAAGAAAATGAGATGGATAAATTTGCATCCAAATGAAGGAATTCAGAGTTAAAAGGTTTTCCTGTCATTGCTATTTTTTTTGGTATATTTTGCAGGGGCTCTTGCTTTCAATATTTTACCCTTTTCAATTCTCATTTATAACCCACATCATTTATTTTCTATTTTGAATCAGTATTATTCCAAATATATATTTTTAAAGGCTTCTCTGCTTTAGAAAAAGTAAATATCTGCTTTTTCCCAGACATGCCAGTTGAGATTTCTGCTTAACGGACTCAGAAAGCAAGGTGCTTGTATTGCAGTGGTGTTAATTTCCATATGCCAGCGTGTAATAATCCCTGATAGTTGTGGAAAGCTGATTTTCAGATGGAACAGTAACTTCTAACTCTTTTTAATACAGTATTTGAAAAATACGTAGTATGAATATATAGCATAGTATGGAAGTCCACTTTCCTTTGTACCTTTGTCCTGTACCTTTGTGCAGAGAGATTTCAGTTCATCTCTGGGAAGCTGCATGCTGCTAAAATGTGATCTGATTTTATTCCTCAGAACAGTAACGTGTCTTAACTGTCGTACCTTCTGGTTTTCCTAAAGGCACAACACAGGTCAAATTCTGAAGACATTTGGAAAAAACTGGCAAAGCTTCAGTTGAAAAAAAAGTGCTGATTTCCTAGCTTTTTTTTTTTTTTTTTTTTTTTTTGCCTACCGGCTGTTGTTAACATTTGGAGAAAAAAAAATCAAGTACAGAGGAAGCCAAACTTACAAGCAAACTTTGTTCCCTTTGTTACTGAGTTTCTTGCCCCTTACTCTCCTACTGAGTTTTTAAAAATCTCCCTGTAAGTCTGCAGAGCAGCTGCATTTAAAAACAAGCTCTTGAGCATGCCCCTCTGAGGGAGCTTTCAGAAAGAGCAGCCTTTGCCAGCTTTACAGAAGCCATACGACAATTACATTCACAGGTCCTGGATTAGGATTATTGAATTTCCTAGATCTGACTGCTCTGCAAATATGCTGAGTTCCTGTATGAATGTAGAAGGATATTGTCTCTGTTTCTTTTCAATTGTATAATGTTGGTAGCTAGCAAAATAATGCTTCCTCTCACCTGCTCCCAAGCCTGTCCTCCCTCTAGTCCAGCCAGGAAGCATAATATAGCATCTGCTGTTTTTCTTGGTGTATGCATATTCTGGGACAGAAAAAAGCCTCCTTCAAACTACTAAGCAGCCAATTGTGTCAATGCTAGATAACACAAAGCCTGTTCTTGCTTTTTTTGTTCCTTTTTTTTTTTTTTTTCCTTTTTTTCTGTAAACACTCAGGTTTTTCAACTAAAATTCTGCAGGAATTACAAAGCTTTTTCATTCTTGGTACTGTTTAGTCTGGAGAAGAAGAGGCTCAGGGCAGATCTTATTAATATATATAACTACCTGAAGGGAGGGTATGAAAAAGATGGAGCCAGTCTCACTCTAATTAATGGTGCCCAGTGACAGGCCAAAAAGACTGAAAAACAAGTTCCCTCTAAACATTAGGAAGCAATTCTTTACTGTGAGGCTTCCCAAACTGAAATGCACTTTTGAAAATACAGGTGTTCTGCAGTCACGTCCTTTGTGATTTAAGAACTGTGATACCCTGCTTTGCCAGTGAAATTGGCAGAAGTATGGAATGTACATCTCTAAATAGGGAGAAGACTCTCCCGTGCTTCACAAACCTTGGAAGAGGTAGAGGTGGTCCTTGCCTTAAAATCAGCTAAAGAAACAGAGAAGGAAGGAAGGATATTGTTGTTTTCCCTTTCACCTCCCCCATTTCTTATATTTTTTTACGTGACTGGAGAGGAGAAAGGAACAGAGCAAAAGAAGAGAAATCAGTTCAAGGTCCCAAAGGAATGCTGAATAGGACCAGTTTTCCGGAGTCCCAGCCAAGCATGTTAAAATGCTTTCTGTTTTTTTTTTTTTCTTTGCTGGGGGGTGGGGGAGGAGGTGGGATTAATTATGGTTTTAGTTTTTCATTGTTACAATGCTCAGGATGTAGATACAGTTCTGTCTCTTCTATTCTTCCAACTTCATCTTCCCAAGGGTAGCATCTCTGCAGTAGAGTAGTGGTTGAGAGGCTTAGGGTCAGGCTATGGTTTGCTTCATATATGGCAGTAGATGTTTATTCTGAGTCCTAGGTTGTGTTTTGTTTTGTTTTTGTTTTCCAAATTGTTTCACCTTTTCTAATTCTCTTCCATTTCAGTGGGGTACCCGCTGTTGTTGACTTTGCTGCAATGCGTGATGCTGTGAAGAAACTTGGTGGGGACCCTGAAAAAATCAATCCTATCTGTCCTGCTGATCTTGTGATAGATCACTCCATCCAGGTTGATTTTAACAGGCGGTAAGGACACAAATTCACTCTTACTTCATAAGGTTAATTAGGAAACTAGTTTCTATTACTGGTAGTGTAATTGGTGATACTCAAGCATTTGGACCTTAGCAAGTGATTAAGATAAACTGTTGTATGTGTTGCTGTTGTGAACAAAATGGTTTTACTTTTTTTTTTTTCTGTAGAGCATTTCTAAGTAGCACAAGCCTGGAATAAATGTTAATAGAAACAGGCTCAGTCCAGACCTGTGGTGATCACAATTTTCCATAATAATACTGCATTATTATTAGTTGTTCAGAAATAGCTTTTTTCCACATGCACTTTTTGACCTTGTGGGCCTTTTTGGAAAGGACATGCAAGACTGTCTCCTTTCTTCCTTATTAATATAAGAATAGACCTGAGCTGCCCTAACCCAGCTGTTTGCTAGTTTAATACCTCCACAGAGAACACATTGATTAATATGGTCCCCAAAAGTACAGGAAAGCATAATGCTAATGACTCTTCAGTATGCTAGAGACAGACAAACACTTACTAGACCTGCAAGTAAATACAATACATAGGGGCCCTTTTAACCTCCATAGTCTGTAAATGTGTGCCTCCCAAAATACTCTTCAAAACGGATCCTGCAATTACATGTTTCCTGGTGGTTTCCTTCCATTTTCCAAACTTCTGAAGTTAGTTGGTCTGCTAAAATACTGTGTATTTATTTCTCTCGGTATGAGATGGTTTTGAAGCAGGCCAGTTAAATTATGGCATTACAAGGAAGAAAAGTAATAGAAGGTGGAAATTAAAGAACATAAAGAACATTCTGTCAGTGCCAATATTTCAAGGCCTCTTCAGAATAAAAATACTAAACTTCTGAGCAAAAAAGTATCATAAAATCTACTTCATAGAAGAAAGTTGCCAGCAAGATTTTTTTCTTACCTTTTTTTTTTTTTAAACTGTAGACTCATAAGGTTACAAATTCATGGGTGCCCTTTCATAGCTGATGAGAGAAAAAAGGCCAAAAAATGTTGACATACATTGCAGTCAAAAATCAACTCCTTTTAATTTTTTTTAGAAGTGCTGTATCTAAATCTTAATATAGCACTAAAGATTTTAGAAATAGACACGAAATTAAAAATAATATCCAGTCTGATCTCTGGGGTAATGGGCATTCTAGCACCAATATAATAAACTAGAAGCCTAACCTTTTTGGTTTGTAATTGGCATCTGCATAATTTTTAAGTTGGGAAACAGGGAAACTTGGGTAACAGTGTATTCCTTTCTGAACAAGGTATGATTTCATCTCTACCACAGGATGAAATCAATTATTTTGATCCTTTTTCTGTGTATTATAATAACATTCATTTTATGTTATCATTACTCTCCAGGGCTCTATTTAGACAGTATTTTGCAAATAATTACTTCTTGTTTTAACCTTATTTTGATTCTACCTGGGCCATGTATATACGTAGACAACGTTGGCCAGTCCCATGCTTCAGTTCTTTCTAACACCTCCGTCCTAAGTTAGGGAGCTGCTACAAGTGGAAAGTTTGTTAGCTCTGTCTGTATAGAAACATGGGGGCTTCAGGAAGAACCGTACAGTCACTTACCAGTGATAGCCTCTATTTAACCAAAGTTCCATGGCAGTTGTGTTCCATCTCCCTTTACTACTTTCCTGATTTCTCTAGATTTGTGTGTTGAAAACTTCATAATAGAGTAATGCGTGGTCTAGGGCTTCCCAAGCTACAAGTTTCAGGACTACCACCTGTATAATATGTAGATTAGTGTTAGCATTATTACCAAACTTCAGGTTTTACCTCTAAGACTTCTTAAATGCTATAGGCAACTTACATCATAATTGCCTGTAGTTTTCAGCTGGGGTGAGATTAAAAGATTAGATTGATCAATGTTTAAATTAGCTAATAACGTTTTTCACCTTTTGGGTATGTATGACCATACATAAATATCAGGTGGACGCTTTTGGTTTCTTTTCTGACAGCTGATTATTTTCACTTCCAGATCAGACAGCTTGCAAAAGAATCAGGACCTGGAATTTGAAAGGAACAAAGAAAGGTTTGAGTTCTTAAAGGTACAGAAAGAGTTGATCTTATTTGCACATCCAAAGATGGAATGAGCAGAAGTTCTTCCAGTGCTCATGTGTGTTGAAAACTTTTGATCCACTTCTTTCTGTTTCAGTGGGGCTCTCAGGCTTTTAAAAACATGAGGATTGTTCCACCAGGCTCAGGGATCATCCACCAAGTGAACTTGGAGTACTTAGCAAGAGTGGTGATGGATCAGGACGGCTACTACTATCCAGACAGTGTGGTGGGCACAGACTCGCACACTACCATGATAGATGGCTTGGGAGTGCTTGGCTGGGGTATGTGCAGTAGCTCATCATGAATAGTCCGTTGGGTGATTAAGCTGTTTTTCAGACTGTTGTGGTTTGACCTCAGCTGGTAGGTGAACCCCACCCTCAGTCGCTCACTCACTTCCCCCTCAGCAGGATGGGAGAGAATCAGAAGGGAAAACTGAGAAACAAAATCATGTGTGAAGATAAAGGCAGTTCAATAAGTGAAATGAGAAAAAACAGGAAAAACAAGGCATGCAAAAGATGATCACTTTTCACATACCATTAGCATACTGAAGCCCAGCCAGTTCCCAAGCAACATCTGCTTTAGAAAATTAGAAGGGAAGTGTTACCGGATGTCTGTTTTTGTTCCTTAATCATTTACCTAGTTCCAAAGTGTTGCCATATCAAAAAGTACTGAAAAGGCTTTCAGGCTGAAGGTGCTGACTGAGTCTGAATAGGTTAAACATGGCCAGGGAGGGAGCTGAGGGAAAAAAAATGCTATGAGGTATGGTCTGATATCAGTAGTCTGCAGCCTACTTCTTATAGAAAAAAATGTAAGTAATTCATTTTTTTCTGCCAGTGGCAAACTGCAGTATTCGATTATTGACTAAATAAATAGGTCTGAAATTAAAGCATTTGCAGTTGTCTTAGACATGGTAGCAAAAACTTGAGTTGAACTTCTTATTTTCTTGTGATACGGTCATAGGAGTACTATTGAAGCACATACCGTACAATAATGCAAGGTATGGTGATCTTAAACACCGTATGCTTGTTGTCAAAGGTGCTTGTCAAGCTCTGAGTGGCACAAGTGATGCAAGGAACTGTCAGTTTTCTGCCCTATGTATACCACTAGAAATACTGACTGAAGCATCCTGTCAAGGATGGAGGAATTTCTGCTGACCTGATTATACAGATACACAAAAGTTGACTTTGCTTAAAGCCATGACATCTTTGACATGGGAGATGTCTCTTTTATTGTGTTTGGCTGCAGCTTGCACGTGGGACCATCATGCTCAGATGATGTTGCAATATACCAGTAGCTGCTTGGAAGAGTAAGCTTGTAAACTTAGCCTTGTGGTGCTCCAGAATTTGGAAAGTATAGGAGGGGATAGTCCATAACATACATACTCAAAGCATGCACTTTTGAATCCAGCATTTCTTGCTAATGGCTGGTAGTGCTGAACTTGCTTCATGACAGTCTGTGGTGGCCAGACAGGTTTGCCCACCAGCTTGACCGCGGTGCCAGCTGGTTCACCACCTAGTGAAAGGAGTCATGTGACTAGACCTTTCACAGATTTCTCTCTTTAATTGATGTAGGTGTATCTTTTTGCATAAAATAAATTGGAAATTATTATTCAGAACCATTTAGTGGGAATAATGATACGAGTAGCAATTTGGCATGCATAAGAAGGTATTACAGGCAGTTTTTCTAGCTCGGTATTAAGTAAACTAAACAAAACGTAGAAGGAAGTTTGAAAGTGCAAGATAAACATGCAAGGGACTTGCTACAGGCAGAGTCATAAAACAGATGCTTCATGCCCAACTAAAATCATGTGAATAAGAAGCATCATGTTTTTAAGATTGCATCTGACTATGAAGTCTTGACACTTGAGTAAGAGGAGGTAGTGACCTGAGCAGCATTCTTCTAATGCAGAAGGTGTACTTACACAGAGGTCCCACCAGCACATGCCAAAGCCCTGTTGAAACTTAATAGATTTAAGGAAGATTGTCTTAACAAGTAGCGATTTTTGTTAGTATTCTTTATAACACTATATCACAGAATCACAGAATCTCTAGGTTGGAAGAGACCTCAAGATCATCGAGTCCAACCTCTAACCTAACACTAACAGTACCCACTAAACCATATCCCTAAGTTCTACATCTAAACATCTTTTGAAGACTTCCAGGGATGGTGACTCCACCACCTCCCTGGGCAGCCCGTTCCAGTACCTAACAACCCTTTCAGTAAAGAAATTCTTCCTAACATCTAACCTAAAACTCCCCTGGCGTAACTTTAGCCCATTCCCCCTCGTCCTGTCACCAGGCACATGGGAGAACAGGCCAACCCCCACCTCGCTACAGCCTCCTTTAATGAACTTATACAGAGCAATAAGGTCACCCCTGAGCCTCCTCTCCTCTAGGCTGAACAAGCCCAGCTCCTTCAGCCGCTCCTCATAGGACTTGCTCTCCAGGCCCCTCACCAGCTTTGTCGCCCTTCTTTGGACCCGCTCAAGCACCTCGATGTCCTTCTTGTAGCGAGGGGCCCAAAACTGAACACAGTACTCGAGGTGCGGCCAAATCCTTTAGAATCATAGAATAGTTTGAATTGGAAGGGACCTTAAAGATCAACTAGTTCCAAACAATCTGCCATGGGCTGGGAATAGTCTATAGCACTGTCTCTAGTGCTCTTTCCTTCCTTTAAAATAACTTTTCAGGTTTTGTTTTATAGACCACAACTATTGGTTTCACAAACAGTGAACATCACGTTTCATGCCATATCAGGGTTTTTGTTCTTTGTTTATTCATTGCATAGTTAAGTCATTAAATAAATCTTTTACATCTTGCATTGTAAAAGTCAAGTCTCCTCAGAGTGAGTTAGATTTATCTCAAATTCCATCTATTAGCTGAGGAACAAGATTGAAAATATGAAGCCAAAGGAAATAAGAAAGGCTCAACCTTGCAAAAACTGAACCAGGATGATGAATGTCTGTTCACAGAGGGGTCAATGTATCTTACGGTGTGCCTTCTCTTTCACACTTTAAATCAAGTAATCAAGCATATCTCATGGGTATATTTGACGCTTCTTTATCTTTTGGATGATCTGATTGTGTAATTCTGTTGCATCCAGGTGTTGGTGGCATTGAAGCAGAAGCAGTGATGTTGGGCCAGCCAATTAGCATGGTGCTTCCTGAGGTGGTTGGCTATAAGCTGTTAGGAAACCCTCAGCCACTGGTAACATCCACTGACATAGTGCTTACCATTACCAAGGTAATGAACACATCTGCTGTTTTTATTGTTTTTGCTGGAAGCTGTGCATGTACTCTAAGACAGAGCCACTGTGCTGCATACTTAGGAGGCCTCTTTGTAGTTCCATGTAGTCATTTTGGTCTTTTTTGTTTCTTTGTTTTTTAAGCTTTGTTGCTCTGTGGGTTGGAATCAACTGCCCAAAGACAACTGTGAATTTGCTATGTAAATCTGTTTCCCAAAAGCCAGATAAAATAGAACAGAGAGCTGATACCTCACTGCCAGTTCAATTCCTCATGTGCAGACCTATTTAGGAACAGCAAAGCTTGTAAAAGGTTTTTGATTCTTTACCACCTCAAAATAAACATGTTGACTCTTTATTTGAATGCCTTGCTTAGAATAATGTAATGTAAAACCTGAAAACAGGAAGTGGTGCAGCCTGAATTCTTTGATTTACAGGTGTTTGGCTCACATGCTCATAATTTGATCACAAGTCACATAGTAAATAAAAATATTAAGTGTATTACTGGGTCAGCAGTACTGTTAAGGGGGAGCTCAGAAATCTGGTACTTATATTATATATTCATCCTGGAATTCTGGCTGTAGAAAGAACCTCCAGCTCAGGAAAGTTGAGCTTCTGAGTTCATCCAGATGTTGTATATTTTCAAACATTTACAGTTTGATTTGTGTACTTGTGCAGCTGGTTCCTCCTGTTTCCCCATCTTTCAGGGTTTACTGGAAAAGGAGACCACACTTTTCGTCCCTTGGAAAGTCATGTTAAGATAAACACAGTTGTTCAAAGGTAGACTCTAGTTTAATTGAGAAGAAGAGCAAGTTCAAAAGGAACACATCCCTGTGCTGTATCTTATTGAAACTTCACATCTCTGCATCCTCATCTTTGTGAAATCTTTCCTAAGGGTTCTATAACTATTTGAAACCAGGAGACTTTGGCAAACTAAATCACAAAGTCAAAAGCAGGATTTCATACCTTACATAGACAGGTCATTACCTAGCAATGATATAGTCACTGTATTTTTATAACAGCACCTTCGCCAAGTTGGAGTTGTGGGTAAATTCGTCGAGTTTTTTGGTCCTGGTGTAGCCCAGCTCTCAATTGCTGACCGAGCCACCATTGCCAACATGTGTCCGGAGTACGGAGCAACAGCTGCCTACTTCCCAGTGGATGATATTAGCATTGGGTACCTGGTGCAAACTGGTGAGTTGTAACAGAAACTAAAGGTGGAATTGAAAGCAGGGATCCCAAGTCTGTATGGTACAGTCAACGACACTGTTGAATCAGTTGGAGCCTTATAAACTTGAGTGCTTTTTAATCCAAATATTTACTTTTTCAAGCTGTTTCTTGCTTAGCATCCGTGTTTCTGAAGAGCCAAATTTTAGATTGCTTTCCAACTATCTGCTTAGCACTGCTTGAAGCTAGACTGTCCATATTACAGAAGCAATAACCTAAGCTTTTGTTCCGCAAAAGCCAAAGTCTGCTCAGTTGCTTTGTTCCTAGTGAGTCCTTAACATTTGCACCAAGAGTCTTTTTATGCAATCTATAGTGTGATCAGTGTGAAATAGCCTTAGTCATGCATTTTTACTTTCTGTTATATATGAATTCCTGTTTCATTTGTTTCATTTGCTTTTTTTTTTTTTCCTCTTCTATATCTGGCTTTTACCTTAGGCCGTGATAAAGAGAAAGTTATGTGCACAAAAAAGTATCTCGAGGCTGTGGGAATGCTAAGAGATTTCAAAAATTCCTCTCAGGATCCAGACTTCACACAGGTTAGAAGTTACTGCCTTTTGGCTCCTTGTTTTATATCTTGCTATATTTTAATATAACTATTGTCTGTTTTTCACAGAAACCAAAAATAATCAAGGGACTTTTTATCGTTCTATTCCTTTGGCTTGATCTGCACAACAGTCTTACTCCACTGGGCTCTGAGTTGAGTCAGCTGGTCTCCAGGTGTGAAAATGTATAGACTGGCTGTCTGTCGAGCTGTAGCTGGTGCAGATACCATGACTGGTTCCATGGTGTTATAAGAATTTCAGTCCAGACTTGAACAGAGCTCTTGAAGATGGTGTAGATGTGGTCTCTGCAGGCCTTGTCCCAAGTTTACTGTTCGTACATTCAGCAACGTATTTTACTGTGTGAATCAGGACAATTAGAAGCTCTGTTTGGTAACTGCAGACCACACAAGTTGTATTCTGTGAAAGAAAATAAAGATCTTAGTTTTTGTCTAAATATAATAAATAAATAACATAAATATAATTAAAAAAATAATAAATAAAATGGAAACAAACTACAAAAACAAAGATGAAACATGGATGGGGAGTAAGAAAATAGGATAATCTCTAATGCTTCACAGTAGACTGTGAACATTTTCCCTAGAATCAAGACAAATTGTCTGGTCTGGTTTATGGCAATACCAGGATTTCTCCACATCATTGTTTTATGAAAAGAACCCTGCTGCTAACAAGTGAAAGGACTTAATTCTCAAAAAGATGTACATTGTTCAGATGCTTCAGTCACACATCCATTCTTCAATAACTGGGCTACTTTTGAGAGCCATACCTGGGAGCAAGCAGGGTCTAAAAGTAGAACTGTTCCTTTGCTTTTGATCTTTCCCTTCTCATATGTCTCAGATAATTTCTACAAAAAAAGAATACAAAATTTTCAGATTTAGCCTTGATTCAACAGCAGAGGCAAGCACACCTGTGGCTTAAGTGGCTTCAGCATGTCATGCAGTACTGAACCCCTCTCTGTTTCTCTTACTGAATAGGTTGTTGAGTTGGATCTTCATACTGTTGTGCCTTGCTGCAGTGGACCAAAAAGACCCCAGGACAAAGTTGCTGTGTCAGATATGAAGAAGGACTTTGAGACTTGTCTAGGAGCGAAGGTAGGGACTGGGAGCATTTGGATCTACAAAGTAATATGTGCTTCTAAAAATACATTTTGAGGAACTACATTTTGAGATTAACTAGTGAGCTTTTTGCTTGCTGATTAAAAAGTGAATGAGATCGTTTGGTGCTTGAATGCAGTTCAGAAAATGACATCAGTGTTCATTTTGTATATTCCTCTCGCGTGAAAACATTCCTTTTCTACTGAACTATGAGTTCCTTCTGATTTTAGACAGCTCTTAGGCCCAATGTGTGTTCAGTGTGCAGAAGGGATTTCTGAAATAACTACATTGGGTATTAGTAGTAGAGGGGTGAAGTAGATAACGCACTGACCTGTGTGCTAACTGCCCAGCTCTACATCCAGCTTTCCAAGCTGGTTATGCTCTGAGCTCCACAAGGTAGTTTTGCTTCCAGTATTCAAATTAGATTCAGCAGTTCAATACTGCTTCTGTCTCCATCTCTCTTCCGCGCTGGTGATAAATACAGAAAAAAAGACATTTTGAGAAATAAATACTTCATCTACCTCATCCAGTCAAAAATAGGCATTGAAAGAAGAGCAAAATTTTATTTTGAATCAATATGCCCAGACATGCAAGTTTCCAAAATCAGTTTGAATCCTTCCCTGATATAGTAATCCTCTCTGGTAACCTTATACAGTAACCTTACCTGTTAGATGGCAGTACAGCACTCGAGTGATGTAAATGAAGAAACTTAAAACTGCAGTGAGTCTCATAATTTTTGATTTGTTACATGTTCCAAACTTAATTAAGCGGCCTTATCCTTCTCAATCTCTAAGCATAACGTTTTATGCTGCAAACAATGGCTGCTTGTTCTTTATCAGATTTGCCTCTCAAGTCAGCTTGCAGCATAGGTTTGTGCTGTTTGATACTCACAGTTTAAAAATCTGATGTGTTACAGCTGAAATCTCAGGACTAGATTTTATCACAAGACTAGCCTGACGAGTCTTTGCTTTCTGATGTGTGGTCAGGAATCTGTTGCAAGTGGAGCTAGAAGCATCTGAGCACCAGTAAACAGAGAATGGGATATAGATCTCATGGAAATGATTTTTGTCCACTACTTTGACCAGAGATGCAAGCTTTCTTCATCAGTGCAAGCAATTGGTGTGACTAACACACACTTCTCATTGATGAAGTTCGCATCTCATTGCTAATTTCCAGTCAAAATATTAATGACATCCTTTGTATTCTTTCTGTCTCTTCTTACAGCAAGGATTCAAGGGATTCCAGATTGCCCCAGATCGACACAACAGTATAATGAAATTTAATTTTGAGGGCTGTGACTTTGAGCTTACTCATGGTTCGGTAGTGATCGCTGCCATTACGAGCTGTACTAACACCAGTAACCCCTCAGTTATGTTGGGAGCAGGTAAGTACATTTGCTCAGTTTTATGTAGAGTAGTTTCTCCGTGGCTCTGCCCGTGTGTTGTGAAGATTCAAATACAACACTGATGCTGTTTTCTTCATTTGGCATGCTAAAACAGAGATTAGTCCCTAAGGGGTAGCAGAATAAATTCTGGAAATAGTAGCTGGAAATGTGAGTTGAAGAAAATCTACTTTTCCTGCACTGTCTTCTCTACAGGACAAGCTGGAACTGAATTAACCAGCACAGAAACAGTTACAAAGCTCTTCTGTGACTGGAGCTGAGGAGAGTCTATTGAAAGTCAGAGAGCCACGAGAAAAGAGACAGTAAAGAAGGGTCTGAGTTTAAGACTGGAGGTGCTCTTATCTACCGGCAGACTACAGAAAATACTCTTAGCTAGAGATGTATTGAGCTGTCAGTGCAGGAGTCTGAGGGCATCTGGGGACAAGTAAAGGAGGAAAATTGTGTTCTCTGGGATTTCTGTCTTTCAGAGCTTTGTCATTTTCACATTAACTGCATCCAAGAAGTGGTCAGAGGTGTACTTTGTCCCCAACTCTTGTGCTTATCACTGATCAAACACTATAATACAATTAGTATGAATTTGTTGCACGAAATTTCAAGTCATAAAAAGTAGTTACATTTTGGTGGCAGAACATGGTTCATTTCTAACCTGTACAGTGTAAGCTGAAAACTGCTCATTGCAAATGTGTGCTTCTGGCAAGAAAGTATGAATGGAGTCAGCTGAGTGGGCTTGGACTGTCTTAGCCAAGACAGTCCAGTTCAGCTCCCTTTCTCAGGTCCTTCAATATATGTCAACGTGTATTTTGTTCTCTCCTTTGCAAATATATGCACAGAAGTTACCTGCCACTGTTAAGATCGTCACTACATTAGGGCTTCCTAGTTTGTAAGACTGTAGGATGTAAGCTTATTTTTTACAAAAATCTGAATGTGTAATGGGTAATACAAGAGAGGATGTCTGAAGTTTCTTTAATTTCTCTTGAGTTCCTGTGTGGTGCTGGAAAAATCTTGTCTTGTGAACAACCTCTAACAACAGTCACTTTGTGTCTCATTTGTCTGTGATGTGACCTGTCCTTGGACTAGCATCTTTCTCTGGGAATTCTGCAGTATCAGTAGCTCACCCCTTTCACAGGCATGATCTGTCTTTTAATTCCAACAAGCAGGGAATGGGATGATCACCTTCTAGAAGCTGGGAGATGGGAAAGGGAGAGAAGACTCTCTCTTAGTCCTTTAAGAGGAACAAAATTAAAGTCTCTCAATTTACCTGCCCGTGACAGGACAACCAAATCAGCACTCTTTTTCTCAGGTCCATCCCAATCATGATCACAGAAGTTGAGCTATGTTTATTTCTTCTGAGGATCAACAAGTAGGTTTCCTCCAGGCAGACTCTCCTTACTCTGTCTTGTTCCTTTAGTTCCAGGTGGGTGTATCCCTCAGTTGTTCCACCTGCGTAGGGCACAGTTTCCTTATGTGTTTGGCTCCCAGCCTAATGGTGTGCATTTTTAACCCTCTCCTCTGCAGCAGTGGTGATGCTGATCTTTCAGCTTCCTCAGCTTAATAGCTCTAAGGGTTTAACACGCAGAAAACTCTGCAGTTGCAAATGAAGTTGGTACTTTGAACACATTCACTGCAACATAGTGCGCAGCAACCTGTTCTGCTGCTTTTCCATACAGCGAGCAGCACTTAAGCTTTGACTTTGTAAAGAGGGGAAGAAAAATTCTCTCAGTCTCTGGTGACTGTGCACTGTGATGTTTAGAACCCTCAGAGATGCTCACAGAAAAGATGATCATTCCACTTTCAAAGTGGGATTTCAAATTAAATTAAATAAAACATTCAGTGCACCAACACTTACTAACCAAGCTAAGAGAAATCCAGAACATAAATAGCTGTTTCAAACAACAACAGTGTATCCTATGCGCTAAATGGTATATGAGGGTTGTGTGTCTGTGGGGACAATGAGTGTATGTTATAGAAGCTTTATCAGCCTAATCTGACTTTAAAAAGGTTTTGGACTAAGGTTGCTCAAAGTAACTTAAGTTCTATCATTTCCTTGCCTTTTAGTGTTTGACTTTGCATTCTTTTTAGACGTGGTATTTACAGGAAAACGGAAGCCAGCACTTTCAGACAGGCTCTCAGGTTCAAGAATCATTATCTTGATCATGGTCACCTTTTGAAAGTTACCCAAGAGAACTGGAAAGCTCCAGTTTCCACAGCTTTCTCTGACACCTAAGAAGCTTCAGCAATTTCAGGGATAGAACTTTTTTTTTTTTTTAAAATATATTATCTACCTTTATGCCTCCAAATCTAATAGTCTAGTCCTTCTCACAGCACCGAAAGTGAAGGTCTCCAGGTCATGTCTAACACAGATGCCAAATGGTTGACAGAAACAAAACAGTTTGATGATATCTTTCTGCTGGAGATGATGTTAGATCAAAGCAAAGATGACGTCTATTTTCTTATCTAAGTGGGTGTGTGAGAGAGAAAATGAGGCATGGGAATACGAAGTTTTGCATAGTTTGCATAGTTGCTGCTCGTTTTATGTCCATCCTGGGAAAGAGCTGGAGATGGTTTGTTTTCTGAACATTCCTCTGCATATGGCCTATTCATTTAAAAGGGAGAAGGTCAGGGTAAATATGTTTTTGGCAACTTAATCACCTCTATGCACATTACAAATCAGGAGTAGTAAAACAGCACTCCTGTAACAAGCTGCAGATTGTGAGATAGCTTGTTTGTGACAAGGGCCAGAGTTTCTGCCCTGAGATGCAGATGGTAACAACTGTACCAAGTCATATACTGGTAGTTATTTCAGCTCTGGGTCAGGAGACAGCTGTAAGTGGGAAGGTAACAATCCTTCATTGCACTTTCTGTGAGACGTTTGTCTGGTGGCTGATGTTCACTTAACTGTTTGAGTTCTGGATGTCTACATGCTGCCCCAGTGAGAGTGCACCTTGTCAAATGCAAGTTCATGTGACTTTCCAGTGGAGCAGAAATTGCAGGCTGGATTTACAGTTCAGCAGAACACTTGAGCTCTAGCTGGTTACTCGGATTAGTGCTGTAGTTAGCTGTGCCATTTCATTGCTGGAAATTGAATCGTTTCTGTTTTCCAGTTATTTAATGGCACTGCTGTTAATCTGTTTATCCACCAAACTATATTACTTCCAGGAAAAACTACAACTATCATTTTCATTTTTCAGGATTGCTTGCTAAGAAAGCTGTTGAAGCTGGTTTGACAGTGAAGCCATACATTAAAACCAGCCTGTCCCCGGGAAGTGGAGTTGTTACTTACTATCTGAGGGAGAGTGGAGTTATGAGTTACCTTTCTCAACTGGGGTAAGAGCACTTTTCTTACTGTTGTCCAATGGCTGCTTAACTGCACTGACAAGTGCTGCAATAGAACAACCACTTCTTTGCACAACTTAAAAGCTATGTCAGGTGCCCTACGGCGTGATCCTGCATGAGTTAACCCGTTGCCGTTGTGCTGGCTGACGTTGTGCTAACTTGGAAGAGTGATTGCTGCATTCTGTAGCTTCTTGAAGGCTCATGTTCTTACACAGGAATTTTTTTTTTTTCCCCCCCCCAGAATAATGATTTTTAAATAGCACAAATGGCAAAATATTATAGTCTATCTTGCTAGATAAAACATTTTCCTGGTCTTCAGTCTGTTCACTCTGTGTACCTGGAGAATCATTGCAATGATAAAAATGGAGCATTCTTAAAAATTCTGTTTACAGAAGCAATTTATTTGTTAAAACTGGATATCTTCTGAAAGTAACCCTACCCAATTGCTTAGTTAAACACCTTACTACAAAATTTCTTTTTTTTTTTTTTTTTTTTTTCTCATGATTTCTGTGCTCCGTCTAGGTTTGATGTGGTGGGTTATGGCTGTATGACTTGTATTGGCAACAGTGGGCCCCTACCAGACTCCGTTGTTGAGGCCATTACGCAGGTATGCATCAGTCAGATTTTCCTGTACAGTTTATTTAGATAAGCTGTTCTCTGTTGTGTGCTGTACTTGAGCTAAACCTTCTCACCTGCATGCAAAGTAAATTAAGTTTATATTCAATTTTCTATGGGAGATGCTTTGGGGTCTTGTGGAAGGAGAGAGTTGTGTGACTGTCCAGTTGTTGGTGTTGCAGCACAGGACAGCTCTGCAGACCTGTTGTGCATGTGGAGTCTGCAAGCTCTGCAGCTTCCTTTATCTCAAATTCTTGCAGGGAGACCTTGTAGCAGTGGGTGTACTGTCTGGCAATAGGAATTTCGAAGGGCGTGTCCATCCCAACACCCGTGCTAACTACCTGGCCTCCCCACCACTAGTGATTGCCTACGCAATTGCAGGGACCGTCCGGATCGACTTTGAGAAAGAGCCTTTGGGTAAGACACTGCTGGGATGCTTATAAATGGAACCCGTTGGAATTGAGCTCTTCTGAATGCTTGTCCTGTGGAGATGCTTCAGATGCCTGAGTGTATGCCTCTGGGATACAAAGCATACCAAGTGTTAAGCAATAGAGTAATAATGGAGTCTGTATGTTGGAAGAAGGGAAAAAATACGTGTGACCAATATTTTGATTCACTGAGGGATATTTTGGTTATATCTGGGTGGCGGCCTTTCATGAACAGCCTGACCTTGTAGACTTCCTTTGAGTAGACAGTTCAACTCAAGAGCCTTTCTAACCTAAATTTTTCTTCAAGTCATTCTGGCAGACTAGTGGAAATCACAGAAAAAAAAAAAAAAAGACATTATCAAGGCCCTCTTCTGTCAGAGTCTTGTAGATGAAAAAGAGTGCTTCTCATGAGTCCTGGTTAGGCTAAAAGGACCACGTAACTGAAGGACATGACAAGATATACTTTTCTTTTTCTTTCTTTCTTTTTAATGGAACATTTATAGAACAGATATAACAATACCAATTTCTACAGGAATAAATGCTTCGGGAAAGAAGATTTTCCTAAAAGACATCTGGCCAACACGAGATGAGATTCAAGCTGTTGAGCGTCAGTTTGTTATTCCTGGGATGTTCAAGGAGGTCTACCAAAAAATAGAGGTGAATTAATCCACAGGGAAGTGGTTTGATTGATGTGCTGCGCTATTCTGAAGAGGTCAGATAAGGTGGTCTTGGCAATGAAATGAATATTTTCTTTCTGTTCCTGTTGCTGTCATGTAGTTCATGACAAGTGTTGAAATGAGATTTTTTTTATATTTATTTTTGTAATGGCTTCTGGTTAGTTAATTGGTTCTTATGGCGAGTCATGTCCTGTAAATTGCTTCTTAATGATTTTCTAATGTAATGTGGCGATGATGGGCTCTAAACAGTAATTCCAGGCTGATATTAGAAGGTGAGATATTCTAGCCTCACAAATACTTCTTCCTGAGCTGACAAAATTCATCTGCATTACCTAATACCATTCATGCCAGAGGAGAACTTGTGCTTGGTAATATCTTTCTGCAAGTCTTCCTCAAGTGCTAAAACAAAATGTTCTTTAGGTTTACATGTTAGGAAAGCTTAAGGTTAATGATAAATACACTTGAGAGTTATAAAGTGCTATCTGTAAACATACCACAGACAAATGTCAGAAAACTGGATAAGCAGCTCTTCTGTAAGTTAGGGAGGGTACTTGATTTTAATAGGATAGGTAGAATCATTTGAAAAAAAAATAAAAAATTATAATGTCATAAGAACTTCCCAAAGTGCAAACTCAAGACTTTTGCTGAAGTAAAATTTGTGGTTTTACCTGGAATCTGAAATGATTCCATTACTTCTGAAAACTTACAAAATTAATGGGATGCTTTTGTGTGTTTTTTTTTCCAGACAGTAAATGAAGCTTGGAATGCCTTAGAAGCTCCCTCAGACAAGCTATACACTTGGAATCCCAAGTCAACATACATCAAATCTCCACCTTTCTTTGATGGTCTGGTACGTGCACACTATCCCTTTGAATCAAGGCAAACTTAACGAATGTTAAAGAGGAAGCAGAGGCACTTTAAGGGGCTTGGGAACATCCACCATAGCCTACTAAGACCTTGTTTCTCAAATGTTAGCATCACACCCATTGTATTCTTTTGAATTCAAGGCACAAGTGAAAATTGCAATGAAGATTGCAAGGATTCTGTCCCTTCAAGACTTCTGAAAATTCTCCTTTCTTTTTAAGCTGGAGTAGTATTAAGTAGTAACAAAGCAAGTGAAGGAAAAGGAAAAGAACCCAAAGATCTTTTTGTCTATGTTTTGCACTAAATAGTTCAGTGCTCAGATTGCAATTTCAGCACTGTTTAGAAGAAAATACAAATTCCAATGTATGCAGATGTCCTGGAATCCCGGATTTACTTCTGTGTTCATGCATGTGCTGTTGAAGCTCCCATCTAACTTTTTTTGCCTCATCTATTTTATACATGCATGAACTTGCTGACAAGCACCCATAGTATCTGGTTTTGTTCAAGATCATCTGCAATTTTAATAGTTTGTTGTTTTTTTTTTTGTCTTCTAGCTTGTATGAAAAGAGAAGCTCTATTTTGCAAATTTCTATACATCTTGCCCTTTTGAGAAAGATAATGGAATTATATGTCACGTTTTAATGATTCTCTTTGTATATGTTGTGGCTTAGACTTTGGCTCTTCAGACCCCCAAAACTATAGAAGGTGCTTATGTCCTGTTGAGTTTTGGAGATTCTGTGACAACTGACCACATATCTCCAGCTGGGAATATAGCAAGGAATAGTCCTGCAGCACGTTATTTGACCAGCAGAGGGTAAGCAGTACTTCTTGTGATTTTTACAGATTGGTAAGAGGAAACAAGCCACAATTACTACAACATGTTACAGGCACATGTATCTGCTGTCTGTTCACATACCCTGAACATTGGATGGTGCCTGGAGAATATGTAAAAGAAGACAGAAAAGCATTCCGATCTCTGCTGTTTCAGCAGCTGCCACTGGTCCTAAGAACTTATGTAGGGTGTGCAGATGATATACAGGCGAGCTGAAGGCCTATGTATAGAGAGGGGAAGATGATGCTAGTTTTTGTAGTAATTCAATTTGTAAATATGGAAATTAGTGTTTTTCTCCCTATGGTCGTATTCCTTGGGACCAACAACTGATTCTATACTCAGTTCTCTTAGCAAGTGCAGTGATACTGCATATGTGGGATATGAGCTACAGAACATCAGGAAGTTTAGGTTTTGGTGCAGCTGCCGTACCTGGGCTTGCTGAGTCTACCTGTTCAGTCTTCACATGTAGTATGTTAGGTTTATTCTCTGGTTTAGTACTTCTTAACACCTTCAGTGGTATTTTAAGGGACAGCACTGACATCTTAGAAACAAAATATTTTCACTGCAATAAATCTGGAGAGGAAATTGGTTAAAACTGTGTGGTCTACTGACAAGTAACTGTTCTGGCCTCTTTGGCCCACTACTATCAGTCACTTTGGAATCTAAGTAGTTCCCCCACATTACAAAACAGATGTTGTATTTCATAGCTGCCTTATGGATATAGCCCAATACAAACAGTCCATTTTTATGTCACATTCCAACATTTTTTTTTCCTTTATTAGCTAGGATGGAGTCTCCCCCCATTCCCATATTCCTATTTCCAAATGAAATTTTTCTTCCTTAGTTCTAACTTAGAACAAGGCTTTCTCTTTGCCTTTTAGACATGTAGCACAGTGGTGTATCTATCTTTGGCAACGTAGCTATATCTGTGTGTCAGTATCAGAAGCTATTTTGTAGGGCAAAGGGTGAGAATGCCATTGAAGCTGCTTTCTGTGACCAGGCAAAGTAGGCAAACTTTCTCTCTCTCTCTCTCTCTCTTTTTTCTTTACTCTTTTTCTTCCAAGAAAACTGTAGAAGTATCAGATAACTGAATATTACTGCCATGATGGGAACTGTGTTCATACGTGCCTCAGAAACACCAGTTCCTCATTTTATCTTAAAATACAGAGTTCTTCAGTCAAAAACTAACACAGTTTCATTTTTCTCTTTTCCCTTAATAGCTTGACTCCTCGAGAGTTCAATTCTTATGGCTCCCGCAGAGGGAATGATGCTGTCATGGCTAGAGGAACCTTTGCAAACATTCGTCTGGTGAACAAATTTATTGATAAACAGGGACCTCAAACTATCCATTTCCCTTCGGGGGAAACGGTAAGTAATACATGCTGCTTTAAGATGAAGCTCACTGATGGCTGAATTAACACTAGCTTTCCTCCTTACAGCTTAAGTCATTTACTTAAGTGCCTTTTAAGTAAAGCTAATCAGGGGAATGGAGATGTATTGACTTAGGGCAGTGGGTCACACATACCTACATAATGAGGTGCTATCATGCTTATCAGTGGAGAGAGTAACCATTGTAGAAGTGACAGTAAAATGTGCAGGTTTGTGGTAGGAATGAGTTCAAGCTAGAAGTCACAAAGTGCTGTTTAACCAACATCCTTGACATGCAGCTCGGCAGAAAGTGTGGGCTTCAGCTCTTTATGTGATAACATTTTTTCCTCGTGTTCCCAGAACTGTATTTCTACCCAGAAAAAGTATATAAAGTGTTTGGTATTTTCATTCCAGCTGGACGTGTTTGATGCTGCAGAAAGATACAAGCAGGCTGGCCATCCTCTGATTGTGCTGGCTGGAAAGGAGTATGGTGCAGGAAGTTCCAGAGACTGGGCAGCCAAAGGACCATTCCTCTTGGTGAGTAATTACAGTAAACTAAAAGAAGGACGATACTTGGAAGTTAATTAATCTTTTGTGAAGAGTAGCTTATAACCAGTATCCTGGGTAGCTTGATAGTAAAAGTTAGTTTGAAATATACGTGTCCAAGAGCCACAGTAGAGTTGCAAAATGATTTAAATAATCATAGAGCCCATTCAGGCAGGAAATCTTGACTGATCTTCATCTAGACAGAAAGCCCATTTTTCTTTACTGTTGCATCATGCAACCCAGTACACCTTGGGTCTGCTTCCAGGTGCTTTTTTCAGCTTGCTTACCAGGGAAGATATAAAATATAAATGAAGAGTAGTATTAGTGAACATGAAATTTAGCATTGCTTCAACATGCAGGTTGCAGGAATACTTACCGATATTGTGATAGGATTATAATATTCAGGTACAGTGGAGTATCTCTTTTCTCTGTCCTGTCCTGTACTATTCAGCAGCCTCTCCGAACTCTGATTCAGGTTTTCGCAGTGTGAGATTTTTGAATGCAATAGTTGTGTATATTATTATACAAGGCTGTAGGACAGTTAGTGTTTAGGATTAAGTTTGTCTAATTTTTTATTTTTCTCCTTCCTTCAGTAGTGAATTTTTGTCTTAACTGTATTAACATGCAAAAATGTAGAAATCAATTACACTGCAACCTGGAACATGTACTGTAGGAGGACAACATTGAATTAACAAGACCTAGAGAAATGACTACAGGTGTTCTACATAAAACACATTAAAGAGGTACACAGGATTTCAGAAAAAAATGCCTGTAATTTTTTGACAATCTTTCTTTTAAAAATGCTTGGAAATTGACATGTAAGCAATTCATTCTAGAGTCTGCTGTTGGACAGGCTTATTGCCTGTAACAGTAGCTGGTAAATGAAAGGATGGGAACTCAAACATACCAGTTGCCTTCCTTTGAGCACAGAAAAACTATATTGAACCATGTAGATAAATACACATTTTGTGTACTTCCCAGGGTGTCAAGGCTGTGCTTGCTGAAAGCTATGAGAGAATTCACCGGAGTAACCTAGTAGGGATGGGAGTGATTCCTCTGCAGTATTTACCTGGAGAAGATGCAGCGACTTTAGGACTCACGGGAAGGGAGCGTTATACAATTATCATTCCTGAAAAACTAAAACCGCAGATGAACATCCAGATCAAGGTATGAAATGCCTAAGGGCTGAGTGTTCTACAGCACTATGATTTCAACCAAAGTAACTGTCTCTTCAAACAGCATGCCTTCCAGTAAGCTTCTCTCTTTTTAGTAAGGGAAGAGAATCAAGACAAAGGCAGAGGGGATGAAAACAGTCATTCTAAGAGAGATTTGTTATGATGGGAGTTAAAAGCAGTATGACCAAACTGTTTCAATCAGCACAAAGTAGTCTATAGCAAGTAGTCTGGAGTAGTCTACAAAAGTTGTTTACATGTATATCTCATTAACTGTCCTGAAATGGAAAAGCCTTGATCCCAATGAATTCATCAGCTTATCTGGAAGAAACTAAATGAGTTTTCATTAAAACCGAAGTGGTTTTATTCACTTCCTGCACTCATCTTTGTGCTTTTCTTATTCCCATACTAAGCTTGATAGAAAGCTAATGAAATTAGTATTGCTGTTGTACCGTAGCCAGGAAAATGACCATACAGAAAGGGTGATCAGTTTTCATGTCTCTAGGCTTGAAATCAACAATAAATCTAAGAGAGACAGTAAATGCAATGCAAAGAGTCTGCTTATTATGGTTTGTTTCAAACAAACTTCCTCTGAAGCATCTGGCTGTGGTGTAGCGTGGCATCTTGTCCTAAAAAAAATAATCTTACGTCTAGTCCCTCCTCACTTTGGCTTTCTATCACAGTTTTCTCTTTTGATTGCAAAACTGTCATAATATTCTCTGTCTTACTACCATGTCCTGTAACATGTGGAAAGTTCTGCTGCTTGAATGACTCTCTTTGACCCCAACAGCTGGATACTGGGAAAACCTTTCACGCCATCATGAGGTTTGACACTGACGTGGAGCTCACTTACTTCCACAATGGTGGCATTCTGAACTACATGATTCGTAAAATGGCATCCTAATCAAAAACATTAAGTGAAGCCGTCCAGGTAAAGCCTGCTTCTGGTGAACACAATAAAACCATATAGTTATCGTGAATTTAAAAGTGTGAACCATAAAATGAACAGTGTTGCTTGTTTTTTTTGTTTGTTTTGTTTTGTTTTTTAACAAGCTTTTTAAAAGGCTTGTTCACAATGCTGAATGATTCTGTGTGTCAGGAAACTGGACACCAATTTAAGTCTTACCAGTTAAAGAAAACAACCTTTTATTACTTTTGTATGGTGGTTGGCTTGACTTACCTTAGAATACTGTGCAAAAGTCATTAAAATACTGATGGAATCTGTGGATCTGTTGGAGATAATATGCTGATTTTATATATTTCGTCCATTTACTTTGACTCTGAAGTTCAGTTCTCTGCTCATATCAGTGGTCCAAAAACTAACTGACAATATTCAATTAATTTTTATTCTTTCCTGATTACCTGATATTGACTCACTTTCTTATTCAGTTGACCAGAATCTGAATCTAATACTGAAATTAATTATTTAGCTGTTTATTAATTTAAAAAAAATGTGAACTCTGTTCCTTTTAAAACCTAAGCCTTTGTGAAAAGGTGGACCTATTGGGGATAATATTTCTAATGGATAAAATAAAACTTATTTTAAAGGAAGTTGGTGTATTGTTTCATGTTATCCTCAGTGCTGAGACACAGAACAAAGCTTTGAGCTTAAGCTCTACTGTCATTGTAGGAGCAAGATTCTACTGATCGTACATTCTCATATTTTAGTTCTTACTTGTTTCTTTGAATAATCTACAGGAGATAGAATGAATGCAGATGCTGTCTGGTACTGGCAGTCTTCTGTAACCCAGCAGAATAGGGCTGGTTTATTTCCCTGTTTTGTTATCAAGAAGACAATTTACCACGCTTTCAAGATTAATGTCAGCAATTTTATGGCAGTTACCAACCAGTGATTACAGTAATACATTTGTTGAAGGCAGTGGCTGCCCAATCCCCAAAACATGTATTTATTTATGAACAGATAACAGATAACTCAGAGATAAACAGGGTTAATAAAGCACTTACTCTTAACTGTATTTAGACCAACTGCTAAAACAACATAGTGGAAAAAATATTATACTCTCCTGTTGTATTTTCAGTGCACTTAGCTCCAACTGTATCTGAGGAAAAAAACAGTGAAATTAGTTCTGAAAGAAAGCAAGAGTCTTAGATGGAGAATAGAGAGTGCACTGTGCCTGCAATAGCCAAATGTTGCTTGATTATAACAAACAGCACTGCTGAGGTCACCTCTGGGGTACTATGTCCAGTTCTGGACTCCTTGGTAGAAGGGAAGGGTAAAATAATTAGTTAGGACTGTTTAGCCTAGAGAAGAGGAGGCTTAGGGGCACCTTGGATATTTGTTTGTACAAATACCCAAGGGGAAGGTGTGAAGAAGGCAGACCCAAGCTCTTTTCAGTGTGTGCAGCAACAGGACAAGATGCAATGGGCCACCAAAGAAAACAGGATGTTCCCTCTGAACGTCTGGAAACACTTTCTCACTGTGAGGATGACTGAGTACTGTCACAGGTTGCCCCAAGAGGCTGTGGATTCTCCATCCTTGGTGGTATTCAAAAGCCATGTGAATGTGGTCTGCTCTAGCTGTCCCTGCTTAAGCAGAGGACTAGATGGCCCACAGAAATTCCTTCTACCCTGAACCATTCTGTAGAGCACCTTGAGAGCTGTTACTGTGGTCATAATCTTGAATGTTTTTTGGTAATAAATATGTAATTCTGGGTTTGATTAAAAAAAATAAAATCAGATACTCTCAAGGGCCAGCCTTCTTCCAGTTCTTTGTTTCTGGTATTTTTGGAGGGGTGGCATATCCAATAATAAATCATCTTTATTCGTTGTTCCATGTTTCCTTTTAGAAGCAGCTATACGAACAGGACAGTTACTGGGTAAAAGCTATATCCAGAATAAATCGTTGTAGGACTGAAGTGCAGGCATTATGTATGGTGCTATAGAGCTTTCACAAGAAAAGGCATGGACCAAGATAGAACATGAAGCATCACTTTAAAAGATTTTTGCTTTTAATGCCCTGTGACAACGTTTAAAAGACCATCCCAAGTCTCACTGACTAGGAATTACGTAGTTTACAAAACATTTTTCACTCTTAGCTTATCATTTGAAGCGCTTTCTGCTTCAGAGTTCAAGCGTATAATTAAATGCATAACTCCTCTACGTTAATATCTTACTGCACTACTAAATGTAGAAAGTAAACTACATTTCATCTTAGTTCCAAAAACTTTGAAGATTATGCTCTTTGAAGGTATCATGTAGAATCAAGTGCTTTATAATTTACAGTTTTAACATCACCATTCATAATTGCATCTGTAGCAACTTCTGTTTTTTTCTTAGAGAAGTCTGGGATCTAGGTGAGGAGAAGGGATTTAAACACTCTAATGTTTTAACTCAGTTCTGATTCCAACTCAGCTGACAGGGCACCTATAGAATTAATATCAACATTGTGAGAGATTTCAAATACCAACCCCTGAGGCAAAACATCAGGGTAATCACCATCTAAATTAAGCCGTCACCTATCTTAGACGGCACTGTCTTGTCTCCCTTGCAGCTCATTAAGGTAAGCAACACATAGAAAGGTATCCATTCTGCAACTTCAGCTGTAGCAAGCTGACAAATATGCCATGATAGAAAAATGCTACCATTTTAATAAAATCAGTAAAGATTAAGATCTAGATACTTAGGCATATGTTGGTCCATACTTACTTCATAAGATCTGGTGAAACACTTAATAAGATAGCTTTTGTGTGTTTCTTTTTGGTGGCCATACCAGACTTTTGTTATCTAGACAGATGCCATTGAGGTACCTAGCACACACACAGTATAAAGAACAAGTATTTTTTATACAAGGAAATAGGAGATCATCTCCTTTTTCACATTAGTGTAGGAGAGTAATAGATGCACTAAAATGGTGGGTACAAGTTGGACATTTCTTCAACATCAAAATTCTTCAAAGAAGAATTAATGCTTTTCCATTTCTGAAAGTCCATTTGTGTTCCAGTTGCAGTACTCTCCATTACGAAGCTTTTGATTTTGATCACTGGTAGATTGTCAAATGTCAGGTACTTCACTGTGATTCCCCAATCATGCTGGCAATTATTATTTCGGCAATACATCTTGCTTTTTTTCTCAAAACCATCAAACTGCATTGGTTTCTTATGAGGCTTTGTTGTATAACGCTCCTTGAATGCTTCTCCTAGGACAATGTGATGAGAGTCCTGAAACAACACGTGCCAAAAATGGTTACTTGTAGAAACACCTTTTGTCGTACTTCCTGACATTTCCCTTCCCCTCACAAATATCATTTTAGTCGTAAAGGGCTTCTCAATACTTGCAAGTCTCACCTTCCAGCCCCTCTTTGCCTTTTTTTTTTTTAATACTTTGTTATATTTTCATTAAATACCAGGTACCAGAAAGGAGCAGGGCTGGGACTATCAAAACCAGAACTCTTACATATCACCAGCATATACACATTTAAATTAGCTTCTCTCAAAACCACGACTGCAGTTATTTGAGCCTTGTGCATAAAACTGAAAGCCAGCTGAACAACAGATGACCTGAGAGACTCCTGCTTCCCACAGTTTTCTGTGAGTTATGATGCAAATAATTTGCAGAGGTAGCAGAAGCCACACTAACAAATTATAGAGGTTGCAGTTATTTACACTTGTTTGTAACATATTATCAAAGTTTGTTTCAAAAAAAAGCAATATGAAAGCATACACAGAACTTCAGGTGGAATCTGAAAACTCTCAGTCCCTTCTGGAAATGCAATTTCTGTTAAATCTATTTAGGCTTGTAAATTGTCAGAAATGAGTTTAGAGGGATTATTTAAAATGTTGGGGGTTATTTGCATGACACTAAGCAAAAAATCTGTTTTCTGAACTCTCAAAAATTTGCACAGGTATTGGTGATAACCCAACACCACAGAAAAAAAAAAGAAAAAAGTAACAGAGTTGCACGTTAGACGCATCTTGTTATTTGGCAAAGAACTTTTTTTTTTTTTTTTTTTTTGTAAGGCTGAGCTATTTCAAACCCCTATCTATTGACTTCACCAGGGCAGAGGAATAGTGAACTCCCATCAACAGTCCAAAAACAGCTGGACTCCCCTTGCAAAACCCTGCTTTGCCTTGCCTTTCAATACACAAAAGTGGACCATAAACCAAGGTGTGAGCGGATCTCAGTACTTTGTGCCGATAATTTTCACTCAGCAGAAGTAGTGAGAGAAATGTCAGCTGCAGGGAGAGGTCCACATGAGAAGCTTACATTAATAGGGAAACTAAATATCCAGCAGTTACACTAAGAAGTTACATTATTAAACCTCAGATGGTTTCCTGCAAAAATACAAGGATTTTGTCAGAAGGGAGTTGAGGAATCCTGAACTGATTTCTGTCATATCACATATTTGCACACCTTGTACATCATCAGCTGCCATCCTAATATGCTACAGAAGCTGTTATGACCAGTCCTGTGGTTTAGTGATATACCAATATTTTTTGTCTTCCCCAGTTGGCACAAAATAGCTTACTTTCCACACAGAAAACCAATGCTTTTGGTCCAAAAATGCTGACTTCCCTGGAGTTCATGGACGCAGATTTCCATATAGAGGCATACCTTTATAATCCTGATGTCATCTGTACTGCAGGCATATGCTTTGCATTTTCCACACAGGAGGTTCTTTTGGCCTTCCACTACTTTAGGTTTTATTTCTTTCCTCCTGGAATCTCGTAACACCCTTTCCTTCATTTGCAGATTATGTATCTTTAAAATTAATAGATAAATACAAATCAAGATCAAAAAAGGCATCACAAAATTCAGAGGAGCACCAATGTCTGAACACAACTCAAGATGGCTAAGCTCTCTTGGTAGGTAACATCTGGGGACCCATTACTTATGAGGAAACAAACCATGCCCTGTTCTAGCCCAGAAAGAACAAGGTACGTATGTCAGATCAGGCAACCAATGCCAGAATGAGTCTTTGGGATGGGCAGTGTTCATGCCATTGCTCTCCCACCCGAGCACATGCCCCTTTTGGTCATAACACTGTTAAAGTCACAGAATCACAGAATCACAGAATTTCTAGGTTGGAAGAGACCTCAAGATCATCGAGTCCAACCTCTAACCTAACACGAACAGTCCCCACTAAACCATATCCCTAAGCTCTACATCAAGTCCTTATAAAATTTAAGTCATGTGAGACTCCCTACAGCAGAAACAGCACTGCTGCTCTGGGCAGTCCCTGGTTTGGAAAGAAGGCTCCAGAAGGGCCTCCAGTGAGGCCTCAGGTGGGAGAAGAAGCTCTGCAATGGCTACAGGGCCTTGGACACCCCTTGTTACAGCTCAGACTATGAAAGCTCACCTGGAAACAGGGCAAACTGTGGCAGAACTGTGTACAAAGCATTTTTACTTGCAGTGACTGTGACTGGCTTCCTCCTGCCCTCCCTGGGACACTTGTTACTAAGGTCTAGGAGGATCCCCACCTGTCCATCACAGCTGGCTTAGCCCAACACACATCTTTGCATGTCACCTTAGATCCAAGGGTTCCTGACACTTCTTCCTCTGCCCCTCATAATGTTTTCTGATCTGGAAGTGTGTGGTGCACAGCAGAGTTAATGTAAAACACTGTATGCATGCTCATTGTTCCTATTACACTTGTTTTCTGTCAAATATTGCTTGTGGCAAAGATGAACAGTATTGTAGGCAGTACTGAAAAGGTCACCAGCAGAAGAGCATGCACAAACCCAAACATCATCCTGTTAATATCCTGGTCAATGGTTTCTTGAAATCGATAAACCTGAGGCATTACAGCAAATAACTTAGGAAAACACTTGTAGTGGCCTGCTGTTAAGGAAAAGTGCTTCTGGACATGGATATGGATGGACATATTACCACCAGCTGCACAGCTTAAGTAATCCCATCTGCCCATCCACAGTCCCAAACAGATAAAATATTTTTCTTCTAGTAGACAAAATAGTTTATATTTTATTTTTTAAGCTGAGAAATTAATAAATTCTGCCTCAACTTTTAAGGCTTCTGCAGTTCCAACCCAGATGACATTTTGCTAGCTAGTGGTATACACTATCCCTTCTCTGCTGGTCCAGCCTCTGTCTGAAACCAAGCACACTGCACACTTCCCTCACGTTATCATGTAGTTCTAGACAAAGCTGTGGTAGATGAAGGAAAATACACATTGTACATGTAGATTTTAGTACAAAAATATAACAAACCTTTTTTGCAAATGTTTCTTCATCCCATTTCTGGATCTTTTCAACAGCTTTATTCATCATTTCTTCCTTATAACGGTTGCATTTTTCATTCTCAACCACTTCTGTTTTGCTTGTCACAAGGATGCACTTGCTGCCTGCTGCCCTTCCACGACCTATACAGCAACACTTTCATCCTCATTAGTTACTCTTAACACGATGTGCAAAACTAGCACCTATGCCATAGAAGAGCATTAAGGACTTTCTGTGTGGCTGCCCATGTTTCCCATACTTGTCTTCAAATTTATATAGCACTGTTTCCTGAACAGCATTCTCTCATCTGTTTCTTCCTTGATCACAAACCAGAACAAATAAGTTGTACCCTTCTAGGCATCCTCATGCCTATCTCCCAGCCTCTGCTGTATTGCCTGCTTCTATGGCCTGCCTCAGTTAAGCTCAGGCATGCTTGACACGCTTCATTTACTGTGCAGCATCTTGCAGCCTTCTTTGGAAAAAAACAGGGTAGAACAGAAAAGTTCTTACTATTTTTTTCCTCTGCTAATGGGTGTCTATCAAAATAAACAGATAAATAAATAAAAAAAAATCACAAAACAAAACAAAGCAACAATGGGGAACTGGAAATACATTGCTGTCAATAAAAAGCAAGTGCTGTCTCTTTGATCTGTTGGTACCTACTGCTTGTCTTCTCTTTGCTGCTGTGACACATGCAAACATGGATTTCATACCAGTTCAGAAATACTGCGCTTAGAACAAGTGTCCACATTTATTTTTGAGCTCCAATCCCCTCCAAAGTCATGACTTTATGCGGCATAAAAAGTTACGTAGCTTATTTTCTTTGTATCTTCAATGGCATATTATGAACTAACACTACTCTTTCAGCCATAAGCCAAAACAAGGACTATTATTTCTTTATAGCACAAATCTCAAAAATCACAGCACACAAGCTCTGAAAGCAGAGATCTGAGTGCAACAGAGATCACATCTCATCAGATTGTGAACTTAATTACTCAGGTGATACGATAAATTATTGCAGATGAATTCCTGAAAGATGGAGGCAGGTTTAGGACATCTGGGAATGTCAAGTAGAAGCAGTATTTAGTGTGGCTCTTTCTTCCCCTCTAGTGGCCATATAATAAAATCACCTCGGTTTGAGACTGAAGTCTTAGACTTCAAGCAAGCCAAGACAGAAGCTTTTTTTTTGCTCTTGAATATTAGAGGTCTGTTATGCAGTGACCTAGTGCTTGGTGAATTATCACTGGGCACAAAGGGAGTATGTGTGTTGGTAGTTGGCCACTGAGTAGGGGAAGGTTTTTGGGAGAAAAGGCAAAATGTGAAACTTGATTACAGCAGTCCTTTGTAAATTATCACAATCACTACAGTTCGCACTATTTTTGGCTACAGTTTGTGTAACCATACTTTTGTTTGTATATTTGATTATTCACTTGAGGGTTGCTCTTCAATAGCTCAATAGCCATGTGTACCATGGTTAATTCACATGGCAAAAGAAAAGCCACACAACATTAAGGACTCTGTTCTGTGAACAAATTTGTTACATCCAGTCCCATCATTTATCTGACTGTACTCAAAAGGCACAAAGGAACAACAGTAAGCGATGCACATATTGCTATATTATTTCTGAAGTGCTATTTAGTAGCAATTTTAAGTCCATTTCTAGGCCAAAAGAGTAAATAAAGCAAAGTAATAGCTCTGAATTTCCATACCTCTGACTTGGATCATTTTGGTCACGTTACCGGAGTATTCATAGAGCACAACAAGGTTGCACTGGACAATATCAATGCCTTCATCAGCAACAGATGTAGCAATGAGCAGCCTGTTGTCCTTGCTGGTTTTGAACGCATCCAGCACACCCTTCTGGCTTGGGAGGGTCATACCTACCAGTACCAAGAAACTGAGTCAGGAAAAAACACCAAAAGGTTTCTTGAGCAAGCTACCTGTATTTGCTGTTGCTGAAGTGGTACATGGAAATTAGTACATCTTTTTGATATGGAAAAATACTTTAGGTTAGCATACCCCACTGGCTGCACACAATACCCACTGAACAGGAAATATGTTGATGTGCCACAATAATTGTCATCCTGGGAAACAGCGCCGCACACACAGCACCTAACTGATCTTAGTTAATGAGACCCATGCAGATTACTTATTTTAAGACCAATCTAACTCTTAACTTAAGCCATTTGTACTTCATGTACTGTGATTCTGTGATTCATTTTGGGTGCTGCTTCCACTCCATCATAAAATGTCTTTGTATCACCAAATACAAAATTAGACAGGAGACTGTAAAAGAACAGGGAAAATATCATGAGAAGTAATCACAAGGAAAACAATTTGTGAATTTCATTTCAACTAGCAAAAGAATCCAAAAGGAAAGGGCCACTGATGTTTCTAACTGCTGCTTTAACCAAAGATCCTAGATGGAAAAAGCCGGCATCTTCACAGAATTGATTAAAAGTCTTCTAGATACTGAAGAAATCATAGCATAAATGATCTTCTGCTGCTTAGGAACACAGGAGCAGTAAAACAATTTTAGCTCTGTAGCCAGAGCATGTCTGGAAACTGTTATTCCACAGAGCAGACCTGCATACCTGTTGTTTGATCTCTTCTTCCGCGCCCCATCAAAACACCTGGCTTTATGTAGTTAAGGATAGGGTTTTCCTCCATACACTTCTTCAAAGCCTGGAAAGCAAACCAGGGAGTTAGATCGCCATCCAGATGAAATGCCAGTTTGGGACAGCTATGCAGAACCTCCCTGTCCTTGCCTAGGCAATTAATGCTTCTGAGAACAAAAGGCAGAAAAGAAGGTAAAGTCATATTTCAGCAGGGAAATTCTACAAGTAGGTGAGAGAACACAATTACTATTGCAGCCCTGATGCCAGATCTGATCATGTCACGGCTGGTTTCCTCTCTTTTAACCCTCCCAACATAAAAGCTGGCTAAAGTGCAGGCAGCCTTTCACTGCTAAATAGTATGCATTCCTTTATTTTTTTAATGTTCTCCTATAAGCCAGTAGATCACTGAATACTAGAGCTCGGATCCAAAGGAAATGAAGCACTACTTACAAACTGCACTTTTCCACTGCACAGTGAAAGTAGCATCTTCAAACTGGCCTTATGTAAGAACGAATTTCAGACAGGCTAAAGTAGGCTTTTGCAAATATCACAGAAAGCTGCCAGGAGATGCTTGGTGTTGTTAGTCTGGACCTTACCTTGCATTTAACTTTTTTTTTTTTTTTTTTTTCTGCTTTGTAATTCATCCAGCAAGTCTATATGCAAGGATGAAATGGAGATTGGGACACTCAGCTGATAAGCCTGTTTACAGTAGCCAGAGAATATGACACACTGCAGCAAATGTTTAGGAGCTACTGACGCTAATGATTAGCAGCACACTTACTTCAAGAATGATTTTGTTTTCTGGGAACAATGTAGTGGAATAGTGAAAAAAGATCATCCAACCTAGATCTTTGATCCCAGGCAAATAAAGAATAGATCAGTGCATCAGGAGGGTCCAGAGAAAATCTGTTCCACAAAGTCTTCCCTTTTCCTTGATCAATAACACATGCTAGGGCACAGACCTCCTTTGGGCCTACAGGAATCCTCCAGGAAACCTAAGAATACCTCCTGATGTGCACAGTCAGTAAAAGAGCAGAGTTGCTAGTTGATAACACTGCTGTACTGAGGCCAAAAATCTTGTAAAACAACTAGCTAAAACTGACTTTGTACCTAAAGTAAAAAACTGACAGCTTAATGATCAACTACAACCTGTAACAAGCAGAAATGATGAAGAACAACATCCCTTATCTTGTAGCTTTTAGGAAAAATAATAACTTCACCCTGCTTCAGAGCACCACTGCTTAGGATGGTATAGAAAGATAAATATTTGCTTAGGAAGATATGCATATTTTTACATTTCCAGATCAAAATGCAAAGGAAAATAGATGAGGCATTACATTTTATCATTTCCCATTGTAGGAGCTTTAAAAAGAGATGTCTTACAGATACTAAAGCTCTTGTCTTAGCAAAGAGAAGAGTGCGAGTCTGTGGGTTATAGCGGTACGCATCATCCAGGATACAGACAAGCTCTTCCAGTTTAGGATTCTCATTTGTTTCGTCTTTTGAAAGGGCAATCAGTTCTGGTTCTTTCTCTGGAAGAAAATAGCATTTTATTCAAAAAGAAATAAATCGCTTTCTTTAATGCAGGAAACAGAATTCTCACCTCAACCTACTTTCAAATGTCACTCGTATTCTCTTTAGCTTCTATTTTTACTTGTATTCTTTCAGATGCAAAGAAAAAAAGCTATTGATTAAATGCAACAAAACCCTCAGAAAACAATTTTTGAATCACATTTCAGAATACATTTTGTAGCAAACTACAGGATCAGTTCTAATCAGAACAAACTTGGTTCTTGCAGAGTAACACCATTTCTTCAGAAACAACTGGCACTAGAGGGCAGACACCCCAGTGATGTAAAACTGCAGTCAGCACTGCAACACACCATGTCACAGCCAGGTTTACAGCACACTGTTGTGAACCCAGAAGCTAGACAACTGCTCAGCCTCCAAATTTCAGTAAAAGAGGTATAGAGGTCTGCCTGCTGTTTTCCAGGAGCTCATGGTTTGTCCAGGAGCACTGGGCAGGGGGAGGCTAGGCAGTGCTGTGATCAGTGTATATTGCCTTATCTAAAGCTGCCAGCACCCATCTGTCCATCTGCTTGTGAAGCATCCCTCAAAGGACACCACGGCCTTATCTCAAAGGCTGGCACTTAAGAACCTACTCCAGCATTTACTTAAAACATCCATTGCTTCCTTAGCACCTGTGGTAGAGATTGTAGTCCCAGAAAGTCGGGACCCAACTACACTAGTACTACCTTTGTGTTCACAGGAATTGTACAAAGTACAGAGGAAAAGTACAAAACTTCTAGGGGAAAAAAAAAAAAAAAGAGAATTACAGCTATTCTGAAAAAACAACTTGAATCACCCTACCAGAAGCCCTTTTCCTCCCTGCAGTTGTCAGAGGTAACTGTGTGAAATACCTTGAAATTTGGCCGTCAGGTGCTGCTCTAATTCTGTGTACGGTCCATTCTTGACATTTGTGAAAAACTCGGTCAGGTAGGATAAAGCATCTATGATGCGGGCATCTTCACTGATGATGAGGGCGTCATTGTATTTCTGACCACAGAAAGAGACACACACACTGAAGCTTCACTTTCCATGGGACAGAGGATGAATGCAAATGTTATTTAGGTAGATTACATATTACAGAATTGTGTTGTTCTTCCATTTGCACGGCAACACAAACATTACAAAGGCTCCTCTGTGTTATACCACTACGCTTAGTGAGTACCTTAAGACACAGTGTTCCTAGAGGATGCATGCTTTAGCCTGTTTAAAATAAGATTATTAGGTTAAAAACCTACTCCTCGATGGGCATACCATTATCAGGAGGAACAGGAGGGCAGTATCTCTGTATGGAAGAATAGAAGATATACACTTACCCGCAGGTGTTCAGTGCAAATGAAAAGGGCTCTACATATCCTGCTCTCCTCCTCTTTGTCTTCTAGTTGCAGCAGTCTGCATTTCCTCTGAGTGACAACTATCCAGTGTTCATAGTTCTGTGTTCCGAAATCTTTCTTGCTGTTTTGGGAGAGAGTATCTAGAAAAAGGGAGGAAGCAAACATTCATTCGCCTTGTTCATCATCATAAATAACCAGAACAGTTGGCAAGAAGACAATGCACTTTCAATGAATTTAGGTCTAAAAAGCCTAAACAGAAAAGCACCGTAAGATACAATCACTGAACTGCGGAGACTGGAAGCACTTCTGGTGATCTTTAGGCCAAATCCCTGCTCAAAGCAGGGTCACTTAGAGCAGATTTCTCAGGACCACGTCCAAATCAATTTTGAGTATTTCCAAGGATGGTGATGTCACAGCTTCTTTGGGCAACCTGTTCCAGTGCTTGACCACCTTCACAGCAAAGAAGTTCTTCCTGATGCTAGAGGGGGATTTCCTGGGTTTCTGTTTGTGCCCACTTCCTCTTGTTCTGTCTCTAGGAACCATCTGAGAAGAGCCTGGAACTGTCTTCTTTATTCTGTGCGTTTCAAGTTACACCCAGAGATTAGGCTAGAATTAACCTGGTACAATTCAGTTGAGGATCTTTGTAGATACAAACATTTGTAAGGCTTTTACCAATAAAGTTGGAGTTCTCTTTTCCTGTAAGAATCCCACAGTATTCAAGACACTGTAAATGCATTGCTCCTTGGATTACCAGCTACTCAATAGTTCAGTAATCATCTGTTATATTGTCCATGGTACTTAAAGGTCTATTACCCAAAGGGCTGTTCTGGAGGCAGAACTAGCTAGTACCTCTTTGTTTTATCCATACTCTGAGAACTTCATAAATATCAGTACTCTGAGGGTCCACAGAAGGGAAGGCAATGACATTTTATGCAAGAGGAACTGTGACAGGGAGATAAGCTTCAGAAACGTTTACTTAATTTACTGTACAGCTTGGAAAGTTTGTTGTGCAATTTGAAAACAAAAATTATTCTTTGTTTTTTTATTGCCTTGTTTTGCTTTCTAATTCTCCCTTCCAGCCATGGAGTACAGTTCATTCTCCAATATTTGGAAAGTGGGGGAAAAGTAATTAGGAAAATACGGAAAGAAGGAAGACAGGCTCAAGGCACCCTATTCAGTTTGCAAAGGCCAGTCTAAGCGCAGACAAAATCCTTTAATTCAGAGACGGACTCAATAGACCAAGGTAGATCCTGAGCATAACTCTTCAGGGGTGTCCACTTGGCACTGTAGCTCTCAAACTGTATATAAGACCATTTACCGGACACCACTTGGGAACCCTACAAAAGCAGACAGGATCAATGTCATTTCTGCAGGGCTGCACAGTTCAGTCTCCTGACAATGCCACCCATTGTTTCTTCTCACAACTGTGTATCTGCTTCTCTGCAAACCTGCACATCTCTGGCAGCTCATGAAGCTGGGATCCTGCAGACAAATGTCTCCTTTCTTTGGCAGCTGTATCCTCTCTCTGATGGTGTTTCTGTTCCACAGATCCTCTTCTGCAAAATTATCTTAAATGCTTTCATCAGGAAATAACAGAGGCTTGGTAAACAAAGGAAATGGGGGAAAATGCAGCCAAAAGTATGAGAACAAAAGGGTGACCAGAAAAGGTGGTCAGGGTACCCCTACCAAGAACTCTGTGTGCAACTCAGAGAGACCAGAGATACTGTGTGAAGAAGTCTCAGTGCAGCAGAAGAGAGAGAAAACTTTCATGAAGAGGAAGAGCTTAGAGCAATCGGAGTAACACAGAGGCTGAGCCCCTTCTCACTTTCATTGATGGAGACAGCTAGGAATGAATCATCTGGAGAAATGCTTGAGTGAGAACTTCCAACTATCTCTCATCAACGAAATCCAGCTCACCACATTTTGAAAGCAAGCCTTTTGGTAGCTTTGTTTCCAATTCAAGCTGATGTGACAGTGTCAAAAACACACCATTCTTAGCTTCTAGAAACACAGGTTGAAATCCAAGCAAAAATATTCAAGGTTACAAAATTAATCACAAGTAACAGGACAGTATGTGACTCTTCTACCTGTGATCTCTCATGTAGGTAATACTGGTTAGAGACAAGTAAGAAGGAAGGAGGAGAAAGTCAGAGGAAGACAAGTGACTGTTGTAGCAGCCATGAGGATTCACACTAATGTAATCGATGACAGAATCCCAGTTATAGGAATGTTATAGTGCCTTACCCACTGAGTAAATTGTCCTCATCAGTGCCTCTGTCTCGGACATCAAATTTGAGATAATGGCTGCAAAGGGATTGTGAATTCGCCTCTTAACCAATCTGACATCTAAAGACAAAAAGCAGAAGTGAGTGGTCAGTGGCTTCAGTAAGTCAGATGTTTTCCTGGGCAGCACAGAACAAATCCTCATCTAGAAGAACACTACATACAATGCTCTGTGCTATCATAATGATGTTTATTGTTAGTAAGCATTATGTTTGCACAGAAACAGTTCCCAGTCTTCACTGGCAGAACTGAACTGACTTTTCTGCCTTGCTAAATGAATACCAGACACTGCAAAGAGAAAATTTGTTTTTTCCTGCTGTTTTCAGTACCATCCCCTTCTGGAATGATGTTATGACCACATGGCTCTTCATGGGAAGAGCCAGGAAAAATTTAAGTATTTCCTAGGAGGGACAAAAAAAAAAAAAAAAAAAAAAAGACACAACATCATCCACCTCATTTCTCTACCTTTCATCTCTCAACACATTAATCTCACCAAAGTGGTGGCATGGCTGCGTTGACCCTGAGGTTGTCTGATGGGAGCTCTGTTTGCAGTATGTGACACAGCAACATCATCTAATACAGACAACTTGCAGCTGATGAAGCTAAGTCTACATGGCATGGTCTGCTTTTTCTGCAGGTTCAGGGATGCTTGTGCTGGCTCTTGTGGTGCTGGCTACATTGTTTTTTGCCTGGTCACATGAATGAGCCCTAAAACTGGATGCAATCTGTGCCCAAACTGGCATTGTCTTACTGCAGGGCAATGCTTAAGTGCATGCTCAGACCTCTTTCAAGCTATCAGGAAGCAAAGCTCCAGCTGACTTATAAGCTCTTAACTTCACCTGACAAAAGTGGGTCACATAGCTGAGTTATTGGTGGTGCTTTGCATCTCAGAGGAAAACGAAAAGGAAACATTTACCTATTTCTGGTTTGTTCATGAACCTTTGCAGTTCTTGTATGTTCTCTCTGACAGTGGATATGGCCTGTATGTCAAGGTAGGAGCAGAGACTACAGATGTGCTCTATTGTTTCCTCAATGTTCTTGGCATTACCAACTCCAACAGAAGCAGTCAAACCTAAAATCTGAACACACACACACACACACACGAATAGCAGTGTTGGTCCTTTGTCACAAGCAAAAAAAGACTGGAGGTGCAGTTACCAACCAACAAATGGTCACTGTCTTCAAAAACAAGGAAACAAAGCAAGCAGCTGAAGTGCCTGAAGTCCTAAGTGCCAGGACTTATTCTTGAGAGTCAGACCTTGACCCCATTCATGCCTTCTCCATGTTGATCAAGCCTTCTGTATTTAAACTGCAAATAAATTATCCAGCTAATTTAATCCATCAACAGCTGCATTTGCCTATGCTCATCACACACAGAAACAGCAAATCCACACCCAGAGCTGTCCTCCACACCCACTCCGAGGAAGTGTCTTTGCAGCAGTTTCTTGGCAGCTGAAGGGAAGACGCAACTGGGGAAAATAGTCTGGAGGTAGCTGAAGAAAGAGAGGAGTTGCGGGTGCTAGCATTTTCATTTGCAGCCATTGATAAGTGGGAGTTTGAACTAGACTAACACAGAAGGCAAAACTTCAAGCTTTGCTGACCACACTGCAATATGTTTCTCATTAAAGTTTCCACCACTGCCAGGCTGAGCCTTACCTGTGGCAGCTGACTTGCAGAGGAGTTAAATTTCTGCTCCAGATACCTGGTCATTAACACATTGTAAGGGTGGTTGCCTGTAGTGTTGTGGCACTCATCGAATATCATCAGAGTGAAAATGGAGAGCGAGGTAAGGGTCCCATCCTCGAAGCTATTCACCAGGATCTGGGGTGTCACTACGATGATGTCACTATCCTCTATAACTTTTTCTACAGAGACATTTGAAAAATTTTCACCACTAATTCCTTGAACAGAGTATCTAAGAAGAAGTAAAAGATAATGTATGAAAAGAGGATGTTCTGCAAAGAAAAACAAACAAACAAACAGCTAGAAGGGTTAATTTTCAGCAAGCCCTAGAGGGAAGTAACTAAATTAAAAATGTTGGAACCTATAGTCTGACCTGCAGGAACTGAGAAAAACAAGTGCTGAGAGTAAACAGCTGGATTTTCATCTCCCATTAACTGAAATATATTAGATTTGAGGGGTGGTGACTTTGTCCATTTAAGCTTCACCTGTCAGTTCACAGTCAAGCTGTATTTGCAGAACCTGCCCTTCACCTGTTTTCTGTGTACAGCTGGTAGCACATGACTGTTTTCTGTCCAGCAGCCTCCTTTTCCCATAGCTATAGGAATTCCTATATATTTGTTCAAAATCAGAAACTGCAGGGTATCAATACTCCCCTAGGAAATTTTCAGTTCCATCTGAAAGGTTAATTGCCATCTGAAGAAAGGTTGAAAGGTTGAACAAGTTAGGATCCTTTCTTTTGGAAAAGAAGGAGATGCTGCTAATTGAGAACAAGAGGAATCCCAACTCTGGTGCTTCCACGTGGCTTGTCCTTGGGAGCAGAGCTGCAAGGAGCCTCCAGGGAAAAGACACTTCAGCCCTTCTCCAGAGGCAAGCACTTTTGTGCTTTGGCCATTGCCACAGATGCAGTACAGCCAGTGTGAACTCACCAGAGCAGAGGCATCACACTCTTTTCACAGCACTTAGCATGTTTACTTGTCATTCTTACCACAAACCATCTCACATTAGTGAGAAACATTCCTGTCAGCAGTTAAACCATTACATTTTGCCTGAGCTGCAGCTGATTGAGAGTATAGCTTATCTTCTGTGGAGGCAGAGTTACACTTACCCTTGTCTTTCAAAATGATGCTTGAAGACATTTTTCTGCTGTTCATACACTGGGACTTTAGTTGCAAGAAAGACAACTTTCGCCTTTCGTCCTGCAGGCATGTTTTGGAAATGGTGTTCGCAAATCAGAATTGAGACGAAAGTTTTTCCAGATCCTTTAAAATGAAGAACATGATAGGTAAGGCACTAGAGTGAAAGGTCATGTTTGTAAGCAGGGGCCTGTCCCCTGTGCTTGTCATCTGGCCTTGAGCAACAGGGAGCTGGCAAAGGGACTGTAATACTGCCAGATGCTCTTGGTACAGGACCAGGGCCTGCACATCTCTGTTGAAGGTCCCAGACAAGTTACACAGCTCTGTTCCACAATGCACAAAGCTGAGTTCATAATATGGCATCTCCACATACCCCAGAAATGATTACATGGAAAATAATGGAGTACAGAGGGCATGGGTGGCAGCAGCATCTGCTTCATGAAAGAACATGCGTATTCTCTAACATATTTTGTTGTTAGTAATGGACAATTTCTGATTTTTTTACATTCACTTATTCTGGTTCACCTCTACTTTTTTCCAGTGTTGTGCAGAGGAGCAAGGAGAGTGCTACGCTGCCCTTTGGAGGCTGTCTTTTCAGCTGGGTGGTCATCCCTTTCTCTCCTGCAGTCTCAGTCTGCAGACACCAGGTGAAAAGCTGTCTGCAGTGTTATTCGTTCTGTTTGAAGTCACTGAGTGTATTTCTGTTCCTGGTGTGTGCTACCACATGAGGCCAGGCCATGGCACAGGTACCAGTGTTTTCAGCCTCAGTCCTTCCCGTTGTAGTCTTGCTCCTCTCACGTTTCTCTCTTCCCCACTAGCATTCAGGCTCACTGTGTGGAGCACCTGAGCTCTTCTTCGCTCTGCTGCTGCTACCCCACCTGCTTCTGCAGCACCTGGCTAGCAGCAGAGAAAACACAGTGGGGAGAAAGAGCTGAGTGATCTCTCTTTTGCTGCTGATCTTCAATATCAATTCAGTACTGAGCTACTGCAAAAGTTCCCTGTGGTGGTCTGGTGCTGCAGGCAGCAAAGCACAGAGGACAGAAGAGTCTGATGGGAACTCATTCTGTTTTTCCTAAGGGTTGCAAGGCAAATTACTCAAAGACTCTACTCTTACAGGGATGTCTGCTTTTCAATAAACAGCTGCAAAAGTCTGACTCAGTCTTTACCCTCCTCTATCCTTCACAGCACTCTCTTCCAAAATACTTGCATTTTCTTACCAGTAGGGGCACATATTAAGGCATTTTTCCCATTGATAGCAGGCTGTGCAAGTTCAATCTGGTAGCTCCGAGCCTTCTTTGTTTCATAGACAGGTGGAGGTTTGCCAATTCCTTCTAGGAAAGATTGTAAAAACATGGATTAAGCATCATTTGTCAAAGAGTGTTTCAACAGAAATGGATAAAATGTATTGTACCCCACATGCTTACTATCCAAAATGATAGAGCCAGTGTCCTTGCAGTCTACACAGGGCATTCTCTGATGGAAAATGCTTTTTACAGGACACATGCATCAGACAAGAATTGTATGTAATTTTGATGGTAGGCTTTTGTTACCAGATTGTTAGCAGATTGTGCTTCCAAAAGTGAAGTCATTCCAGCATCTTGGAAGACAACTCTCACCTTGACTGGACATCTTTAACTCAGAAATAAAACATATGGACATATTTTTCCCAAAAATATGTCCATATTTTTTATCAGCACTTTGATAATGTGCTGATTTTTCCCAAAAATATGTGTACTGAGTTCAACTTGTATTCCTTTAGCCTTCTGCTTCAAAGACTTTTAAATAACAGTCTTACCAGAGGGCTTGTATTACAGAACAGTATGTAGAATCCACAGGTGGGACAAAATTTCACATATGAAATATGTCAGCAACTGTACAGATCCTTCACAGCCACTTTCAGCTACAGAAACTGGCTGACATCAGGTCTTGTGTGCGTTAGTTGTATCAGAGAAGAGATATAACAACAGCCTGATGTTGGAAACCTCTTTGATAATGTGCTGATGGAACAACTCTGCATTGGAAATATGGTAAATGGGGGGCAACCTCTAACACGTGTAATGTCCAACATGCAATACTTTAAACATTGAAAGAGGAGATAGCAAAATCAAGTCATTGATTTGTACTACATCTTCAGTGCTGTCCTTTGTGGCAAATCACATCCGCATCCTCCAGGGGTCTAAAGGAATGAAGAATCCCCACTGTAAACTGTTCATGTTGCTAAGTCTTACCTGCAGCTGAACCAAGATTTTCACTGAGATTATCATCAGGTTCTGCTTCTTCAGAATACGTCATACTGGCTTCAAGGCAGTCCTCAGAGGCATCTGTCATTTCACTGTCAACATCTTTGGCATTATCTGTACAATGACAAAAGAAAAAAGTCATGTTAACTACCTTTTGATTTTAAAATGGTGTATTTGCTGGGATGGAAAGGTGAATGAGATGGTTACTAGCATGGAAAAGCTACACTAAATGATGCTGCATCCAGGCTCCCTGTTACATAAAATGCGTTGCATTCAGTGTTGGTCTTAGGAAATCCACAAACTCAATGCAGATTTAAGTACCCCTTAAAAAGTAAGGGAGAGAATAGATGTGGAGACAAGATTATTGATCTAATGTGGACATTAACCACAATGAAACACATGTAGGAGTCCAAAGAAGCTTTGTAAATTCAAGACTTTGTTCTCCCTTTACCCCTATTTTTTGGAAGGACCTAGAAACTGTAGGACTATCTATATACTTTATTCGTATCTATCTATATAAAAGTATCTATATAGTATCTATATATATCTATATAGATCTATATATATCTATATATATCTCTCTCTATATGTATATATATAGAGATACATATATATATATATGTATGTATATGTGTGTATATATATATATATATATATAAAGTATATATAGTATCTACATATAAAGTATCTATATACTTTATTTATATCTATATACTTTATCTTACATGATGATATAAAGACACTAAAATTTTCTTTGGCCCTGTAATTATTTACCTTTTCAAACAAATTTAAGTAGGCTTTGTACAGAGTCTCACTGTGAACAGAACACACCAAGGCAAAGCACTGTTTTTGGAGAGGGGGAAAGAGCACAAATGTGCCAATGTGCCCTAATCCAGCTCCTGAAAGCACATGTTACCCAGGATTAAATTCTACTGGTAACCCTCCTTAACTGCTAGCATTAAAGCACTTCCAGCATGTACAATGTCACTTCAGTCTGCAGTGAGCTCACTGGCTTTAAACTAGATGTAAGCAGATGCTGCCCCAGAACAGTCAGACCTTTTACTTTTAAAATATAGTTATTATCCGTATCATATATATAGCCATCAGCTATGTAAAATAGTACCTATATATTTGAAAGTATTATTCTTATATATTTTATATAGAATCTGTTCATAATTTGATTAACCATATCAAACTAAATCCCCAGATAAGAAATAACACACACACACATTTGACTACTGCAATAATATTTCTTATTCTGAATATTTTTATGTAAAAAGCCACTTAAGTGTGGCTTGTCTAACAAATAAAACAATCACTTATGGTTTGGGAAAAAGCAAATACAGATATAGAGAAATAGAAACCAATTTATCAAAAAACAATTGGCTTAATGTTTTAGTAGTGAAATACATATATTTAATTTTATATAAGAGATATATTAATTTTTAAGAAAGAATATTGTTGTTTTTCTGTTTTGTTTCATTTTTAGCATTAAGGAGAAATGTAGTCTGATGGTATCCTTTCAAATTGGTCTTACTCTCCTGAAGAAAAAACAAAACAAACAAAAAAAGCGAACAAACAAACAAAAAAACCTGTCTTGGTACAAGAAGAGAAAGAGAACATCATAAAAACAATTTGAAGTTTACCTTCTCTTATATCCCACAGTTCACTTGCACGGTAATATCCTGTGGTATCTAGTGCCAGCTGAAGGCTTTTTGGCCAGTGCTCCTTATCCGACCGACAGAGACATTCAATGAGTTTAGTTATGCCTGCTGCTTTGCTTCTGTTTTCGCTAATCTGCATGTACAACAAACAGAAGTTGCTGTTGCCTGAGAGTAATCAAAAGCAATTCTCTGACATTTTGATTGATTTATATTGTTTGATGTTCAGTTGAAAATTACATTTCCCTCCCACAGAAGAAAAAAAAAAAGTCTCCAAAAAAATGTGGTCATTTACCTACTACTGCTGCAATTCCGCCTGCCTAGGTGTATACTAAGATTAGCTGGACTACATCAACAGACAGGCTATTTGCTTAAATATTTAGAACACCATAAAGCAAACCGTGTGGCAGGCCTGATATTTAGTCAGAGGCAATCTTCCTAAATGTTATCTCCGTAAAGAAAAAACTCTTTTAAGATAAAATAGCTGCAAACAAACCTCCTCAGGAGTCACAAGGAGCAAGAACACCTTACAGGCTCCTTCACCTAGCATCAATAATTTATTATTACCAATCACTCATTGACTAATACAGGTTAGTGTTAATTGTTATCAGCCATCAGTCAGTAATGACACTGAGGTGGAGCTGGATAACAGTAAAACTGCTTCACATCTAGAAGTGTTAAAAACATCTGTGACACTGCATTTAGCTAATGACTTTGGACCAGAAGGTTTATTTTACTCAACGGGCATCTCTTTGGGTGCTGACAAAACTCAAAATGCCATACAAAGTTTCTAGGGTTTTCCACAGTCCAGATAATAGTCTATCTGAAACCCCATTACAAGTAAGAATCAGTTTAGCTGATATCTAATATCTAATATCTAATATCTAATTGCCATTTTGCCTACATCCACCTCTATTTCTAGGAGGCTTAATGCAGCATGAATGCTCCAAAAAGGGGACTACTGCAAGGCATAGCAAGACACCCATTTGACCACAACATGGCACCTTCCAGAAGCCCGGAGGTTTCTTTGGAGCATCGACTCTGCAAACATATGTGGCTGGGCACAGACAATGCCAAACATTTGTACAACAGCAACACCAGGCAAATACAGGGATTTTGTCATTAACCAAACCTGCTGAATCTCTTCACACTCCCTGTCTATCAGGCATGTGCTTATGTAGGGAATGAGTGCTACTGGGTCGACTTCTAACATTGTTGCCTCTATCCGCTTCAACAGCTGTCTGTGTAACTCCAGTTTTTCCAGTTTGCTGAAGTCCCAGTTCTCAATCGCTTCTGCCAGTCCTGTGTAACCTTCAGGAAAAAAAGGGTCAAAGAGTTACTATTAATTCAATTTCTGGCTAGAATACCCATGTATGAGCTGCAATACACTTTCTTAGCCACTCTGGAGAAACTAAATTGTTTTGGCTTGTGACTGACCGAAGTCTAGGCGAACAACAATTTTTATGGATTCAGTGACTATTTACATTACCACACCTTCATATAAGTCCTGGTTTTGGCTGGAACAGATTTACTTTTCTTCCTACTGGCTGGTATGGTGCTGTGTGTTGGACTGAGGATGAGAAAAATTTGATAACACATGGATATTTCAGCTGTTGCAGAGCAGTGATTGCACAGAGCCAAGGACCTTTCAACTTCTGGTGCTGCCCCACCAGCGAGGAGGGAGGGGACACAGCCAAGACAGCTGGCCCAAATGGACCACACGGATGTGCCATGCCATGGGGTGTCATGGTCAGCAGTAAAACTGGGGGAGTTGGCTCAGGGCACTGCCTCTATTTGGGATCTGTCTGGGCATCAGCCAGTGGGTGGTAAGCAATTGCATTGTGCATCACTTGCTTTCTATATTCTATTGTTATTGTTATTGTTTTCCCTTCATTTTCTGTCCTATTAAACTATTTTTACTCAACCCATGATTTTTTTCACCCTGTTTTGATTCTCTTCCCCCATCCCAGTGGGAGTTAGTGAGAGAATTAGCAAATGGCTGTGTGGTGCTTAGCTGCCTCCCGGGTTAAACCACAATATGTGGTTTACAAAAGACTTTTGCTAAAAGAGCAGTAATACTTGCAAGGAGGACAAAAATGCCATAAAAGGTCACTGAGTGTGTTCCCTAAGTGGCCATTACAACCCACTTCCTTTGGTCCATACAATCCTCGGATCCACTCAGTCTTTGTAAATACTCCTACATAATTTGTCCAGAGCACAGACACTACTCTGCATCACGAGAGCCTTTGGACCCCTTTGATTTTATTCACCATCTACATTTTATTCCTGTCCTTGGCTCCACCCTCATTTAGTATTTCCTACCGTAATGCATTCACTTCAGAACCCTGACTGAGAACTAGTCAGAGGACTTCTGCCTAGTTAGTCAGCAAACAGCTGAAAACAATGTAATGGGACAGAAAACAGCAGGGAATACCATATAGACGACTTGCATGATTTGTCTTGGTTCAGAAGAGAAAGAAAGCAGGACGTTACCCCAGAGGGACAGTGGGAGCACAGAACAATTTCCATAGCTTTTTCTTGTCTTTTGGAGGAGCAGAAGAGCAGTGTGGGTACTTACCACCACGGTGTCTTTAACCTGGTTGTCACCTATCTCTTCATTTGCCAAGGACAAGAGTAATGCTCATTTCTAGTTTAAGGCCAAAGAGCTCTGTTAACTGTTGCAACCCAAAATGAAAATGAGTAAATAGCACTTGGGGATAGCACTTGGGGTCGGTAGGCAGACGTTTGCAGTGTTTCTGCTGGACATACACCAAACCAAATGCTATGAAAATGTTTAAAGGGGGCCTTTTTTTGGAATCCAGGGATCAGCAATATAACACCACGGGAAAAAGTTGCCCTAGAACGAATATTTGCTTCACGGGGAGGGCAGGACAACATCCAAGCGGTAAGAAAGCCAGCAACAACTGCTCCCTGAGGTACCGCAGCCATCGATAGAGTAAGTGAAAGCAGAAGTGGCTTTTCTCATGAGACCTGTGGAGATGAGGTCTCTGACAAATCCCCAGCAGCAACCTGTGCCAGAACCCACTCCTGGAGAGCGGAGATGCCAAACCCTGACCACTTTACGCTTCCACCATCTTTTTTTTCTGCCACCTGCGGGGACCTCACGCACCCAGCAGCCACAGCTCCCCGGGGGGGACTCCCCGTGTCCCGGGGGGGGGGGGGGTGGTGTCCCGGCGGGGGTCCTCCTTCCCTCACACCCACCTGCGGCCAGCATCGCGTCCAGCATCCCTCGGAACCACCCCCGGGCCTCCAGCTGCAGCACGGCGTCCAGGAAGAGCGCGGCGGCGCCGCTCACCCCCCTCTCCTCCTCCTTGCGGATCCTCTCCCGCAGCTCTGCCGCAGAGAAGCGCTCCCGTCAGGGGGGGGGGGGGGGGGGGAATCGGGGACACCCCCAGGGGGGGACACCCCGGGGCTCCGCGTCCGCGGGCAGGGCGCTGAGGGGCCCTGGGGAGGGTGTGGGGAGGGGGCGGCTCACCGTCGGGCAGCCAGTCCGTCATGTTGCCCAGCACGTAGACCGGGTTGAGGCTCCGCTCGATGTAGCGGCGGTAGCACTGCAGGCTCCGCTTCTCCTCCGCCGTCATGGCTGGGCTCTGCCGGCCGCCGCCCGGCCCGGCCCGGCCCCCCCCGGCTCGGCACAGAAAGGCAGCGAGGCCCGGCGGGGAATGGAAAACGAAAGCGGCCCCCGCGGGGTGTGGAGATCGCGGCCCCATCCGCAGCCCGCCCTCTGGCCGCCAGCGGGCACAGGCAGCGGCTCGCAGCTTCGTGAGCCTCGGATCGCCACCAACAGCCCCACCGGGACACCGAGACACGGGCCTGGGGTCCGGCACAGCCACTCTCCCACTCCGCCTCCTCAAAGGGAAACGGGGAGAAAATGCGATGGAAAGGGCTCAGGGGTTGGCGTAAGGATGGGGAGAACAATAGAATTCATTGCCTATCACTAGCAGACTAGAGCAGTGAGAAAAAAATAAAAGGAAATGAAAAACACCTTCCCCACCATCCACCCTCCTCTACCTCTTCCCCCCAGGCAGTGCAGGGGAATGGGGGCTGTAGTCAGTCCCTGACACTTCGTCTCCTCCGCTCCCTCTCGGTCCCTCCCTGCCCCTGCTCTCCATGGGGTCCCTCCCAGGGATGCCGTCCTTCCCGAACCGATCCCGCGGGGGCTGCCCACAGGCAGCAGCTCTTCAAGCACTGCTCCCACACGGCTCCATCCCACGGGGTCCATCCATCCCCCAGGAGCAAACTGCTCCAGCACGGGTCCCCCATGGGCAGCAGCTCCCCAAAGATCCCAAATGTGAGGTTCTCTCACATTTTCTCGCTCTCTCCCAGCTGCTGTTGCCCTAGGCTCCAAATGGCCCTAGGCTAGGACAGACTTGAATTTGGGCTGTTAGCTTAACCAGAGCAATGAGAAGGACCAGAGAAATATCATGCACAGCTGACCAAAACACAGAAAGGCTATCCACTCATAGACTGGGAAATGCTGAACAACTGAGAGAGGACATCTTCTGCAGCAAGAAAAGGGCAGGTGAACAAGCCCCTGTCAGTCATCTCTCCTCCCCGCATTTTCAGTAAGATAATCTCTGAGGGCTTAATTTGCTTGTGAGTAACAAGGAAGAAGCGTTAGCCTCTACGTGAGTTGCCCAACACACCCTGTAGAGCATGGTGATTAGACTGACAGGTAACAAACATAGCAGAGAGGCATTTTTACTTGGTAGTGCCTGTTGAGCCTATTTCCACTTGAGAAGTGCCTATTACAGCTTTCATTCAGTAATGAGTGATATTAGCACTCAGGTTCTGCTCCTCACAGACAGAGTGAAGATTCAAAGATCAGTGCTGAGGGTGGGTAGCAATCGCTCTGCCAAGCAGAAACCCAGTCTTGTCCTTCACCTGAGAAGAGGAGGAAATCAAACTCCTTGCTTGCTGCTTCTCCAGCCCTAGATGGAGAAGTCAATCTGCCCAGTGAAGTGGACCTGCTGCTCTTCAACAAAGCTGGCACTGGAGTGCACGGGGGAATAGCACCTCTGATCGTGCATGCAGGAGGTGGGATGCACCTGCTGGGCAGGGTGGCTGCAGGAGGGGTCCTGAGGGCAGCAGGGATCAGTCCCACCAGGCTGGAGATGCACCTGGTGAGCACAGGAGGCCCTCCCAGGCTTTGTTGGTGCAGGGCAGTGGTGCAGTGGGATGGGTTGTGGCCTGTGTGGTATCTCATGCTCATATCCTCAGTGGCTGTTTTATGCTACATCGTAAGTGGTGGGTTGCAGTGGCCAAGCACATTGGGTGAGAAGAAGCTGCAGCACTGGGAAGACCTTAACCTGCTTGTGCTGCTGCAAACCATGGTGCTGAGCAGTTTCCTAGAGAACTTTCTAGGCAAGGGTGTAGGAAATATTTTACTTTTTCCCAAAATCACTTGTGGCTGCCTGGAAGGGTCCCTGTGTGACCCACCAAGTCCTGCCTTAGAGTGTGTGGTCCAGCTGGTGGGAATAAATGCTTTTTTTGATTGTTATTATTATTATTTTTCCTTTTTCAGAGCATAGTGTGTAGTTGTGTTCCTCAGCTTTAAATTTTGCATGTCCAACTTTTTGCAGGTCATCAGCTGTAGATTTTCCTTGTGATCACCACCTGGAAGCAATTGCCCAAATGGCAGAGAGCAAAACATCACAGGAGGTTTTGAGGCTGATGGCTAGCCATAGCTGATGGGACCACAAGAAGAGAAACTAACAGGTGTGGCAAACGGGAGATGGAAAAGTGTGTGGCCAGGAGAAACTATCAGAGAGCACTGGGAAGCCTGAGGGTGACAAATGACAGACAGTGGCAAGAGAGGGGAAATTCTGGCTTACTGGTGTGGGTAGTGCTGTAGGGTCAGCAAATTCAGGTGCTAAGTTAGCAAGGCAGGGCCCAATAAGGAAGGAGAGAGTGAGATGGATTGTGTGGGAAAAGGAGTATCAGCTCAATGCCGTTTACTGGATAGACCAAGTGTCTAAGGTCAGTTACTGGAGGGATCCACAGTGCGTGTGTGTGTACATGAGGGTCTTTATCCCACCTCCAGGTGCTGCTGAGACCAGTCTCCAGACCTTTGACCCACCCCTGGACACACAGGCCAAGAGAAATTATCTCTAAGGACCCTGGGGCTTCTTGTTGTTGTGGGGAGGCCGCACATGCTCAAATGCATGTCTGCACCTGTCTGCTGGAGCTTGGCTCAGAAGCCACCTCCACAGTTGGCTGTACTCCCACGGGACCCAAGGCTACAAGGATGAGTCTGTGCCAAGGAAACCAGTGCCTGGCATTACAATCTCCGAGCACATCTTCAAGGCCTTTCAATTTCCACCCTTGCTCGTTCTCAAACTTCTTTTCTCCACATCCTCATCTTCTAATACATTTAAAGCTTTTGTTATTCCAAAGCCTTTGAATCATCTCAGGGTCTGTGAAGGAGAAGCAGGAAGAAATTCAGATCTTCAGACATGTAACGTCCCAAGACAACTGCAAATCACTGAGGAGTTGTGGTACACTCAGCCCTGACACTACAGCTTGGATGTAGCATCCTCAAAGTGCGTGAGGAAACAGGCCATTAATAATTTTATTTCCAGGTGGTACACTGAAATTAATACCCCAAGTCATCAGAATTTGTATCTGATTTTCTCCAAATAATTATTTTTTTTCAACTCATGGGTCAAGTTAATAATATGCTTGGCAAATCAAAGAGGCCAACAGAATTTGTATTTATACTTATGTCAGCCTGCAGCTGAAACAAAGCAAGAAGAGGATTAGGCATACAGCAGCCAGCACTGTGCCCAGTCCCAGCTCCAGAACCATGTCCAAGTGAATGCTGAGGACACACGATGGGCTGGAATTAACAAATTGGTGTGGGAGGCTGGAAAACACGGAATTGAAGGAAGAGAAAGCAGATGGAGGAAAAGAGATGTGAAACAGAGATTGTACTTCAAAATATCTCCATCATAAAGCCTCACAAATTTCAAATAAATGAATTTCCAAAGACATAAAAAGTACAAAATCAAGCAGAAGTTTTGAAATGCTTAATGTCTTTAAAATTGTTGCAGCAATTACCAAGGACATTTGTTGATTGCATCTGTGAATAAAATTATAAATAAGATCAGAAATAAAAAATGTAATTTGACCATTAATTTAGGTTTGATGACCCAGTGCAGGAAAAAGCACTTGAGCACATGTTTAATTTCAACCTGTTAAAAGCACATGTTTAGCTATATTTATGAATCCTAACACTTCATAAGACATCAGAAAACTAGATGAAAAAAATTACTGAATCTTCATGGTAAGATAACATGACAAGATTACCCCACATCCCTAACATATGCACAAGCCTTTCACTGCAAATAAGACGTTCAATAATTAAGTAAAAAGAAATCACTTTAAAAATACAGTTTAACAAGTGCTGCTAAATACAGTCTTTTTCATAACCCGTTAACTCTTTGCTGTTGCCTAGCCTTGGCTGACTCCTCTGAGCATCCCCGGCAGTCAGTGGAGACAGCAGCCAAGAACAAACAAGACAAACACTGATGTTTGCAGCAGCTTTTTAAATACTTGCACACACAAGTACATAATTTTTTTCTTGACCTGGAACAACAAAATGACTAGAGAGTGTAGTGATCAGTGGTCACTGCAGTCCTATGGAGAAGGCAGTGATTTTGTGTCTTGAGTGTTGTGATGGCGTTGAACACACGACGTGGCTCTCACCAACACATCCACCCAGAAGGATGATGCTCATGCCAAAAGTGAAGGATATGCATGGCATATGTAAAAGCATTTTGCCTAAGAAGCATTTTCCATAGTCACAGGCATTATCTCATGGAGACATTACAGGGGAAAAGGAGATGGCAGCAGATTAAAACCTTTGGGTTGACCTTATTTGCTGGGAACCGTGCTCCTTTGTCATAGGTTTCTGCATGCAAACTCGTAGCAACTTGGGACTCTGCAATTTAATACCTGAAGGAAAAATTCCAGCACCTGCATGGAAGTAAAAACTGCCCAGCGCCTAAATAACCCTCACAACCCCAAATCCTTCGTTGCGCTGAACGGGAGAGGTCAGGAGATGGCGCTGCCTTCCCGTGGGTCTTTCCACGGTGTGGGCACGGTTTGATGCACACCGCAGCCGAGGGACACGCGTTACAACAATGTGCTGGCTCGCGTTGTTCAGCAGGCACGGAAAGAGTCCCACAGAGACCTCAAAGAGACTCCTAACCAAACACAATACCACTGCTGTTCTTCAGAAATCCAGGTGAGCTTCAGGTGTCCAAGCCATTGCATGTCTTCTACACTTGAAGAAAATTATTTTTCAAAGGTCTAGAATCAGTGCCCTAAACCCATATCTCGTCTGTGATCCTGAAGAGGCTTATTCACATTTAAAGATTAATACAAGATCAACTAAATGCCCAGGTTCACTGATTTCAACTAAACTACCTCAAATTTATCATGGCTTACCAGTCCCTGTGGATCCACAGATGCTCAATGTATTTAATGAAGCATGGACTGAGTATCTAGGAGAACAAGAGTATCTGCATTGATGGAGATAATAAATAAAATAAACATTATAGCTCCAAAAAATGATGAACAATCACTGGCTTCTTGCTACTGTAGCAATAACCCTTGAAGATCACGCTGTTCTTCATACTGATGAGCTACAAGAATGTGTTTTCTAAATCTTTGTTTTACTATCCATTGTCAAAAGTGAAAAAACAATTCAACAAATAAATTTGGTTACTGCATGCTCAAAAGGAAAAGGCACATCTGACCTTTTAATTCCTTAGTTTTTCCTTAGAACCCAATTCTGTTTCTCAGTTCATAAAAAAAAGACATTTTGTTTCATTTACAAATCTTTCTAAAGATTTCCTAAAACTAAACTGAGATCACTTGTATCTCTGTTTTAAAAGTCAGTACTGGTTTGCAGAGAAGCTCCTTACAGCATACATCTGGATAAATAAATACAGAGGGAATTATTTTTGCTTCCCCATGGGAAAAGGCAAGCAAACAAAACAAAAACAAACAAACAATTTTTCATAGCATTCTCCTACATTAAGTGTTAGAATAAAATTTTAAAATTCTAATTTTAATGCATTTAAGAGGCTGTGTTCACCATTTTTCAGTAATGAACTGAAAACATTCTGCCAAATCCAGGCTGATTTTCTGCCAACAGCAACACATCTCACCAAGGCTCAGAGGAACCCTTTACCCGTCTGTGGTTTCCAGCAGCTCCTTGGGACTGGCAGAGTGAGCACTCTTCTCCTTTTGCAAAACGTCCAGGGGAGGCAGCCCCCTCCTGCAGCCCCCCCGTCATTCCCACAGATGGTGGGAGGGATGCCTCGGGAGGAGGGTGCCTTCTGACCCCGCGCAGCCCCGTCACGCCTCTGTGAATCCTCTTTGTAAGTCACTGGCTGCCATTCAGCAGTCTTTTAGTGGCAGTTTCCCATGCAGAGTAAGTAGCTTGCACTTTCCGGGAGAAAATGTGGAGAGAATACTGGAGTAAAAAGATCAATGGGAAAATTACTTCTGGTGTGCACAGAATAAAAGGTCTTTCTCTGGTTTCAAAGCAGGGATTGTACAACTGAGATTCAAAACTAAAACTGACTATTTAAGGCTGTGCAACTTCAAAAAGAAAGTATTAATAAAACCAAATTTCTGATCCCATCCAGAGCAACACTGATTTCAAGGGGATACATTTGCAACCCCTTGAAGGATACTCTCTCCCCATGGTTTTGGAGCAAAGAGAAGATGGCAGAGGAAATAGGCAAAACAATTTTGTCATGCCACAGAAAACAGCAATTAAAGCAAAACTGGAAAAAAAGAAAAAAAAAAAAGAAAAATAAAAAGGACCATTGCCCACCCCTCCACAAAAGAAAAAGAAAAAGAAAAAAAAAAAAGTGAAAAAAGGGCCTTGTTACTTTTAGCAGATACAGAAGACAGATGCCTTTTAGCATGAATTTATGTCTTCAATGGCAGTTCAAAAATAACATTTAAAACTAGCCGAAGAACATACTTTCAAGGAATATATGCAATTATTCATAGTGAATACATGTCCCTCGAAGGCAACCAGGGGCCCAATCCTGCATGGGCTGGCTGCCTGGCAGACCCCATCACTAAATCATCTGGATTTCCACAGGTCTGTCCAGACCCAAAACTTTTCTGACCCTGTAGAACTTCCTGTGAGGTTCTTGTAAAGCTTTATTCCTTGTTAAATCATTACTGGGACACAACATCAAATTCAGTTAACTTGATTAAATCATGAAGGTGCTAATATGTCTGGGAATAGCCCTCCTTTTGCAACTAAACTGAAAGAAAGACACAAGTAAATTAATAGTGTTTAGTTTGACAAGAAGTCGCATTCCAGTTAAAATAAGGAAACAGAAATGTACATTGCCCAAATTATGCTAACTTTCAGCCTCACAATAAGCAATGCTGCTCTTTTTGGGGGGAACTAGGAGGGAGAGGAGTGGAGAAAAGGGCAAGTGCAGAAGCAAGGCCCCCAGCCCTGTTCAGACAGTCACAGAGACATTGCTGGAGCTTTGCAACACCCTGGGAGCTGCGAGAAGTGTGACAGCCTGCAGGACTGAGATGCCAGCGGTTGTTTGCAAATAGTGATGGATGCATTGTAAAAATTTTCTGTTGACATTGCAATGTGAAATTTTGCTTCTAAAACTGCAAATGAAGAATAAAGCTCTGAGCACACAAAGGTCTGTGAGGAGAGGCTGAGGACACTTGGCTCATCTAGTCTGGAGAAAAGGAGGCTGAGAGGCAACCTCTCTGCTCTCTGAGGAGACGAGGCAGAGAGGGAGGTGCCAATCTCTGCTTCCTGGTGAGTGATGGGAGGACACGAGAGAACGAGAGAATGGCACAGAGCTGCAACAGAGAAGGTTCAGACAGGGCATGAGGAAACATTCCTGTACTGTGAGGGTGGTCAGACACTGGAACAGGCTTCCTAGCGGGGTGGTTGGTTCCCCAAGACTGTCAGTATTCAAGGAATGTCTGGATGATGCCCTTGATAACATGTTTAAACTTTGGGGTAGCCCATTGGCATCCTGAGGAAAAAAACAGCTGCTATACAACACTTAAATGTGTCCTTTGTGACACAGAGCATATCAATGGTCAGATCTCACTGCTTTGGTCAGCAATTAGCATGGAGCTAAAATCCTCTTGCCTGTAGGATAACATAACCAACATACATTTAGGAAGCTGCTTTTCTGCTTGAGCTGCCCTTCATTCATTCATGGGGGCTGAGAGGGAATAGACAAGATACATCAACAAAGTTGGTGCCTCACTCTCAGCTAGCACAGTGTTGGTAGAAATTGGCATGAATTAGATGGCTCGTTGTGATGCAAGAGGCATGTTATACTGTTTGTACTGAATGGACAAACTGGCATCCTAAGGCAAGGCAGCTGCATTCATCACTGGGGTTTCTAAATACAAAGCTCTGACAGCTCAATAGGAAACTACTTCTATTTATAATATGAATAGCCTCTCTCCTCCGAAGACAACAGGAAAAATCCAAAGACATAGCCACACATCTGTGCTAGGTCATTCCCACGGACCACCCCATTCAAGGATTCTCCTGCTGAGGTGCCCTCCTTGACTTTCCCCAGCCACTGAATTTGAGGGTATATAAATGCCTTCCCCATCCTAGACAGGACATAGATACATCACTTTGAAGAATTTGGTAGGATACATTCCTGTGCTTGCACAATCAAATTACAAATAGACATTAGCTCAGAGAATTTCTAATCTTTGTCTGGGAGTTAAGTAATGCTTAATGCTCAGAAAAGATTGGTAAAGGTTGAAGGAAAGTAAAGAAAATGAACCAAACCTACCATTGTGCTCTTCTTCTGTGTCATGCTGTGAGGACAGGAGGAAGAACAAAATTACCATGATTTGGTATTCTCTTCATTAAAAAAAAATATTAAAAAAAAAAAAAAATTACCCATTGCAGGGTTTCTCTCTCTCTCTCTCTTCTTCTCTCTCTCTCTCTCTTCCTTCTTTCCTTCCTTCCTTCCTTCCTTTGCACGAAATACCAGTGTCTTCTGAAAATGTTTGCACTAAAAAGAACTACAGGATTTTGTGAAATTATGGCTATTTTAATGACAGTTAGATCATTGGTAACATACTTACTGTTAGAAATTATATTTTGAGGGCTTTTTAATGCTTTCAAAAAGTCTGGAGTAAAAGTTTATCTGTGACTTTAATTGTAGAGTCCTTGCACTGAACATGCCACCATCTAGGACCTCTGTCATGACTTTAATCTTCTTGCTTTGTGGACATCCAATTTGGTGATACTGTGCTGAGAAGAGATGGGCCAAATGCTCTGCAAAAGCAACCTTCAGTTAGATTGCACAAGGGTCAGCTGCCGGAATATTGCAAAACGCCTGCCCTCAGAACTAACAAATCAACCCCTTTTCCCTTTTGACTAAGGAGAAACTGAAAATCTAGAAAATGGCCAACCTCTTTATTATGTTGAGACGTCATCTAATTTTGATGCGAAACCATTTTGCATTAATTGTTTCTAAAGAATGCTCCTCCCACCATTCCTTACAAACCTTAATTAACTACATATTTAATTATAGCACAGTGGACAAACTGCTGCTTGAAAGACACACAGGTAGGAAAAGGAAAGGAGTATTCTTTCACGGTTCATTTATAAAAAAGCATGTGGGGCAATGAAAATAATGAAGAAGAAAAGAAGGAGCTAATTTAGGGATTAAAGCTGAAGAGTGATTTAGTAAAGAAGAACAAATATGTAACACTAGATGTAAAAGCTTAGCCTTTGGGCAAGATTATTGTCAGAATTCGTGCTCCAAGTACACATGTTCAAGCTTTACTGAGGTGGGAACATTAAACAAAAAAAAAGATCAACTTAAAATCCAATTTATTCTTCAGAGCACCTGATAATATCTAAGAAAAAAATCAACTGTTGATTTTTAAAATGTACTTTATTTTTTTTTAACCTATTTGAAAGGTTGGTGATCTTCCTTTTGTGTCCATATTATTTTCTTCTCTTTACATCCTTGTGGTGAAAATTCCCCATAGATCTAAAGCAAATGATCCATATGTGCCAGAATATTTTACATCTGTCCTCAGTTTCTCCTCAATCCCAGAAATTCTAGAGGCAGCAAGGCACAACATAAAAATTGATGTTACATGTCCTGCTTGTGGCATGGGTCAGCAGGGAAGGATGCAGATGATCTTCAGAAAAGGACTATGGACAAGGAGTGAAAAGCCAGATCAAAACAGAACCCTAAGCTCTGGATGATATGTATACAAAAGCAAAAAGGTAAGGAGCACAAAAGCCATTACTTCACCTTCTTGCTACAGGATAATGCCAGTGATGTTGGAAATGCACACAGGAGAACAGACAGCTGATAAGGCAGAAAGGGTTATAGTGAAGATTTGCCTCTAAATCACAGAATCATAGAATCAGTTAGATTGGAAAAGACCTCTGAGATCATCTTGTCCAACCTTTAACCTGCCAAGTCCACCATTGAACCATGTGACTAAGCACTACATCTATATATTTTTTGAAGACCTCTAGGATGGTGACTACTTCCCTGGGCAGCCTATTCCAATACTTCACAACCCTTTCAGTGAATAATTTTTTTCCGAATATCCAACCTAAACCACCCCTGGTGCAACTTGAGGCCATTTGCTTTTGTCTTATCACTTGTGTTGCTTGTGAGAAGGCTGTAAATGCTTTTTCTGCTCACTGACAGATTGGTCTTTTTTTCAGCATCAGTGACTCATGTGAAGATTTTTCATCATGTCTGAAGATAGCGACATGGCCAAAATCTCACAAAATCTGCTTCCTAAAACTGTATTTTATTTTACTAAGATTTTTCAAAATTTCTTGCATTTTGAAAAGTGAAATAACTGACAACAGAAAAACTTCTATACTTCATTTTGGAAAAACAAGTCATGATTCTTGTGCCCAAATACAGCTTTTTGAGAGAGTTTTCAGAAACCTTAAGAATCACCCACATCCTCCATTAGCATTACCTGCTCTTAGTAACTCTGAGTGCTGTGCCTAAACTCAGAAACTTAAGACTTCCAGGGTTAGTGAATGAAAACACATCTCTAAGCAGATTCCACACTCCCCTCCCCCCCAACCCCAGGTGGCAAGCTCTCAAAATACAAGAGAAATGGAAAAAGAAGAGCGTAACAACTTCCCATCATTGTATTAAGTCTCCCAGACAAGTGAGTCATTCTGAGCTTACTACTTCTGTGATAGTTTTGGATAATTCAGACCTGTGATTTGTTTCACTCAGTGGGCAGCCATAACAGCAGGGATGTACGATTGATCTTTATACTCCTCCCTGCGTTTAAATCCAAAGGGATGAATGCAGGCGCCTTTTCTTTGTATTTACCTTACATTGTAGTCTTTCCGTCAGACTGCTGAGGATACATTTAATGGAGATTCTGATCAATTTGGTAATTCAGAATCCATCCTGCACTCCGGGAAAGTAATTCGGTCTAATTCTAAATTCTAATTCTAAAAGAAGACAAGATTTCAGTGGTCACTAGAAGAATCCATAAAACCCATGTGTACAATTTTATTAACTATGAACATTAATGAACATGATACCTTCACAATCCTGCAAACTGTTTGGTTTGACCAGCTCCTCCACCTTGACATGGGCCTCCAAATCACCAATGTTCTATAGATCAGAGAGTCAATTTCTGATTGAATACCTTTCTGTAGGAATTGTGCCACACACTTACAGGTCAACAGAATCAACTGGAAAATATCTGTAAAGTTATTCCAAATCAGACAAACATGAGATGTCAGAAAGGTACTGATACACACAGGTATCTGTCACGCAAATACTGATACAAGCAGCATAAATCTGCACAGCTGTATTATCTTTAAGGTGTTGTGTCTGTTCATAGTCACAACCCGCTTGGCAATTCTGATGGGTTGCGCAATATGGTTGTTTATTTCAAAGAGCCATAGATGGATTTAGCAGCTTCTGTCAGTGGGGATCGAAAAGAAAATATTGTCCTGTTATCCCTCAGAAAATCACTATATCTTAAAGAAAGTCCTTAAAGTGCTCATCATATTTATGTTTGTCTGAGATGACTTCCCATTGGTTAAAGGTAAACTTAGTTGGCTTCACTGTGAATAGAGAAGACATGAATTTCAGCATCTTGTTATTTCTTCCAAGAAACTTCAACTAACTATGTGTAGGATCAAGTGTTAAAACTGTCCTTTTAAAAATGTCCCAAAAATTTGCCTGCCATAAGATGTCTCTGCAAAATGGAAATACACTTCCTCTTCCATAGGGGAGAATAGTTTACCTTTAGTAAATAGTTTACCTTTAGTAATTAGGTTAGAGCAGGTTGCCCAGAATGGATGTGGAGTCTCCCTCCTTGGAGATCTTAAAATGCTATGTGGATGTGGTCCCGGACGAGCTGCTGTAGGTGTCCCTGCTTAAACAGGGAGTTGGATCAGGGGGTTGGACCTCCAGAGCTCCCTGCCAGCTTCAACCAGTCTGTGCTTCTATGATCATTAGTCACTCAGCTACAGATGTCTGCAAAAAATAAACCACTATTCACATTTAAGATTATAAGTTTATACAAGACAGTTACTTACGCATCAACAGCTCCATATTTTGGTGATCTTGCTAGGAAATAATATCATCCCTGCTGCAGATGGAGAGGTGAGTTTGTGTTTTGTGGAGTCAGTTGACTTCAATGGAACTGGGAGTAATGACAAAATATGACAGAATTCAGTGTGGAGTTGATTAAGTCCTCTTTGGTCCCCAAATGGCAGAGGTTAAAAAGGACAGCTAAAGCCTTTTCAAAAATAGTATGGTAAGTATCTTCTTTCCTATCAAAACAAAAAGGAAAAAATAGCTTGATCTAAAACATTATGTTTCACTTTCTTCCTCCCAAAAGAAAAAAAAAAGGGAGTGGAGGGGGAGGGAAGGGAAAAAAAAAAAAACAATTTTCTTTTCCTCATTTTCTGACAAGTTCGTTAGCTATTATTATCTATTTCAGCTCTGCTCTGCTGCAGTATATATGTAAGATGAAATTTACACACACAATGCCCACAGTGAGGCGTGAATTACTGAAACCATTTGGGTAACTACTGATATCCCAAATATTTACAAATCCTCCAAAGTTTAGCAAACAAACTGGCATTGGCTTTTATTTTGAACTAAATAGTAGCAAAGGCAAAGACAACACTGAACTTTGAATTCTACACCAGTACCACAATGATTTGCAGAAAAGTGTGCCTCAGTATGCAGGAATCCTTCAAGGAGAAAATACATAGTTTTCTGGAAAAAGAGGAAACTTTGCTGGAACTAGATGGTTTTTAAGGTTCTTTCCAACCCAAGCCACTCAATGACTCTATGAAATTAAATGTCTATAACATTTCTTCACAACCACTTATTGTTTCATTGGAATGGATTTTATTATTTTATTTTATTTTATTTTATTTTATTTTATTTTATTTTATTTTATTTTATTTTATTTTATTTTATTTTATTTTATTTTATTTTATTTTATTTTATTTTATTTTATTTTATTTTATTTTATTTTATTTTATTTTATTTTATTTTATTTTTTCTCAAAATGGAACTCAATTTTCTTCATTTTGAACTGGCAGTGGAAGTAGCAATGGCTACTACTAGTCATTACTCAGACACATACCAGTCTATAAAATTTCTTCAGATACTTTTCAGACCCATTTAACCTCTCTTCAGTTGCAAAAGATCTTAAAAGATCTTAAAAAGTGCTTGCACTCTTTGGACTAGAAACACATACTTGTGCTCAGCTGCCTTAATGATTTATGGGTCCTAAACCACAGCACATTTTACAAGACACACGATATGTTTTACAAGTCCCATCACTGAGCACAATATAAATAATCCCATCTACTAGTAATAGGTCCAATGGCTCTCTGAATTTATTAACTCTTGGTCAGTTCTTGCCTCAGTCTCATTAGATTCGTTGGTGTACTTATACCTGTTCTTGCCCAGGTGTCAGTGTAGTTATCTTTTCCTCTGTCTGAGGACAGCCAACTATAGACTTCTCAGTGGATTAGGTAAGAAAAAGAGTTTTTTATAAGATATATTCAATCATCCAGGTGAAGAAATGCTGAGCTCAGGATTCTGCAACTCTTGCATTATGTCATTTTCTTGACCTATTAAAACCCTAACATGATTTATAATATTGAATTTCAATTATTAAAGCCCCTGATTTAAAACAAATGGGGCATCAGATTTTCTGTGTTGATGCTGACTCCATGCATTGAACCAACTAGATAATATGAGATACCAAATACCACCCTTACTCTGTCAAAATTTGTGTGCTGCCTAGGGACAGCACAGCGTGCAACTGGCCAGACAGCACATCTCTGGGACACTTAATTCAGTGCAAGAGAAGTGTGTTGGCAGGTATTGCCAGTTCACTGCACTCACAGCCATAGGCATCCCCATTTCAATAGCCTGTTCTTTTGGTGTCAAGTTAACTGTCCAAGCAGGGAGGAGGCTTTACGTATTAGAAGAAAGCAGCATAATATGCTTCTTTTTCCTGACTGTCCATGAAACAAACAGAAAAGACCGAAAAAGAAAAACATTTTATAATTTGAAATTTTCAGTTAGGTTGGTGCATATTCCTACATAAATAATAAAAACAACAGCTCAGAAAACCTTCTTTCAGCATCCATAGATTTAGACTATTCACTGCACCAGGGAATATCTGCTGCCAGATTTCTCAGAGACTTCTCATGTGACCAGACCTCGTAGTACCAAAGCACTGAAGGGATCACATATTGTGGTTAACAACATATTCTGCACTATGTCCTGAGAAGTCTGTGGAAGACATTTAGGGAACATATGTCATTCTCTACTTGGTATTCTCAAACTTTGCTGTTGAGGCATGCTAGTACAAACAAGGGAAGCATGAGCTTTCTCTTACTGGGAATGTATTTGACCTCATTAAGAATGCCATACCTTCTCCTCCCATAGAAAATACAGAAATGAAGAAATAAGATGTAATTTGCTCAACTTACTCCTAAAACAAACAAACAAACAAACAAAACAAAACAAAACAATGCCAAAAAAAACAACCAACCAAACAAAAAAAATACAAAGCAAAACAAACAAAAAAAACCAAACAAACAAAAAAGAAAAACAAACAAACAAACAAACAAGAAAAGAGGATAAATTTTTTATGGGACACTTTTTGAATTAAGGTTGTGCTAATTCTCTTGCATGCCAAGTTTGCAAAAGAAATTGCCAAGTTCCAGAGTGTTACATTCTTCATTCTTGGCAGATGCTAAAAAAGGTTGTCATGTCAATTGGAAAACTTCCAGCTACAGCTGTCTTTTCTGTAATGCAGTACAAATGGACACAGCATAGAATTTAGCTTGCTGCTGGTATTTGTTTGCATACTGCCTCCAGAAACTGCAGCCATATGGCAGGAGGCAGATGCTGCTCCAGAGAAGTTATATTTTGAATGCACAGAGTAACTGGGATAGGGGAAAAGCTATATCATGTCAGGCCTCAAGACTGAAAAAAGCAAAGTAAAATCCCAAGAGATTTTAGAAATTATTATTGAAGAAGACATACAGGGTTAGTTCAGACCAGCATCTTCTCCCCAATACCACCCAGTACCCTTTCCTCAGGAGATGCAATACCCTCATGTTAGGTGGCTCTATGACCCATCCAAATTTCTGATAGAGATTAGTTGAACCTGAAGAAGGCCATTTAAATCTTTTCCAATTTTTTCATCAGTCTTTACTATTATTATCTCTGAGAATTTAATGATGCTACAGACATCCAGTTCTGTATTCGATCTGTGAAGTCTCTCTCAGGGCTGAAAACTTCATGAGATTGTCTGTACAAGACTGGCATAACCAGGAAGCAGTTGAGGTGTGCTTGTGTTTCAGGTCAAATACTGCTGTTAGACACAGAGATGAAGCCCCCACAGTTTAGAATATTCATGCTTGCAGATGTCTAAGCAGACTATTTTCCAGCATTACTCTGTAAGAGTTTTTTTTGTTTTGTATGTTTGTGTTTGTTTGTTTGTTTGTTCGTTTTTTGTTTGTTTTTACCTGAGACCAAATACTATAGTTTTCACAATGATGTTTTCCTTCATTTTCAGAGTCTAAAATAAAGCACATTTATTCCCCCATATTTCAGTCCTATTAGTCAACTGAGATATAAGAGAACACAGCTATTTTTTGTCTGTTAATGCTATTTTCACACTGCTGGAGACAATAAGCACCCTCTTGTGGTTTTTGTGAAAAAGTGTTACAAGCAGAAGCCTATTTGAATGCCTGTTTTGACCAAACGTTATAGGACTATTAGAACAGGTTCATAACAACTGTTGAAAAAACAAACATTTACCTTAGACAAAAAAAAAAAAAAAAAAAAAAAGTTTACCATTAAAGAAAGGGAAATAAATAGCTACACATCAAACACCATTCTCAAGCATCTCTTGCACCCACCAGCTGCTGTGCTTTTTGATCATTACAAAGTCAGCGCAGACTTCCCCTTAAACCAATACTGAAATTTTCCTTTTCTTTGCACAGGGTGCTGTTTAATGGCTTCAATGCTAGTAACAACAGAAAATGCATACTGCAGCATCATCATTGCCTGTTGTCTTGTGTGTGCTCTCAGGTGTGTCACCTTATGGATGTCCTCCCCACACCGGGGCCAGAACAAGGGTACCAGGGGGAGTTCAGGCTCCAACAAAGATGTCCTCTTACCGATCTCATTGATCAATCCACTGCTTTCCAACTACATACCTTAATTTCCCACACCTGCAAAACAGACCTGACATGAAGAATAGGGCATCCAAGGTCTCCAGCATGAACAGGAGCCTGAGTAGGACACACACCCCGTCCTGTCTCCTGCCCTGACCCTTGATGCCATGTCACCCCAACACTTCTGGGGACATTGCAAAATTGTCAGCTTCACTGACCCTACACTTCTCTCCCAACATACAACACCGTCTCTCCAGGTTCCTATGGTGAGTCCTAAGGGCTGACAGAGGCTCGTGCAGATACAGTCACTTGCACTACCCCTTTCCTCCATACAAATCCTGAAGACAAACAGCAGATTTCAGTCTCTGAGACCTTTGGACCAGGATGATGGCATTCTAGTTTGAAATTGGCTCCAAAGCATTAACCTCTTTAAACATTTATTGTTCCAACAGAAAGAAAATCCTGTCAAGCAGGTAGTATCTGTGTTCTTATGGCAGCTCCAGTGCTGGGTGTGAAGATGTTGTGTTTCTTAGAGCAAACACATGAGTGCCAGACATCTGATGACTCTGAGGTTCTTGGTTTGTCACTGGGTTTAATGCAAGCAAAGCTCTTGTTATGGTTGGCAGTCCTAAACAGCAATGAGCTTTTAATAGAACCACTTCTTCTGCCTGCAACTCATATCATATAAAAGATTCACCATTTCCTTAAAATAACATCTTAATAAATTATCTAATGTCACAGCTTTGCCTAGTGTGGCCATGAGTACGTATCTCAATAGCAGCACAACAGCTCAACAGCAGCAGTGATGCTTAAAACTCACTACAGTTTCTTTTTCCCCGTTTACTCTTCTTTCCCCTGGAGATAATGATGTCCTGCATTTACTAAAGAACTCCATCTATTCATCCTTTGTCACAGCCCTGAGTATTCAGCAATAAGTCTGTCTCCCACAATGAAAACACACATTTAAATACTACTGACACAATGAACAATTCATATTTTGCTTCAGTAGAGTGTATGTGACAAAATTGGTATTTTTATATAGCAACCTTTTGAATTATATACATGTTCAGTGTGGTCCTAGATTTTGTTTCCTCCCCACCAATATCAAACTACTGTATAGTGAATAAAAGCTAATTGCTTAGGAACACTCCTTTAATGTGTTGCAAACAATGTTAAAAAAAATAAAGTTTTTTTTAAGGAGTGAAATGGTGAAAAAGGAAATAGTGCTTATGTGGTTGACTTATAAATTATATTAATAATGATAAAATCCTGTGTCAATACTAATAACAATAACATATAATAGAACTGTATTATAGCCCAGGATTACTTGCAGTGAAGTAGTTGTTTAGTAATATAACAGTCACCTGCTTAGTAGCTATTTCAGCTTTTATTAGATTTTTGACGGTGTGTTGCCTAATCAATTGACGTTATAGCCAGGCTCTTCTTCCTTACCCTCACCCTAATCATCCCAGTAGTCATGGAAAGACACATCTTTCATCAGGGGCAACTGAAATGAACCCTGAGCTGAGGGGAGATTGAAGGACAGGCAGGAAGCAGACGGGGACATCTCCATCTTCGGAGGGTCTGGACCTGGCTGGTTGAAGCCCTGAGCAGCTCTGTCTGGCCCCACAGCTGAGACTGCTCAGGGCAGGGGGCAGACTGGAGGCTCCCATGGTTTTTGCCAGCCTGAACTGCCTGATGATCCTATCAGCACGAAGGGGAGAAATGCCTCACAGACAGCGTAAGCTGCTCATTCCCTTTCCCCCAGGACAACACACCCTCATGCTGGCATTGACAAGTGATCCGTGTCCCTTGGGGATGGCAGACTTCCAAAGAAACAACGAGGTCCCAAGTTCCTCTTGAGGACTGCACTTGCACTGGGTTGTGTGACTTCTGTGTTGTGCAAGAGGAATTAGAGCTCAGAAAAATCAATACTCTGCCTGCTTTCAGATGCATCCATTAGCCAGGACACAAATGCTGTTTTCAGAGACGAATGCCTGCAGCTCACAGTGAGTCTCTTTGACATGATACCCCAGTGAGCTAAGCAGGGAACAGGGCCACATAAGCTCACAGAGCCATGTCCAGATGAAGTAAATGCATCTTTTTATATTCTGCTCACTCACTACTAAAAATGTGGATCACTCTCTGTTGAAGGGCTCAGGATATTTCTACTATTTCACTGTTGCCTGTTACCAAGTCACTCCCTTTCTGTCTTCTTGCCATTAGTATATTGTCTATCCAGAAAAAGGATGGTACTAATTTTCTTGTAGAATTGGTCCTATTAGCTATTGCAGAATAATTAAGAAGATACCATTCTTCTAACTCCTATTGGGTTATTGAAAGATCTCAAGTTAAGACTAACTAATCGGCACGTCTGACAAATTGTTTTCTAACAGCACAGGACTCAATGACTGAAAGGGTCATGAGATCATGACCAGGAGTAACAAAGTAGTTTCTGCACCTCTCCTGAGAGATTTTGTAGCAGATGGATGAATACTGCTGGTTCCTTAGGTGGAACTTTTTCTGTCCGTGAATATTACTCCATGGTTTGATATTTCCTAGCCTATGAAATGGTGATGTGATGACAGTGTGCAGCTTGTACGCCCTCCTTTGTTTGACGTTGCTCCCCCAGCTTGTTCCTGAGGGATAGTTTTGGGGACCAGGAGCTCTCAGAATGTGTCCTGTTGAATGCAGGTGTAACCCAGGTACAGCTACGACCCACTACCTGAAATATTTTACATGTGAGGATTCATAACAGTTTGTTCAAACTTGTATGCCTAATCTGATTTGCCTAATTTCACTTTTGTGCCTCCAGAAAGGGCAGGTGAATGCTGAAGTTTCTCCCCCCAGGGATACTTTGTTCCTTGCAGTGTCCTCAGCAGTTTGCAGCACGCACAGACTCCTGCTCAGGTTTTACGTGGCCAAAGAGCACAAGAACATGTACATCTGAGACCAAGGAGAGCCCTGTGATGACTGCATGATGTTATACGGATGGTGCATAGTTAAAAACCATTAACTATAAATATCAGTGCAAAATGACTTAGATCTGCCAAGCCACTGGTGTTTTATATGGGAGGCTGGACCTGACTGTAACTAATATATTATGCTGTAGCTCCCTCTGCTGATCCAGACTTGCATCAGACCTAACTGCAATTTTCTGAGCACAGTTTGCTTTCTGCAGAATGAATTTGAGATCTTTAAAACTCCATTTTATAAGCTACTCAATAACAGTTCACTTTGCAGAGAATAATTAATTAGTAAAGATTTATTAAATGTAACCATTAAGTTCAGAAAACTCTGCGGTAACCTGTACAAGGAGCATCACTGCAGTGCATGGTGTATCCCTGGCAGCCTCCACTTGCATGATCCTCACATGCCTCATGCTCTGAAGCAAGGTTGCAGAACAGTATATTTGGATAACAACCCTCGTTCTTCTTCCTTGGTGACTCCTCTGCTTGATCCTATTGCCGGTTAACCTGTAAGAGCACCTGGTGCCTTTTAGAAGTAACGTTTGGCATGAGATGTTTTACCTCTCATGGGAAGAACGTGGCCTTTGTGGCTTAATTCCCCCCCTTCCCCTCCCCTCCCCCCTTTAAAACAGTGTTTCCCCTTTCTGAAGATTTCTATACATCACCATTCATGGAGGCATGGGAAGGAACCATGCAAAACTCTTAGAAGACAATACAATTATACCAGAGCTTATTTTTACCTTTGGCAAAGCAAAGAATGAGAACTGAAAGAAAAGATTATCTAAATTACCTTTGCCTGTACTATGTCAGGAAGTCAGCACAGTTCCTGAGTATCTTTCTAACAGAGAAACAAGCCTGGTTGCCCTCTTTTTATTATTGATAGATTGATCCAGGAAATTCTTACAGTTACTGTTATTTGAAGGACTGATTTTATTCTAATGCGTCCAGCATTCCCCTGTGAAATTAACATTATCTTTCTCTCCAACGTATCTTGTCTGAAGCATTTTTCATCCTCATGCAATAAGGCAGAAGCTAAACTGAGGAGTTTAACATACAAAGGAACAGTGGGAAGAAGCAGAAGGGTTGACGACTGTCATCAATGTTTGTGGCCAAAGAACCTGGTGCTGCTGACAGCTGCTCACTGAAAATAAATAAGTAAGTAAGTAAGTCAATAAATAAATAAATAAATAAAAATAAAAGGCCAAGCTGGGAACCACATTTAAGCTTTATTCTTAGTTTCCATGAGACTTTTTAAGCGTCCATGTTCTCTGTTAACCAATGTGTATGACATCTCTGCTCTCTTCTTCAGCAGGCATTTTGTACGTCACAGTTGTCTCCTCCAAAAAAAGGTAAAAGCCATTGTGCCAATATATTTTCTTTAAAATTCTGTGAAGTAGTGCAAGAGAATAACAGTAATTTCTGACTGAAGGCAACTGATAGACTTCAAATTTTCATTATTTAAATTATTTTACTCCCCACTTGTTCATTAGATGGATCTGCAGTGGAAAACAAATCTCAGGGATAACTGTGTACACTGCCTGCATTATTCAGTGCACGTGTTCCATAGAAAGCAAGAAGAAATTATGTTCAACCAATTAATGTCCATGAAGGATTTAGCAAGCTAGGTGGTCCAAAGATCCTACCTCCTACATAAGGTAGTGAACAGAAAATAATCAGAATAATCATCAGGGTTGACTTTATTTGGACTTTACATGTGGCCTCAGTGAAAACAGAAGTATAAGTGGATAATGCCGACTTGCATATGAGCAACAAATCTGAGCTTCAGGCAGCATGTTGGGGAGGTTTGCTGTTAACCTCATGGTTAGCTGAAACAGACTTTAGAAAGTGAATGCCCTGTTCACTGGTGTCTCAAAGATGTGTATATTCAGGTAGTGGGATGTATGTCCTGGTCAGTGTCCTTGGTGGGGAGAATTTCTGCTGAAAAATAAATAAATTATTATGACTTTTCAATGTTAAAACTTCCCTCTGTAAACATAAACGTGCAGTTCTGGTTAAAGGAACATACCCAACAACTCCTTGCTTTTCCTGAATTCTCACATGTGATCCTACTGAGTGGTCACTGGGAAGTGGCTTATGGAAATGCCACGATGTGAAGGCTAACTTTCCTGTGAAAAACAGGGTGCCAGACTAACTAAACATGTGGAAATCTGGGTTTGACTATCAAATTGCACAAATACATTTCTGCTTTCCTGTACACTTTAGAAACACATCATCATTTAATTCATGTTTGCAGAGTGGTCTGCTGGCCAGAAATTTGTGGTGTGTCATGGTTGATGGACTTGGAAGCTAGGAAACCGGTGGTATCTGCAATCCTCAGTGGCTCGTACAAAACAAAGTTTTAATGCAAGGCAAGGTCTTCTCCCCCAAACACAGGCTAAGACAGAAAGAAGACAGCAGCTTCCATGCTGTCCTGCTTCCACAGCGTGAGCAATTCCTGCCCATGTCTTACCAGGGATGAGGGCCAGGAGCTTACCTGTGCCAGGCAAAGGCACTTCCCAGTGATGTGCCCACCCTTCAGCTATTCATTGGGAATATGAACTAAACAATAAAATATTTCTAAAATTTTCATGTTTAAAACACTGTGTTGCTCATACTGAAACAACCAGTATGTATCCCATGGTATTGAAGCTAGGGTCTTATTCAGATTTAATAGTTCTAATCATCCTAAAAAACATTGAGAGTAGTTTTCTAGCCAGTTATTAATACTTTGAATCTGTGACATCATTGTGCAGGGCTATCACTCAGCTACACAGAGACATAACTGTACGTGGGAAAATGCCCCCTCACTTTGTAATTCTGTAGTCACAAGAATTATTAATGTACTGAGTGGATGCCACTGAGTTTTTATTGGAAAATGCAATTGAGGAGCTAGTTTGTTACTCTTCTCAGGAAACACATCTAGAATGTTGAGAATAACATAAATCCATCCCTGCTGGCTGAGCTTGTGTCTATGAAAGCTTTTCTGAACAAATTATGAAGTCCAAAGCACTTCAGCTAATCATTTCAGATGTCATAACATCAGGTGATAAAGTAGCATGAACAGAAATGTTTTTTGTCAGCTAGGACTGGATGATGTAGCAGTTTATGCTTGTGGGCAGCACATCAAACCATTACAGCATGCCTGAAAAATGTGCATCATAGTTCAGAGCAGAATTTTACCATGAAGCTCAATTCCATCACAACTCTGGGAAAACAAAAAAAAATTGAAGTGCATTTTTCAAAATAAGCTCAGTGATCAAGGAACAAAGGTCCAGATCTACAAACTGGTGTAGAATCAGATGGGGCTTCTTGGCACATCCATCATGATGGTGCAGGCAGAGAGAAAGCTGCCAAGGAACCAGCCAAAAAGAAACTGAAATGATCTTTTTGGAAATCAACAGGAAAAAGAAAGTAAATATTATGTCACTCTGTCCTTTCTGTATGTAAGGCTTGTAGAAAACTGGCAAGTACAGCACATATCACCAAAAAAACAAACAAACAAACAAAAGAAATACTTGACCACAATATCAGTTACAGATCTTTTGTACTGGAAGAAGCTAAAGCCTGGTAGTCAGAGAAGTTCAGCTTCTCACAACAGAATTTTTGAAAGCAGTTAAAGAGGTAAGGGAGCCAGAGAATCAGAGAATATCTGAGTTGGAAGGGTCCCACAAAAATCATTGAGTCCAACTAACGGGTCCTCAAAGGACAAACAACCCTCCCATCCCCCCCCAAAAATACACCAGACCATGTATCTAAGAGTACTGTCCAAACACTTCTTGAACTCTGGCATGCTCAGTACTGCGACCACTGCCCTGGGGAGCCTGTCTCAGTGCCCGACCACCCTCTTGGTGCAGAAGTGGTTCCTCTTTAAGACGTTGCACCTGCAGGAAAGGTATGACCTCAAGAGCACCACAAGCTCAGTGTCTATGCATTATTTATCCCTACTGCAACCTGCATTTCTTCCTGTAATTTCCATGTTGTTTGCTGAACACCAAAAAAAAAAAAAAAAAAAAAGAAAAAAAAAAAGACAATAAGCAAAATAAAAATGAGGGTGGGAGAAGATAAGAAGGGGGGAACCTTCAATCCTTCAGATCTGATCCAAGCATGCATGTGGATTATTCTCTCCTGAATTAAGCAATTAAGATACATATATTTTCCTCAAATATCAGCAGAATCAAGCCTTAAGTGCGTATTACCATTACATTCAGCACAGAGTGCAGAGAACTTTACTTTAGAGGGACCAATGCGGACCTGCAGGTCCCCGATTCATGCAGACAAACCCTGCCATGAAATTCGGAAGGGCTCCCCCCGCACCAGGCTCGCTCATTTGATCAGGACCAGATCTGCCACTGTCCTATCTCCTGAAAATGTTGTTAGCAGGCCCTCACACCAACACGCCTCTCTTCTCATTCCCATGTGGGCGTTTGGGGAAAACAGGAAAGGAGCAGCACATGCCTGTTTACAATAATCATTACCAGGAACTAAGGGATAAAACTGTTTCAAATGTCATCAACTAAGCACGTATTGTTAGAGGGAGCGGGCTGGGAGGGACAGAAATCACTCTTTTAACGGCTGAGATCAGGACGGATGACTTTGCAGGTTTACCGGCACCATCTAGCGTTGGCACTAGAAAAATGCACGACATGGCCCAACCCGGCGAAAAGTCCTGGTGGACACCCATCAGTGTGCTGGTAGCAGCTAAAAAGGTGGGAGGAAGATGTACAGACTTTGCTACCACATCGTTCATCGGGACAAAGCATAAACCAAGCAACCTCGATGACAACAAATGACATGCTGTGGAGCCCATCTTTCTGGGAAATGAGGTGCAACGTGGTGACAGCTTCAGCAAATTGGGCAGCTGACAAGCCTGGACACCTTTGCTGTGCTGAGCTTTGCACTGCAAACTGGTCTTGCTGAAGCCTGTGGTTCAAGGTTAAGAATTTTATTTATGGTTTATTTATGTTGCTTAGACATAATGTAGCAAGGAGAAGGCTTGCTTTCATAACTGTTTAAGACCGACTATTAGAACAATATCTGAACACACACAGGTTTCGCAGGTGAGTCTTTCATGAGCACCTGTGCACACAGCAGCCACCGTTATGGCAATAAAGAGGTCTTTTTCCGAGCTCCAGTCCCCCAGCCACCAGTTAGTACGTCTGGCAGCATCACTGGGTCCATTACAGTAGACTCGGCAATTTGGCCCTCAGGGTCCAAAATCAAAACAAGTCAGCATTATGCATTATTAGGTCTTTCACCAAGAGTTTTGTGATCCCTTCTGGGTACTCTTAGAACTGATATTTGGAGTTATAGTCTTGGCACAAGCCTCCACCAACAGGTAACCTAGTCGGAGGTCAGACTGGTTTGCCCTGCGTCTGCAGGAATGAATGAGAGGTATTCAAAAGTGCACAGACAGGGCCAAGAGACTGTACTGAGCCAAACAGGAAAGTCACAGGCAAATGCATGGGCAAGTATTTTTATTTTGCAGCTAAAATAGATAACAAATGTGTGTTATCCTTTTACATTCTGTATACACATTTATAATTACTTCCTGCATCATTTGACTAATACCTTAGCACAGAACTTTAAACTTACTTCAAGATAGAGAACACAGAAGACAAACATAAGGGGAAAAAGTCCATTCTGGTCTGACTTACTGAGGGTAGCTTAGCCCATTGTTCTCAAAATTTGCGAACAATTAGTCATTTAATATTTGCTAGTTTTATTCTTAAGTAGATAAGTGAGCATTTCCTCTCTAACATTTGTCGTATTTCAAGCAGACTGTGATGAATCCCAGCCCTTATGAGGATGGATTTCCATCTAGAGTGAAAGTTGCTGTCTTTCTTTCATCTTCAAATCACTTTTCTTTTAAAAAGTTGTGTATGATTACAAATGTTTGTGTGAAAATAACAGGTTATAAAAATAAAGAGGTTATAAAGGCAGAAGGCAGAATCAATGAGAAAATCTGAGCACAAAGTGGTTAAAGCAAAATTAACATTTAATGTTTATTGAACTTTTAACTCAGGTTGTTTTGTTGCATTGGAAAACCTAGTGTTTCTGTGAGGTTTTGCATGGTTTTCAGATTGACCACAAACTTCCTTATACTGCTGAAAAACTGAAAGATAATGATTATGACCAATTATGCATGTATGCAAAAGGATTTTTTTAGCTTGATATCAACACATGATAAGACTCATTGCATATATATATTTAAAAAAAAAAAAAAAAAAAAAAAGAAGGACAAGTTTGAAGCTAACAGGGAGTAAATGCAGTGTGTGCTACATACATCCTTACTTTTGGAGATGTGGTCATTCTCACCCAAATCACACTTTGGTGGTAAATGTATAAATGTATCTTTTTCTTTCCCAATTGCTATAGAAGGTACAGTTACAAATTACTGTTTTCCATTCCTTTCTCTCCAGCACTCCCTGCTGCACAGTAAATATCAATGTGTTAAGCTGTGTTATGAATGTTAGTTTAATAACACATTTTTTAAAATATACAAAATATTACTTTCTGCTTATGTCCTTCCTACTTCTATTGCTTTAATAATTCTATTTATGGCCACTCACTTGCTTAAGCATTTACATATGGTGAAGAAGCTGGAGACATCCATCACCATGTAAAACACTTTGATCCTTGTTTTTCTGCATCAGACTGGGAAATCCCCATGAATAATAAGAAAGGAAATCTAGGGGGTTTCCCTGAAGATCAACAGACTCTCTGAGCGTCTTCCAAAGCAGTGTGCAGCAGGAGCACTAACAATTGAACTGAGAACTGTGTATACGAGTAGGAATGGTTCAGTTGGCATGTGTTGGCTAAACTTTTTCAGGAAACAAATAGTAACTAAGACTTATCTCTTCAAGTGAGATGTTTCTCTTCCCTTATTCTCCATTATATCCAGGGAACAAAGAACCACAGACAACATTTAAGTGGCTTACAGGATTGCATGAGGCACATAAGTGGCTGGAACAGCTGGATAAAACATTCAAAATAATTGTCACTTCACTGAAAAAAGAAGTAGTGCAAGGACAAAAATTATTCAAAAGTCATGAGTAAATTCATCAAAGTGTGTATGAAGAAAAAAAAAAAAAGCTTAGGAATATTTTTAAGACTTCACAATAATTTGTTTTCCAGCATTACCCAAACTGAAAACTATGCCATTTAGAAAATTTCAATATTTGTTCACCTTTATCAAAACATAACACTTTTACTCCAACTTCTGAAAATGCAATTGATTGAGATTGGGACCTAATTTATAAACAGAAAAAAAAAAAAAAGTATAGGGTTAAATAATCTAGAAATGGTGAGGAGGTGAGGCGTCAGTGTAGAATATGCAAAATGTTTGGTTTGAGGGAGAGCAAATAAATCTGGGTGTAGTTCTTGGTTTGCTTTTCAGCAAGCTGTTTTGCTTCAGGCTGACCTCAGCTGATTTCTATTCTTTGTTCAGCCAGGAGTTCTTCCTGTTTAGTGAGCATAATAAAAGTGAATTTATCATATTAGTCTGTAATAACCTCTCTAATTAAAATTCAAAATATTGCACACACTAAGTGCAGCGATCCACACCCCGAAGAGTTAATAACACTGATTTTGTTGCAACTTCCTTACCTCAAGCACCACAAGATCTGGATGCACTTCAGGCTCCTGCTGAAATCCATGCAGCCTCCACCAGGCCACATACATCTGCATTTCAAACAAACCTCGTGTTTTCCCTGGGTGAGAAGGTATAATATTGCTGAGTAAAGTGAGGGGATGCAGTTGTCTCATACTACTGGGAGGCAGGCAGTATCTGATCAGAGCAATAAAAAACTTATATGTTACAGACAAGCTGCCCTGAAAACAAGAATAAATGAGGAAGCAAAGCAGGGCATCATACAAAAGATTTTTTGCCATAGGGTTATTTGAGAACTTGTGCCAATAAATACTGCCAGTAGAGAAACTAATGTGATGGGTGAAAAAAAGTTCATTGGGCTTTGGCCAGCTTCATTGACACCAAACACAGGCCAAAGGTAGATGCCACAACATTCAGGTCAACAATGAAGTATAGCAATACCTTGTTTTTCTAGTGCCTCCACCTAAAATATCAGTGTTAATGTACATATTTTCTAATGGAAAATACAGAGTCCCTGACTGGTCAGTGATAACTCTGTGTCTCAGCTCTGATTCTAGTATCATTTTCTTATCCTACATTAAGCAGACTTCGGATAAAATGGAGAGTAATTATTGGAACACAAATATTTCTTCTTCTGTCTGAAGGTCAAACTCATAACATCTTTCTCTTTCTGCCCTCATGCATGCCATCGTGTGCAATACCACATGTGCAACGATGCTGTGAGAGCAGCTTCTCAATCAGGATCCCCCAGGAAAGTGTATGGAGACATGCCCCATTTCTGGAACTAACAGAGATGTGAAGTACATGCAGAACACGCCTCTTCATGTTAGTGTAGGTCTTAGACTGCTCAGAGACACAGCCCGTGGTTCCTAATAACTTTCAGGTAAAAATATACAAGAAATGTGTAGAATTGGTGCTAGAGCACATAACACAGTATTTAAGTAGTGACTCCTAGTCCTCACTTTAGCTTCCTTCCTTTTCCTAGAGTGGAGGGGATGGAGGGGACACAAAAAAAAAAAAAAAAAAAAAAAAAAAAAGTTTGTAAAGGTTGTAAAGGCAAAATGGTAAAATCTGAGGACAAAGAAACAAAGGGATTCAAAAACATTTAGCATTTAATGTTTATTGAACATTTAGCTCTGGCTGTCTTGTTTTACGGGAAAACTTAGTGCTTCAGGACACAACAAAAACTAAAAACATAAATTTATGCACTTCTAAATTGATATAAGAGAAAAAAAAATCAATAGTTATTAATCTAACACACTGCAGGTGTTTTTCCAGTATTTCATCAGTTTATTTGTTGCACAACTCTACTTGCAATTTCCTTAATCAATCATCTCTTTTATGTTCCTTTCACTTGCATGTTTCTTTCTGCATCCAAACTTATCTCCATGAAAGTCATCTTTGTTTTCCTGACTTCCAAGGGTAGTGATCATTAACACCTTATTTAGTAATAAGATTTAAATCTGCTAGATTTTATTCAGTCATGTGTTTCAACAATTAACACAGCATTAATAGAAATACGATGTTATTGCAAATGCTAGAAGTTCATACACTTAAAGGATATGTTCTGCATTTTAAGTCAAGTGATGCATTTTTAAGCCAACCTAATTGGTGTCATCTTTACAAACTTCCAGTCCTTTCCATTAAAATCTTCCATGTTTGCTATTCATAAGGATTATCCTGAACAGAAATCTATCATTGTTTACCAAGCAGCCCACAACAATTCACTTTCATATTCACCAGGCTCTTTGTCTCCCTGAGACCCATGTGCTCCCTTACATAAATTTTTGCCTTCCTCTTTACAAGGATATCGAACCATAATGTCAAGCCATGTACATCCGTACGTGCAGAAATAAGCTTGCCTTATTGTTGTTGTTGGGTCTCCTGAACGTGGAAGAATTCAGGTCTTGGGGTGTTGTTATCTTACGCTATGCAGTGGGAATTTACAAACTAACCACAACAGACTCTGATTCATCTTTCTACTGCTGAATTTCACATTCCTCTCTCAAACACCTGAAAAGACCATTCTTAATCATAAAATAAAACAATTTTTACTCAGACACCCAGGGTAAGTGGGAGTTTAACTGTTTGCTTTCCTTCAGAGTAGTCTTGTTGACTATGTTTCTTTTCTTATGCTCAGTTCCACTTTGCTGAATTTCCTTGCTGTCTTTCCACGCCCTTACAGAGTGGACACAGTGCTCTCTCTGGTCATTTCTCTAGACCATATCTCTAGGTCATCTCTCTCATGTCTCTGTCAGCACTTAAATGCTAGCTCTGCTTTTGCTCTGACCAATGCACAAATAAAAAGGTCCACCTATCTCCACCATGGCTGTTGACTAGGTAAACTGGTACTTCGAAGAGGCTGAAGAAGACCCTGGAGAAACAATACAAGTGGAAAAAGGGACCGATATCTCCTGCTGCAAGTATTGGTCAGACACCCAGGAGAAAGTGTGGGAAAAATTGGGAAAAGAAATTCATGGACTTGTGAACTTGGTATACCTGGCAGTGAGGAAGAAGAATGGATGATCATGAGAAGGACAGATGATTGAAATCCAAGTCAAACTGAAGTCCCAAAGATGGAGAAAAAAAAAACAAACAAAAAAAAGCAAAAGCAAAAACACCTTGAAGAATATGAAACCTTGAAAACCATGAATATTCATGGCCCTATCTGCAGTAGGATGTTCTATATTAACAGAAATCCCAATGGTCTTCAGGGATTCTCACAGGACCATGACCAAAAACAGATGAAAGTTCACTCTGTGGATGAAGCTGAATTGGTATAAGACTAAAAAGATCTTCCATTGTAATTTTGCTTTGGTAAATGACAGAAAGATCAGCCACTGTCCAGGTACAAGATGACAGTAGGAAATACAGAAATTAAATTAATCTTCTACTTCCAGAGCAAGTAGTTGTGAAGGCTGGAGCAAGCTTCTCTGAATGAAGAGGAGCTTTACCATTGCTTTCTTCCTTGAATTTGAGACACTCTGTGATTCTGTAACACAAAAGTAGTTATCAAGTAGTAACTTAGCTGCAACACGTACTTAGTTTAGGAAATAAGGGTGGATGGGTATGTCCTGAGGATGCGTATGGCCTCATTGTGAAGGAAATACTCAAAAAACAACAACATGGACATAGTGTGTTAAAGGATCACAAAATGCCAAACATAAAAATGAACATATTAAACCTACAAAAAATGTACACTTCTTATAAACATCCCTACATCAGCTGGCAACTGATGCCACTCATCAGCTGCTAAAAATGAAACCTTACATGATGGTTTGTAACATCTTAATAACCAGCAGGAGGCCTGTGCAATCCTGCAGTCCACTACAGGCAGGTGGATAATAATAATACGTACAACAACAGTAATAATATGTACACAGCAAGTGATGTGCAATGCAATTGCTCACCACCCAGCCTGCCCCAGAGCAGCATTTCTCCCCACCCCTGCCAGCCAACCCAAATTAATTGCTCAGCATGACACCACATGGTATGGGACATCCCTTTGGCCAATCTGGGCCAGCGGTCCTGGATGTGTCCCCTCCCAGTTCCACATGCAGCCCCAGCCTCATCGCTGGCAGGGCAGCTGAAAGGTCCTTGTCTCTCTGCAAGCACTGCTCTACAACAACTAAAACTTCAGCATGTTTTCAATGTCATTCTTATCCTAAACCACAAATATAGCACCATACCAGCTACTAGGAGGAACATTCACTCTATCTTAGCCAAAACCAGGACACAGCAAGACACCTGGCATCTGTAATTTTTCATGTAAGGTTTTCCCAGTAGTAGAATACTCCCAGAAGTATATGCTCCACAGATATTATTTCTGAGTGAAATAAGTGCTCATAAAAATATCAGTCAAGTAGAAGTGGAAACAAAGAAGGGAATCTGTTAAAATATTTCAGCTGTTTTGGAGGGACAAAACTGATCTTTATATTCATCCTCACTGATCTTTGAGGATGTCAACAAGGAGGCCAGTTCTGGTAATTCATTATGGCTTAATTCCATATTTACTGAACCTCAAGTAAATACATGTATATCTGCTCACTCAAATCAGAATATGTTTTGTACTTCTTCTGAGGTATTCTGTTATTTAATTTCTTTCAATGAAATAAGTTTCATGTAGTGAAGAAAACATCCTTTATATTTTTTTCCTGACTTCACTCAATACTGGATAGAAAATGTAAGAAAATACTTTGTGCAAAACAGGAAGGAACTCTGTATTTTGTGATTCAGAACAAATTATATGGTAATAAAATAACACAAGATCAACCACAGTCCTTTACACCCATATCAAAGGCCTTAATTTTCTAGGGCTTTCATTTTACTTGTAACTTCAGATTGCTCCAAAACGTAAAGCAGATTGCAAAGCACTTTGTGTCAAATTCCTGGCCAATGCATGTGACACAGATGATTAGCAATAGCACAGTATTTCTAAGTAGTTATAAGATTGCAAAAGTGAGCTTTATGTTTTTAGAAAAATGATGACCTACTAAGCAACTCCAAATACTCTTGTACACTTCAAGTACATCAGGCTCTGTGTTGAAAGCTGTGTTTAGTTACAATTCCTATGGTTACTGAAGAGGACTCCAACATAGCACATGACTGGTTTTCTGTGCATGTCTTGGGAAATTTATGGAGAGTCCCCACCAGATTTAAGAATGATTCAGTATCCTGTAGAAATCTGTAGAGTCCTCTATAATGGCATCCCAAATACACAAGATCTTAGGTTAAACAGAGTTCAGCTTCATACTTCTGGGTAATGCTGCCTGCAAATTTTTGCTGTTTTCCAAATTAACCATCTTTTAAGTTTCTCCTCCCTAAATTGCTGGGTTCAGAATTAAAGCAAAACACTGACCATATGAAAGTCAATGAGTAGTCTGCCATATTTACCTCAGCTGAGAAGAATTTCACCAACTGTACTCAACTTTGTTATTACTGGTACTTTGTTGGTTGCAACTTGTTTCTTCATTGTAGTTCTACTTAACCAAAGACTTTGGATGTCACCCAGAAGTTCACATAAATTATATTGTAGTTTACTTGAGACTGACCTCATTTATGTCCTATGGCCATAAAAATCCATGGCAGTCTTTTTTGCCAACTCTCTTTTCTTTCTAAGACCAGTAGAATCTCTAATCATGCTTTCTAGAAGTGATGTGTATTTTTGTATTATTGATAAAGCAACTGTCAAGGTAAAGGTCATGGTGAGAGTAAACATCTTTTAAGGCAGACTGCAGAAAGAAAACCTGTAATTAATTCAAATTGCAACACACTTTACCACACGGGCTGGGCTATTGTTTTCTTATTCATATATCAAAAGACTCCAACTTAAAAAAAATAGCACACCTAAGTGTCACATACTTGGTTACCTTGTTCCAAATATTTGCATAGGTATGTTTGCAAGACAGTGGTGCACAAAGCAGCTGTGTAGTCTATACTACTGCAATATGGCTCCAGTTGTTCATCTCCTTCACAAAGTCATAAATATTGCTAGTGTGGTCTGTGTGGTATGGCAGGGTACTTACATTGTGAACCTCCAACCTGGCTATTGTTTATAAAAAACACAGAAAAAGTGTCATAAGGGTATCATTCCGAATTCAGCCTATGCACACTGTAACTCATACTTCAAATATTACACAAGTCTTAGTGTTCCAAGCACTTCCTAGAATTGGGATTTTTCTCCAAGTCTTGAGAAGATCTGTTTTTGTGGGATGAAAGATCATTGAGAAGGTTACATGAATTTATTCATTCTAAATAAATTCACATGCCACAATTCTCCAAGGTGCTGTTCAACATCACAAGCTTGCTGAATTAGTCAGCAGTAATTAGTTACACCAAGTTATTTTACATCCTCTCCTCTCCTCTCCTCTCCTCTCCTCTCCTCTCCTCTCCTCTCCTCTCCTCTCCTCTCCTCTCCTCTCCTCTCCTCTCCTCTCCTCTCCTCTCCTCTCCTCTCCTCTCCTCTCCTCTCCTCTCCTCTCCTCTCCTCTCCTCTCCTCTCCTCTCCTCTCCTCTCCTCTCCTCTCCTCTCCTCTCCTCTCCTCTCCTCTCCTCTCCTCTCCTCTCCTCTCCTCTCCTCTCCTCTCCTCTCCTCTCCTCTCCTCTCCCTTTTCTATCCTCCCCTTTCCCCTCAATGTCCTCTTCCCCCTTTCCCTTTTCTTCCTCTTCTCTTTCCCCTTCCCTTTCCCTGTCCTCTTCCCCTTTCTTCTTTTCATTGCCAGGAAGAAGACAGTTTTCTCAAATGGCATGTTTGCTTGCTCAGTGAGAGACCTCTCAGGCATATACACCCTAAATATGTCAGTGAGAGTGTTCTCATGTTTTTTCATGAAATAGCTTGGTAAAGTCTTAGAGATCCCATACAGTGATAGCTCTACTCTGGACATAAAAGCCAATTAAGCAGATTAGTTTAAATTCTACATCCTGTCCATTCATTTTGTTAACCTGTTCTGTCACAACAATCTGTCACAATGACAGGAGCATTAATATGTATTATATATTATATATATATTATATATATTATACCCCTGATTTCAGCAGGGTATAAAGACACAGAGATCAATGGTACATGCTAAGAGCCATCTCGAGAAAACATTACAAGAAACTGACATCACTTTGGGACTTAATTTACCTAGCTCATGTTCTTAAGGCACCAAGAGAAAGGCAGTGACAATGGATATTTTCCCTCTTTTGTGAGGCAAGATGTACCTTGATTGCTACTGACCAGTATCAGACAGTGGCATATGACACTACAGCAGCTCAACATTTGGGCAACCATTGAGGATGGCTTTCTTGATCCAGAGAGCCTTGTTTGCTGAATCTTATTTTATTTGGCTCATAAGGAGATTCTCCTATTTGCAATGCAGCAGCACTTCTGAAAAATGATATGTATCTGTGATGCAAAGCCACAGAGTCCTTGTACCCGCATAAGGCCTTCAAACAAAACACCAAACCTACAGGAGAAATTAAAAAAAAAAAAGAAAAAAAAAAGAAAAAAAAAGCCATCAGCGGATACTTCCTATGAAATAATGAACTTCCTTATCATTTTATTTTCAAACTGCAACTTTTGCATGATGTCTGATAATCACAGAGAGCCCTTCTCCGCTCAGGATACACAAACCACAGGATTCCGATGACTCACACCAAAAGAGCTTTTAAACACACGAAGGACGGAAGGGCATGCTGTTTCTGCATTAAAGCTTCCTGACAAAGTCCGAAACTAAGCGACATAAATATATTTGGACAAAGTTTTAGCAACAACGAGAAATTCACCTCACTGTAACCCTTCCGGTGAGACAGTCTTGCCCATCTTATGAACTGTCAGATTGCATCCTGTTTGCCATACACTTCCCTTTCAACAATCACAGCTGAAAGCAAAATACTTGTGAAACTGCACAAAGGTGCAATATTGACTTTTTGATGCAAGGATGGCAATACCTCTTGTGTTTGAGCTGGATGTGGGCTAGCAGAAAGGGGGATCATGCTGAAATTTTCAGTGCTCTTTGCCCTGTAGTTGATTATATTTTTATATGGCCTTTATCACAATAAGCTCCGAAATGTGAAAATCTTGGTCTAGCATCAAATGTACATTAAAAGCAATGTGAAGCTCTCTGTTCTTGGAACTGCAAAGATAAATACTATAGCTACGGCAGCTTCTTTTCACCACAGCAGAATCACTGAACACAATACCCTTCACTCTATGGGAATCCTTTGGGGAAACCATAAAGAGAAAACGTTCGGCAAGACCTAATGTACTTCAGGGTGTCACATTGTTGTCAGTAAAACCATTTGATCTTTTCCCCAATGTTTCTCCAGGAACCCACACTCATCTGCTGATTGACACCTAGATAGTGTTGCAGGAGAAATAATGAAGGCTGTCAGGCCACATTTTTAATCTTAAAGTAAAGGCTTAGTATCGCCGAAGAATTTCTTTCACTGATCTTAGGTAATTTCTCTGGCCATGCTTTGGACTTTGATGGAAATGAGTCAGCGGAAGCTCAAGCAAAATAGAGCAGATGAGTATGACTGGTTTGCAAAACAGTAAACTTCAGATTCACATTAAAAAAAACAAAAACAAAATATAAAAAGACACAGAGGCCAGCAAAAGACCTGCAATCTCAAATTATTTAAATAAAATGGTATGCTCCCTAGATATACATGTAGCTGATGTTCTGTACAAAAATGAACACCAGCCTTGTCCCAGAAGTGTAGAGCGAGGAACCAAGGGGTTTAGAAAGGACCTCAAGTTTTGCAGCCTGAAGTGCACTCTCTGCATCTGCAAGAGCACTGCCTCGAGTAATTTAACATTAATCTCCATTTGCTGCAGTCCCTGATATCTGAGGTGCCAACCTCTTTGTGACTGCAGCTCTGTGACTGAAGACAGAGGTAGGTGTTACAGCACACAGACTAGGTGTCATATAGACAAAATGTCCTGGCAGGGAGAGAGCAGGAGGGATCCCCAGAAAGGAGGACTGGTGTTTTTTGCAGTAGGATGATACGTATTTGGTGGGAACATCTGGGCTGCTGGCAGGAAGACTGTGTGTATACAATGCAAGGGTTGCAAGGTACAGTGAGGACAAGAGAAAGGAAGTCTTACACTTCAGGAAGATTATAGCTGTCTTCCTTATCCACCCACTTCACAGCCTCATTATTATTACTATGTGGAGAGCAGATGACAACTTTTCTCTGGGGTGATGAGTACATCCATCAGTTTATACTTTCATCACTCCCACAGGGAATTACTCCACTCTTGTCCCTCCTTCTGTCAGCTGCAAATGCAGCTGATACATCTGCAAATTATACAGCTGTTTATTGTTCTTCATCTAAGATATCAATGAAAAATTTAGGGAATTTTAAACCATATCATAAATATTTAATAGGCTTTCCCTTATGCTATTTTTGCCTTTAAATCCTTCTACTCCATTCTGATGCATATGACATACCTTTATCCATATAGATACTAGAATATTCTTTGCAAGTGCAATATAAGATCTATAAAGTGTCTTGAAAAATAACATCTTATATGTGTACAGTATTATTTCTGTAAAAATCAATTCATGTGATTTGTTTACCATGCTTGTACTAACCTCCCACACAAACTAATATTCCCTATGTGAATGCTTTCCTAAGAAACCAAAATCACTTCTCATGTAGATAACAAAAACAATGGTTGCAGAACCAGCTAGAGCCAGCTGCTATTTTCCGTTTTGCTATGTCCCTTTTTGTAGTTCAGAGTCTGCATCATTCTGAAAGCATAAGCTTAATCAAAGATGTAGATTTGTACATGAACATAATAGGGCAATAGGTCCTGGAAATAAAGTTAAAACACATTAAGTATATTTAATCTAATATGCATTTCAGGTTTTTTTGAGGTCCTCATTTAAAAAAGGCACCTGAAACACAGTTTTGCATGACATTCTCTTAGGTGAACATGGTTTAGATTCTAGTGTCTAAGGTGGCTGCTAAACATTTTGGAAAAACACACTCCAAGCAGTGAGGACATCAGTGTCAAGCAAGACGTATGTATTGGGTAAATTGTTCTGGGGTCTGTCCCACAGGTATTCAGTCTTCTCATTAACAGTTAATGATGAAAGAGTGAATTTCTTTTGTGCATCATAAATGTGTTATGACCTACAAGGTTCGACATAATGGAGAGCATATTTAGAGTTTGTCATAATTTTGAAAAATTAAAGAAAAGATTTTAAAATACTGTTAATTTTTTGGTAATGACAAGAGCAAAATTCGAGATAAACAATGGCAATCAAATATGGCATGAGAAATGATAGGAGGCTTTAGTCCTGCAGAAGAGCATCTGAAGGAAGGTGGTTTCTAAATTAAACAAGACAAAGTCTTACCTTGCAGAAAGGAAGGTGAAAAGCTCACTCTGGGATGTCTGATCAGGTGTCTAATTTGAGAGAACCAGGGAGAAGTTCTGTCTGATCCACTGACACATCTTTCGCCAATTTCTCTGCCCACTTACAGGTGCCCTCTCTCAAGAATAAGTGAAATCTACGTACAAATGTGTACTTTATGAGGGGAGATTCAGAGGAGAAAAATAAGAATGATCAGGAGGTTAGAAAACACAGCCTATAAGGAAAAACTTAAAGAACTGAAGTTGTCTGCTTCAAAGAGGACAAAAGAGAACAGGACAAGAACAGGCTTGACAAGCTTAGGTAACCTGCAGTAAGGGAGAGGGAAGTCAAACACTAATGGCACAATCTGGATAGCTCACATCACCTGGGGAGTCTGTGAAAGCTCCCGACCAAATATTCTTGTAGGCACTGCCAACAAGTAAACCTCACTAATAACTGTCAGAAAACATAAGTTGAATAATACTCATTGCTGGACCTGCTCCAGAGTTTCCATTATGCCACACGGGAACCACACCATGGAGAAGTAGTAGAAAAGCTTTTAGTACTTCTTGAAGTTGGAGGAGAGTTTAGACAAGCAAAGATAAATAGTCAGGATATCCTAAATTTGGCTAGCCTTAAAGCCAATATGCCTAGGAGTTGTCCAAAATGAGATCTTCAAAAAGGACAAAAAATACATTAAAGTGAGAAAAGCTTAGTTTTAGCAGAACTGAAACTAAAACACTTCACTTTATTAATTGAGGAAACTCTAAGCAACTAGGTCAAAAAGATCTCTACACACATCTCTTCCCCTGACCATTGCATCTCTGTAGGCAGAGACTCGTAGCCATGGTTGATTCCAGACAACCCATCAACTTTTTGAGCAGCAGTAAATTCTGCCTAGCTCCCTCCAAAAATACCCTATATTCCACTCCTCTGAGACTTTTATGTCTGGTTCCTACCTAGGCAGCAGCTACCTACTTTCTGTTTGCTTCTAGAAGGTTCAAACTAACTTCATCACTTCCTAATGGAATGCAATATATCGCTGAAAACACAGGAGCAGCATAGATGCCATCTACCACTTCTTCATGTTGGAAAGCACACTAAATTAAGATCACAGACCAGGCATTTCTATAGTGCAAGGCAAAAGGGAATCACTTCAGTCATTCATACTAACCTCTTGAACAAAACATCACGAAATTTCTCTACGCTATTTCTTATTTGTCTGGAGCAGACTTTTTTTTTTTTTTTTTTTTTTTTTCTTTTAGGCAACTAAATTCCAAATTAAAACTTTCATCTGGAAAATCTACCACATTTTTAAATACATTGTTCCAAAGTGTAATTAGCCTGGAGGCTGAAAATCTGCATTTCTTCTCTGATCTGCTTTTGTGTTGCTTGATCTGTCTTGCTCAGATGCAGAAGAACCAGAATCACTGGTTCTTCTGATACTTTCATGTGCCAGATTTAAGAGATGAAAGTCAAAGGTTTGCTTTGTGAGCGCTGACAAGCTGTGATCAAATCATCTTCCAACTTCCTTTCTGGTAAACCAACTATTTTGTGTCTCCTAGAACAGGACATATTTTTCAAGTTGTTACTCATCCCTGGTGCTCCTCAACGAATTCTCTGTATTTTATCAGCATTTTTAATAGTACTGCAGAAACATCAATATCAGTGGCAGATGCAGGAGAAAAAAAGAAAAAACAAAAACCAAACAAACAATACCTCTGCATTTGCATTTAATACTTCCCAGTAGACTTCTTACACTATTTTTTGGCCCCGCTGTTGTGGGGGAAGCTTTCATACTACCCGCAAGGATCTTATCAGGGTGATTGGTCCCCGTTTAGACAATGTTGCCTGCATTTTTGCTCTATCATACATTGTTGTATATAATTTTCTATAAAATTCAGAGTGTTAAATCCATAATACAGCCTCTACACTGTTTAGCAATTATCTAATGTTTGTGTCTCATGCAAACTTTAAATACTAGCCATTTTCATTTTTCTTTCTAAGTAATTTTGATGGAAATGTCAAATATGTTAGACTTAAGCTTAATGGAATGGAATGGGAAAAGCATTTCAAGATCTGACCCCAAATTTATAAAACTCTGATAATCTGCAGGGCATTTCAAAAGTTCATTTTATTCCCTTTTGAAATAGACGTTGATTTTCAGATTTTGTAGGAAATAAAGCATACTGTACCCAGCCTATGCTTCCATTTGTACCTCGGTCAGTCTTCAACATGCTGTGGGCAGGTCACAAGGTCAACAAACCCTTCGATGCTGCAAAACAGGAAGGAATTGTATAACAGGGTAGCAGAACCATGACTCAGGCGGATGCCAGGCCTTTGGGATGGTATGATTCACACGCCTTATTGTGCCTGCTTGCAGTGCAGCACCATCTCACCAGGGTGGAGAAAAGCACTCAGTGAGCTGCCCACTTCCAGCTGCAAATAGGACATAGCCGTTAATACCAACTGTAAATAACGCCTGCAGAAGGAAAGCCCCACTGAACTTCCTGTGCCCAACCAGTGCCCCTGCTCCCCTGGAGCCTTCCCAACACCACATGTGGGCACTGTCCAGCAGCACGGACAGCACAGAAGACCAGCTGAAGCTCTGAAGTCCCACCAGGATGCGGTGAAGACGCCACTAGAGCCTCCTTGTCCTTGCCCAAGGCCTGCCTGTAAAGTGCCAAACTAGCTCAGACAAATCAAAGTAAAACTCCACAGCAATTATTTTGCCCCCACAGGAGGAGCAGCCTTGTCCCAGACTTGTTCATCTGCAAAATGTGTGGGTGAGCAACAAAGCCAAGGGGCACTGTCTAGACAGGGAAGTCTGAACTGCGCCCAGGGTTGTGTGTACTTTCTGTTAACTGCAGTGTAGCTGATAGGACTTTTTGTTTGCTTTTCACCTTTCTAATTCCAGAACGCCCTTTTCCATCCATTTACCACACTCAGAGACACCACACTCACCACTAGGTCTTCCCCCAACTTGGGATGTGCTGGAAGAAGCCTGTGAGGTGGGAAATATACGGGGCACATGCCTACCAAAGGTATGGATGGTGGTAGTAGAAGTCCCTTCTCCTCAAAGTGGTTTTCAGATGATATCTCCTGCCAGCACCTGCTCCCTCACATATCAGGAAGCCCTTTCCTTTCCCCACACCTGTGAGTGCACAGAGGGACCTCAGCTGCCCAGCGTCTAGAGTATTTTTCCAGTGAACAGTAAGGATTTGTTTATGTATCTACCTTCCTCGCATAGGACAAGCACCAGGTCTCCAACACAAAGAAGGTCATTGCCACATAGCAGTGGAGAAGAGGGGTTTTGGTAAAACAACACCAGGAGCAAAGCCTGTCCTCTTGGATGTGCAGTACTTGCTGTCATCAGCAAGGGGCAGAAAAGACAGCGGTGTTTTACAGACTGCGTTATCAAGTTTAAAGCTGATGAGGAAGTGTGTGGGTGGTGAGGGGCAACAGAAGTTCCTCTTTTCACAATTACCCAACCATACCAACCACACAAAGACAGAAGTGTCCCCATTGAAATAATATTTACTCTGGAAGCCCAGCTTGTTGCACTTCTGCTCAGTGCCAACTCTTCTCCCTGGAGGTCATCTTCAGCACCTCCCAAACACTTCCACCACCTGAAAATTATAATGTTAAGTCCACAATATAGCTAAGTAGGCAAACCCACTACATTTTTTCTTCCTGTCTTTTTTTTTTTTTTTCCTGAATTACTTTTTCCTGTATTTTTCAGGGTCTATAGAGTGTACTTCCTCCTCCTTCCTTCAAGGTTCCTGTATCCACAACGATCTGTGAGAATAAGTCCCATTAACATTGTCACATGCTTAAAGCAATTTAAAAAAAATACAGTGATATTCAGTTCTGCCTGCAATGGGCAGCTCCCTCAGCTACTAACATAGATATAAGCAACATACCTAGAGACCAATTTTTAAGACTCTCCACTCCGTATCACTTGGCAAACTTTGCCAAGGACGAACAGAAATTTTGAAATGGGTAACTAGTATTCACTGTCATCAGACCATACATTTCTCTACACATACAAACATGTGCTAAATATTACCAATTTTTGCTATATCACAAAAGCACAATGCTTCATGTAATTGTCTTACTAGCATCTTTTGAAGTTCATTCTTTGATAAAATTGCCAAACAATTTCAAGAGCATTGGGTTTGGGTCACTTTAAGGTTTGACTGAGCCTTTGACACTACGTCTGTGCTTGAAGAGCCTCCTAATTAGTAGTCAGTGTTTTGAAAATAACAGTTGACCTGTAGCTACATATTCCATAAATATTTATAATTATTTATTCCATAAATAATTATAATTATATATAATAATTATAATTATATTATAATTATTCCATAAATAATTATAAATTTAATTAATTTTAGTTATAAATTAAATTAAATTCATAAATATTTATTATAAATAATTAAATTAAATATTTATTATAAGTAATTAATTAAATGTATAATTATTTATTCCATAAATATTTATAAATTATTTCAGTTTCACAAATAGACATCTGCCAGAGCCAAAGAAGAGAAATTTTTAAACAGATAAATAAGACTTGCTGTGATCAGAATACACATCTAGCTCTACAAAGACTTTGGAATATGTTGGGTATTTTGACTAGTCAGAAAAAAATGTATCAAAAAGCATTATGACAGGGAAGGGAAGGGAAGGGAAGGGAAGGGAAGGGAAGGGAAGGGAAGGGAAGGGAAGGGAAGGGAAGGGAAGGGAAGGGAAGGGAAGGGAAGGGAAGGGAAGGGAAGGAGTGCAGGCATATAAAAAACAACAACAAGAAATCAAATCAAAACAATAAAAACAACAAGAACAAAACTAACAAAGATTTGCTTTTCTTTTGAATTTGTGCTGACATTTATCAAGGTGTAAGTCTATTTTATTATTTTCTGGGTTACTGGGTCTGTATGTTCCATCTGATAATGATGTTTTAATAAATTTCTTAGAGGGCACTGTGTGCCCTCTAAGAAATGCAGGTAAAAACATCTGGTATTTGCTTAGATTGTCACAAAACTGGTACAACAGCACCAGGATCTCAGCTGATCTGTATCAGATTAAATTCCATGCTGCACAATACTTTGCGTCATTTTAGTGACTCCTTCTGTGGTCAGACAGGGACTGACAAGGTCTGGTACCTTCAAGGAATGGCATTAAACACAAATACATTTAGGACATAGATAGTATGTCTGGCCTGTGACTCAGCTTATCCACTCCTGTTTCTTACAAAATCAAGGCTTACATGTTGCGGCATGTTAATGGGCTCAGTGAGAAATGTTCTCATATTTCATAAAAGCAAATGTATTTTCACAGAAAAACTTTACACACTGCAATCTGCCTTCTGTTCAGACCAATTGTCTACTTCTTATGACATCTGCTTCTAGTGCTTTATCCAGCCTATTTTCAGCAACTAGGTACTGAGTTCCTATCACAATGCTTATGAAACTCCTAATGAGTCACTGTTACAGAAAACCCATCTCAATCTCCAGCCCTTCCCATGCCATGCTCCTTCCAACCACAACAAGCAAAGGTTGATCCTTGGCTCACCATTATCTGCACCTGCCTTCCAACTAGCCTTAATTTCTTCACCCTCTCTCTCTGTGTTTATATCCCTGCATCAAAAGCTGCCTCATCCCCTCCTAACCAAGCTTCTCCGTGAAGCTGGAGTGCCTCCTGCCAGCGTGGAGAGGGGCAGGAGATGAGGTGGGAGTAGTACCTCCAGGTGTAGTTTCTTGTGCCCTGGGCGCCTGCTGCAGGTGCAGCGATGGGCATGCTGCCACGTGGCTGACTGCCACCGACACTCCCTTCCCCGTGGCCCCCACTTCACCCTGCCCCTGATCTTCAGGAAGCTGAGCTTTGGCGAACTGGCAAGGTTTTCATGTTTACAACCAACCACTAGGAATCAAGTTGCTGTCTAATGGGCTGGAGCAAATGACAGTCATTATTCTGACTGTAGCCACAGTAACCACTTACCTGATTAACCACACAGATGAAATGTGCTTAATCAAACACCTGCCCATTTCTCTCTGCTGAAACGCATGCAGTGAGTGCTCATCCCACCACTGTGGGTTCACACAGCAGCCCTTCACTGCTACTTGTGTTGCCTTGAGCTTCTGCATTTGGGGCTAAAGAGATGTGGTAAGCTGCCTTCTGCCAACTGCCTGTGAATGAAATTTGGAGTTGCATATAGACACAGACACACGCAAACAGCCCACAGCAGGTACAAGCACAACAGAAATACACAGAATATCTGTGAATGGCACAACTGTTTTTCCAGCCACCAATTACAGTGGGAGTGGAAGGTCAAGTAAACACTAGCTAGTTAGTTCTCAGGCTGAATGGAAACTGTAATATGCAATGTCCAAGTTTAATTCATTCAAACAAATGCCTTGTTGCACTCAATGTATCTCATGGGTCTAGTTTTTACTACTTTAGGAAACAATATTGTACATGCTTTCTTCCTCTTCCTATGTTTTGGATTTACAATCTATTTTGGATCTAATGAGAGTCCTGGGATTTTTCTTCCTGTTACTCATAATAATTACTGTTTATGTACTACAGGATGGAAAGCTTTCCAAATTACTTTTTCCTTTGATTATCAATCATTACCTGTTGGATGCTTTGTCTTTTTTTTTTTTTTTTTGGCTTTCATAACTCAGTCCTTCCTTTGTGTACATTTGGCTGCCCCTCCCTAACTTGCATGATAGGCTTACTCTTTTCTCCTATAGTTTTTGGCACTTGTCCTTTAAAGCCTGCATTTTCTCTGGGTACTTCTGCCTTATCCTTTGGCAATAAAACTGTTCAAATACCCAACTGTTATCCTGTTGTTTCTGTGCATAGGCACCTCTGATTTAGCCTCTGTTCTAGACAAATTAAGTTTTGTTTCCTTTTTGACCTCGTTCCTGACATTCTTCTCAATCATTATGAATACCTTTGAACCCTCCCATATCATAGATGATATATTCAGCTTATTCTGCTCTGAATACACAAATCATTTCTTCCTTCATTCTGCTTTCATTTAATCCACTGCCTCTGATTTCTCTTCTCAGAGAAGACCTAATGCTAAGACAAGGTAATATTTTAGGTTTATAATTTTATCCACATCTCTTCCATTAGCTCTGACCCCACTATAAAGTTTTCCTGGCTTCTATTTTAAAAGCTTTCTGAACATGGTTACTAATCATTTTTTCTCTCTTATTCTGCCATTTCTTACCCATTGTGCCAACCCCTCTCTGGTGCAACCTTGTCTTGCTCATTGATCCACAAGCATCTTTCACAGTCTTGTCCCATATAGCTACCTCATTATGATGAGATCTGAAAAAGTAAAAGCACTGCATACATGACAGAGGACCAGTGAAACTGGACATACCAGTAAACTCTTGTATGATTTTGGCTGAAACCTTTGCGTAAATTTCCCATTTGCTCTGCATTCATATGGGCTACAATGGCTCAACCCATGGCATTCATTCATGGCATTCATCACCACCCCAGTGGTGTCACTTCTCTGGAGCCTGCCAGGGTGTAAATCACCTGCTTAGCCATTAAGGGTGGGCAGCATCCATTTACACACAGAAAAAATTTGCACCAGGGATTATCTATCCTTTTCCATTCATTTCTGCAGCAGCAATTGCACAGGTTCCACAACTGTGTGGAGCTGTTTTAACCCAGCCAATAAAGAATACATTTAAGTAATTCAGATTACCTGACAACTCCCCAGTCTGAACCTGTGTGTTTCACTTAGGTGTCAGTATACCCTTTGAATTCTGGGAAAAGACTCACTTGATGCAAGCTGCAATTGTAAATTCCAACATTAAAGGGATTTTATTTAGATCATTCAGTCATTACTTCTAAAATTTTTAGATTTGTATAATCTTTTTTTAATTCTTATATATGAAAACGAGACATACCTTGTATATATCTTCAAAGAGAACATAAGACCAAGGATCATGACCCATATGTGCTCCTTGGTGATGTTCAGTGGCCAGTTGGAACACATTGGTTATTTCCTGGATAGGGGAAAATGTTTTTAACTGAACTGCTGAACACAGGCATTTTTGTTATTTGTGCCCATTCATACAACTTTTAACCTTGGTACCTCATAGGAATTGAGATTCATGACATCAGGACCCCAGTGTAAAGTGTGATTGCTAGTAATATGTCTTAAATCTTTTTTCTTTCCTAAAAGATAATGCACCTAGAGGCAGAATCAAGAAAATGCAAACCTGGCATAACAAAATTTCTGAAGCCAGAGTTAGCCAAAACATCTTTATACGTCATAAAGAAAAATATATAGTGAAATGTGCTCTGGGTGAGCACGTTGAGGGGAGCTGGACTAGATGATCTCCTGAGATCCCTTCCAACTTCAACCATTCCATGAAACAGCTATCCAAAAATAAAAATTATAAGCTAAATTGATCAGAATACCAGCAAAAATCACCAGCAATTCTCATTGCTCCTCTTAATAAGTGTTCATCTGATCCTTCCTTTTCAATTTTCAGGGACTTAGCAGATCTTCTAAATACCCTAAACTTCCTCTCTCCTCCTGACTATTTTTTTTCCACTGAAGCCTCCGGATATTTGTCTCTCAATAATGATACAAACGGATGCAGCCACCCACAGCCACAGCCTTGTGGTCAGTCTTTCAGAGTCATTCTTGTCTTCTATGAATGCCTACATGTTCAGACCCCTTTCTAATCCCATTTCCTGATTAAGTGCAATGTTAACCATGATTAGAGGGGCACTGCTAAGATTAGTCAAGGAAAAATCATGAAACATGCAGGCAAGAAAAAGAATGGAATTTATATTAAAATTCATAAGTCACAATGCTGATAGCTGGGGGCTCAGTGTTAAAAGGAAAAATGAAAAATGTTTTCCTTACGGATGTTATGCAGAAAATTACCCTGTTTTGCCGATGTTATGCAGAAAATGACCCTGTTTTGCCTATGTACCTCAGCTTCACATTGCTCAGAAGTTTGCGTGACCTAAGAGTGAAAGGCTTCATTAGTTCATTCATTTGTAACAGATATCAGATTTCTCAGTAAGGGTGGCCAAAAATGTACAGTTCCACCAACACACACAGGAGCAGTGAACTTTTAGTGCCTTTGAAAAGAGGGCCATCCACTGGAACTAATTAATCCACAGAGTCTGATAAATGAATTGTGGACACCAATTTTGTGCTGATTACTTTTCTACTTATTTCACTCATTAAAGAGCATAATAGCTGGAAATGGCTGGTAAAAGCACACAGAGGCTGTCTTTCCAAACCCAGCAGTCTTTGGTCAAGACCAGCTCCAGGCAGACGGTAGTGCATGCTGATGTGATGTAGGCACGCTGCAGGAATGCCATTGATGACTCTGGGATGGCACCTCTTTAAGCAGAAGGGAAGGGTGACATTTGCCTTTGCTGCCACTCCATTGGCCTCCAGTCACTCTTCATCTCAATGGGATCTTGGCCTAGGCTTTTCCACTATCACAGCAGAATGCACTTGTTCTCCTCTCTGGAGGTTTTCACCTGACATTCCTGCATCTCTATGGAAGAGAGGTCCCAGGTTAAGAGGTTAAAGCAGCAAACCTCGTGCTCACAGAGAAAAACAGAAGATCGGGTCAGAAAGATTCTTATTATGCAATTTTCACCTCAAACACTTGAATGTACAAGGTTCTCCACACTGAGTCAAAGAGCCTTATTTTGAACAGACTCCACTTTACTCCCTCTGCCCTCCACCAGGTGAAATGCAACACGAGTAAGACTCCGCTGTCCTGCTTTTCCCCGTTCACTAAGGTCTAAACAACCAGGTGCTTTGTTGTCAGTCACAAACTCTTTGTGACTGAGCACAAAGGCATTTACTGTGGAAATCCCTCCCACACTTACCTGCCTAGAATTGTCTTAATCGCTGGTGTTCACACCATAGGCATTGCAAACCTAGAGGAGCAATTGTGTGCTGAGGCCATTTGGAAAATCGTTGCTCTCCCATCCAGTGGCAGTATGATAGCTAGCTGGCTTCTGGAAGAGGGTGATAAGCTTATTTTCCCCTGCTGAGGGATGGAAGTAGCATCCCTTGTGACAGCCAAGAAACACAGTAAGGTGAGTTTGGAAGAAAGCTCCTTTGCAGAAGTAACAGCATGCCAAAAAGACCAAAATGCATCACAGGATGGAGGATGGTGTTCTGAATGTTGAAAAGGACCGAGGAACAGCCTTTGCCTGGTCCATGGGAGACCTTAAAAGCAAGCAAGAGAGGATTTAAACAGGTACGTGCTTACAAGCACACAGATGAAACACAGCTGGCAATAATCCAGCTGTGCATGGTTGGAAGCATAATCACCGGCTGCATGCTCATCTTATTATTTGTCTTACAAAACAGTGTAGCAGTCCTGGTTGACATTTGTTTACCTTTGCTCTGGCCGTTCTTACACATTTTCTGGGTACTATTACATATTCTATGCAGGAGTACTTCCTTGTTTGAAGAGATGATAGTTATGCCTATATACCCAATATATTACTGAGGATGAGGCTCATTTGGCCAGAAACCTCAACAACAAAGTGAACACAAGTATTTATTCAAGTAAACTGCATGGATTCACTCTTATGATATTCCTAACATCTTTAAGATACTGCTCAAAAACAGAGGAGAAAACTCCTTTTTCTTTGCTAGAGCTCCAGAACTAAAACAAAGAATTGTGGATGCAGTAAAATTTTGGATTGAGATGGCTTGAAATAGACATTTTATGTGTAATTGATTTCATTAAAATTGTTTTGGTGCCTGAAACACAGAAAGTACTGTAAGTAATATACATGTAATTTTAATTATTACATGTAATATTAATTATTATTTACATGTAAATGATTATTAAGGTTTTCAGATTTTCTGTGTATTTTATGGCATGTAATGAGCTCCTGCTACGTAGCTTACCAACCATGAAGCCAAAGAAGCCAGAAGAAATGAAATAGGTGCATAACTAAAATATTTGCACACATTTTTTCCACATACCCTGTGACATGTAGTAATGGGCAAAATAGACTTGACATAGGGAGATAGTAAGATTTCTTGCTCATTCCTAACAAGCTAGAGGAGTGAGAAACAAAGGAAAGAAACCAAAAGCACCTTCCCCCCCATCCACCCTCTTCCACCTCCTCCCCCCGAGCAGCGCAGGGGAACGGGGGAATGGGGGTTATGGTCAGTCTACAGCACTTCTTCTCTGCCGCTCCTTCTCGGTCACTCTCGTCCCCTGTGCTGTGGGGTCCCACCCACGGGATGCAGTCCTTGATGAACTGATCCAGCGTGGGCTTCCCACAGGCAGCAGCTCTTCCAGAGCTGCTCCAGATATGGGTCTGTACCACGGGCTCCATCCCTCAGGAGAAAACTGCTCCAACCTGGCTCCCCCATGGGCAGCAGCTCCTGCCAGGTCACCTGCTCCTGCGTGGGCTCCTCTCCACGGGCTACAGGTCTGGCCCGCAATCTGCTCCAGCAGGGGTCTTCCACAGGCGGCAGCCTCTGTCGGTGCAGGGCCACCTGCTCCACCGTGGTCTCCTCCACGGGCTGCAGCGTGGAACCCTGCTCCACCGTGGTACTCCATGGGCTGCAGGGGGACATCCTGCTTCACCATGGTCCTCACCACAGGCCGCAGGGGACTTCTGCTCCGGCGCCTGGAGCACCTCTCCCCCTCCTTCTGCACTGACCTTGGTGACTGCAAGGCTGTTCCTCACTCCTCTCACTCTCCCAGTTAATGTGTGGCGCAGTGTTTTTTTCCTGTCTTAAATCTGCTCTCACAGAGGCGCAAACAACATCACTTAGTGGATTGGCTCTGGTCAGCAGTGGGGCCCTTACCTAACATGGGGCAGCTTCTAGATCCTTCTTACAGAAACCACCCCTATAGCCCCCTGCTACCAAAACCTTGCCACGTAATCCCACTACACAAGTTAACACCATGCTTTGGGCGTGTTTTCTGGAGTAACCTACCTATCGATTTAATTTCCTGGTGTTAGCCTGCTAGTGTTGATCTGTGTGAATGGCTGAATAATTTTGCTATTTACTTTGTTTTGTAGAATGGAAGGGCGTAGACACTTTAAAGATTGTGTCCTCACATAATGTCAGTGTTCAAATGCAATCAGTTTTGTACCACTTCCGAGATCTGAGGTGATAAAGACTCATCACCTTTTAAAAGTCAGAGAGGAGATGCTCTGTCATGCAAGAGTCGGTATTCTTTGTATTTTCCACCTTTATCATTTGCTTTTCATAAATGTAAAGAACACCATTGGCACTCTAAAATGCAACTATTCTGTTTCTAGTCAGGCAACTGCAAATCTGAAGTTATTTCTTCATGCTGCAGTTTAAATTTTTAATTAATTAATTAATTTATTTATTACCCTGAGTACTTCAGATGGACTCCAACTTTCTGGGAAAAAAAGACTTTTACTGCTGAAGGACTTCTCCGGATTATTATTTTTTTTTCAAGTTAAAAGATATATCTACAGAGAAATGACACTCAGTGTGCAATGTTGTTAACCTCTACTTCCCCACTAACAGCTGTAGGCTTAAACAGAGTCACCTATACAGTTACTTCCTGCGAACAATTCTCCCTACGTAACATCTCCCCACTTTGGCTTAGAAGCAACTGCTGCAAGCATGCTGCAATCGTACATTTCAACAGAGCAAATCAGTGAGTTGGGCCAGTGTGAGGGCATCACATTTCTTCCCATGAGTAGCCACCCCTTCCCATGTTCACTCTGGTTCAGAACCCATGTACTACCCTTGTCTAGCAAAGCTTTGGAGACACCACTGAACTCCACTATCTCTCCATGAACCTAAAGGTGACAAGATGGGGTCTCTACCAAACTGTACAACCATTGTTCTGGGAAAGGTAAGTGATAAACATAATGCCCAGATTGATGCAACAAGATATCCAAGAGGGCTTAAAATTCCCTGCACGTTCAACAAGAGTCAATCTTACCAAGAATGAATAGTCCAGTTCTTCTGACCATCCACTAATTTATGTATGAAGTGGCAGCTCTCAGGGAGAAAAGAATTGAGTGGTCTTGGAAGAAACTCAGGACTTGCAAGATGATTTGAGTTACTCTTCCAGCTGCTTCCAGATGTTGTGCTTTTTTTTTTTTTCTTTTATTAGCTAAATAAATATCTCAAAATTTCAAGAGAGAAAGAGATTCTGCTTCCCAATACAAGTTTTCAATGTAGAAAACAAGTCCCAAGCCTAGTTAGGAAAAAGGTCAAAAAATTAAAAAAAAAAAAGAATTAAAGGTGGAAATCTGGAAATTCCAAGTGTTATGACAAGTTTTGTTTTGATTTTGACCACAGACTTATTCTCAATGGTCTTTGATAACTAAATGATTGACCATAAACTTTTCAGAATGATCTTTGAAAGAAAACTCTTTTAGAAACAAAGATTGTACTTTTAAAAATTATCAACTGAAAAGAAAACTAAAACATTTTGACGACTTATAAATAACTTGTAAATAATTTTTCCTTATGAATATCTTTGGTTACTGTGAATGATATCTTTTTCTTTACAAATAGTTATTTATCTGAAAAAGCATTACACTGGTCTTTTTATCAATAAAATCAAACCTCAGAACAAGCACAGCATAGACTTCACATCCCATCAGCAGTTCAAGACACATGCTGAGCTAAATCATTTCTCTTGATGAATAACTGTGCCTTTTATTCCATAGTGACTCAAAATAACATTCTCTGCTGTGGTCACGTAGGAAGAATGACATTAACCATTTTATTCTCGTTATTGTTTTCACTTTCTCCAAGAGTATTATAGCAAATGCTTAGCAGGAGAGGAGGGTGGAGGTAGAGAGAAAAATGTGAACTGTGCAAGCCTTCAAGATGCCAGTTTGAAGTGCTTCTTAGGGGTTCAATTGCTGTGTAAAACCTCATCTGGTCAACACACTGTGGGCAGAATATACATCTAGAGCTACATTCTGGGAAGTGCCTATCTTCAATGTGCTGTTTTATATAAAACCAGAGATATGCACTGTAAAGCTCTTATCTGCTCATTTCTTGGTTATAGTTATACATTGCTGTGTCACTGGGGACATATCATACAATTAATGATGAATCAGGTGGTGAAAGGTTAAGTAAACATTTCTATTTATTACAATAACCTTGAATTGAATTGAACTTTCTGACAGATTAAATAATAAAATGTTCTCACCTTTGTCCTGTAACTCTTTAAGTTACTTCTAAACTTGCAGCCAGCATTTCCTGGAGGTGTTTCCCCAGGCTTTGGCATGATTGCAACCACCCAGCAATGACCAGAGGAGCTCTGTGCCCACAGCCAGCCATGTGGGTGTCTTGCATGGATGCAGGTGGGGAGGTGTCTGGGGCTGACTTTCTCCATTCCACTGCTGAGGCAAAGCCAGAGCATTCAGAGATAAACTTGCTGGATCAGGATGGATGGGAGGTGCAGTGAGAGAAGGGAAATACCCTCCATAAAGCCTCTGGCACTTTCTGCTGTAACCCACGAGTGGCCTCCTCCCAGGGCACGGCCATCCCTCCTGGTCCACTTGCTCACACCACAGGCTGGCTGCCCATGGAGAAGGCTGCTGCAAGACAGCACGCAGGGCTCGGAGGCGTTACTGAGCCAGCTGCCCACCACATCTGCCATGCTGATAATTTTCTTCCAGAAGCCAGGCAGCGTCTGTCGTGTTCTGCAGAGGGCAGGCATTCTGGGGAATTTTGCTGTTTGTTTTGAAGGTGTGTGTTAGGTTTTCCAGAACTTTCCACCTGTTGTAGCTTCCCTCTGTTTTGAAGCCTCCATGTCTGTGGGAAGGAGAGAATTCCCTCGGCAGAAATTCTCCCCCTAGTTCCTCAGTTTGTAAAACTTCAGCTTCTGTTCTTCAAAAGAGAGGACTGGTCGGGTCAGTGGTGGCAGACCAACATCCACCCACAGAGACGTCTCTGGCTCTTTTAGTGTGTGTGTACTTTACTGTACTTTAGTTAAGAAGAGAAAAAATAGCAAAGCAAACAGGCTGGGTAAAAGTTTATAAGAAAGTGTCAAGAGCCTTTTAAAATGAAAAAGTCCTATTGTTTGTTTGTTTGTTTGTTTTAGAGTGAAACAATTCAAGCAAGTTATACTTGCTCTTCTTTAACACTAACATCACTAAAATGAAAAAATGTAACCATTCCCCCATACAACAGGTTGAGAGTCCTCTGACTGATAACTGTAGAAGCACTGAAACTCCTGATAAACAAGTATTTGTTTTCACAGAGTCCTGAGTTCAGGCTCACTAGGAAGTAAAATTTCCCCCTGCACAGGATGAAATAAGGAAATCATCAGTTGCCCTAGCAACACCAAAAAAAAAAAAAAGGAAAAAAAAAAAAAAGCATGTGTACCTATCCAAAGGGCAACTAATCTAATTATAAATTATTGTAAAGGTTATGTGAACGACAGTAGCAAGGGGAAGCCATGATTCATTATTTCAGTCTATGGGAAACGGTATTGCCATTGTATTCCTGCATGGACCGCTCTGCTGCTGCCTTCTGCAGACTCCCTGCCAAGAGCTCCCATTTCTACCCTGCGCTGGCTGAAGTGCCTCTCCTGGCTGGAGTCCATCTGTTCACCAGTGCTGGCTGGTGCAATTCGTACTGCTGAGAGGCTGCACCCAAAAGCAGCTATTTTCTCTTTCAGTGCTGCAAGTTGCTCTGGCCTGAAACCTTTCAAAAGCATTTTAAATCCCTCCACCCAACTGCAGCAGAGGTCTGCCTGCCCTTCAATTCACCATCTACGTTTCAGTAGCCCCACAGGAGGTGGGCAGTGATGTGTATTTATACCTAAGCTACCATTTTGCATCACTTAGAGTGTTCTTTTAGTTAACATTTCATGACAGTTTGGAGACATGGGACCAAAGACGGAGTCCTGGAGCAGAGGAGACCTTGTCCCAGACTTCAGCTTTTAGCTTTGCTTCGTTTCACCAACATCCTCAAAGAGCTGCAGGCTTCATGTCTGAGCAGAGGAGAGCAGGCATGGTGAAAAACTAGGGTCGAATAGAAGGAGGACGCCAGGTTTCAGAGTAAGCCCTCTGGCAGGAGAACTGATCTGTTCCCTTCAGCAAGAACATGGTTTAAAATAGGTGAGGCAGAACTTCAGGTTCATTGTTTTCTAAACATGATCCTTACTTAACAGGAAAAAACACAGGAACTTCCAGGTTGCATCTTCCTTAAACTGTTTCCTGAACTCCTAAACCAATGCAAAAATAAATAAATAAATAAATAAATCCCTTCCTTGCCAGGTTTCTCAAACAGCTAAGCGCTGGTGTGAAGTGAACTGGACTTGTTCACCAGTTTTTCAGCCTGACCTTCCTGAAAATCCATGAATACAAGCTGTGATCCTAACAGAGGGGTGGTAGGCATGAGTGGTGAGTTAGTTTTTATTTACAATGGGTTGGCAATGGTTGCACAAAACACCCTTGGTTCCAGTGTGCTGAGGAGAGCCTGCAGTGCCCATCCTGTGGTGTTGGGGCCTTCATGGGGTACCCATGTTGCTGGGCATGAGAGCACACCTGCCATGTCATGGTGGGATGCTGGATTTGCTCACCAGCCTCCACCCACACTGTCCTCCAGAAGGAAATCCCATGAGCTGAGGGAGGCAGAGGCAGGAGCTGGGTGATCACAGAAGCAGGACTGTCAGGTGCTCAGCACCACAGTTTAGACATGGGGGAAGCTGGACCTGAGAGACACTCCTTTACTGCCTCTGGATGCTTTCAGCTGCATGCTGGCCACGTGTTTGCCCTCTTGAGTATCACTTGAAATTCACCACTTTGTTTTCTTTGGCACATGTGCCACAGATTGCCAAACTTGCTACAAGAGACACTTTCTGTGCTCAGGCTGGGAACAATATTTCTGGAAAATCCCTGGAATCATGTCAAATGTGCTGCAGTGCTCCAGTATGGCCATGCACAGCACTTGGTTAGCAGCTGGGAGGGCATCTGGTGAGGTGGAGAAATTGAGAGGGTCACTTCCCATTGCCTTCACATAGAAATTCAACTGGTCTAACCTGGGCAAAACGAAGGCACAAAGCATGTTTTGCAGGCATGGTAGGATTTTACATCAGTTTGTACAGGTGTGCTTAGACAGCAAGGTATCACCCCTTAAAATCAATGTCAGAAGAAGAAAACTATGGAAGATATAAAGGCAATATTCTCAATTGTCTCCTAGGAAAAGCAAAAGGGATAAGTCTGCACAAACCTAAAAAGAAACGTGGTGTGGGAATGACTCGTCAATATGCAGTTTTGGTGGTCTGAGGACTGTTTCCTTCATTTACCTCCCACCCCTGCAATGAAGCTTTGACACCTTTTCTCACCTCTGGGCTTCCTTAGCATCACAGAGTGCCAAGAAGACCACATTTCTCCCAAAGCAGCCTCTCCAATGTCTGTGAAAATGAAGGCAAAGGAAAAGGGAGTGACACACTCCTCCTCTCAGCACAGGAGAGGGCACCCCGGCCCTCTCACCACATCTCAGGAGCTTCCCAGTTCACAGAAGGACACTTCAGACTGCCAGCTACCCTGACATGGAGCTGCAAAGAGTTTCTGCAATCTGAGTATCTGGCTTTGCCATCATATTTATTATCCAGCATTACAAACGGGAAACGGAGGTACGGGGGAGTTACAAGGTCACACAGGAAACGTGCAGCTCAGCTGGAAATAAAAACATAGGTCTTCTGACTACTGTGACCAACAAGCTTTTTCCTTTCTGCAGTAACAAAGGCTACTCTGCAAAATGTCTTTCATTTCCCTAACAAGGGGAGGTTTTGTATGCAGAAATTTAAATGATGATGATTATTATTTTTTTGGTTCTGTGCTTTTAAGAAAGCTGTTCAGAAAGTGTTCAAAAAGGGAATTTCAGCTCCAGATCATCTTCTTTCTGCCTTAACCTTCTGTGCAAAGAAGTAGTTATTAGATCTGCACTGGAGACGTAACTCAGTATTTCTCAGTTGCAATCCTAAACAAGCAGATCTGTCCCATTCAGGCTGTTTTACCAGCTCTGCCTTGCGATATCTTCACTATCAGAAGTAATTTAATCAGAAGTAATTTAACTGGTAGCCAGCAGGAGGAGAAGCAGACCAAAGCATTAAGAAAACTGGCCAAAATCTGTTTTTAAAATGAGGTGAGGTTGGTGGGTGGCGGGGTAAAGCGGGCAGGTGGACCTGCCCCCAGCGCAGCGCTGTGTTTGCTGCAGGGCTCAGCTGGTGCCTGCGGGGCTCAGCCGGGGCCTGTGGGGCTCTCTGGAGGTAGTCCTGGCCTTCCAGCTTGACCATCTATCTCCACTGCATCTCCCTGGGTTCTTCCGAGGGCCCACACGCAGCACTACCACTGCAATGCCCCTCACAGGCCTTGATTTTGCTCTTGGCTGCCCCACAGCGCTGGCATGCCAGGACCTCTGTCCCTCTCAGCCCAGTGGCACTGGGCAAAGAGCCCTGCTGAGGGAAAACTGAGGACAACTGCGTGGGTTTTCAGTTGTGCAGAAGTGCTGAAAGTGCAGTTTCACTGAGCCTGGCACCCTTGGTTTTGCGTAGGCCGCTGTGAGTCAACCATCAAAGCCAGTGGCAGCATGATGGGCTGCTCAGTAGGAGCAGGCAGCAAATTCCTTGACGAGGGTGCAGCCGGGCAGGTTGCTTGCTTGTCTCCCTTGGCACAGGTCAAGCCATGGCAGCATGGGTTGGGTGAGACCCTGCTGAGGTGCGGGGAGCCCTCATCTTTCCCAACATGAGGATTGCAGTGGGGTAAGCATCTGCAGGGAGCAGCAGCAAGGTGACTGCACCGTGCTCCCTGTTCCAGGTCCTTCCAAAACCTCTGCCAACCTTGCATGAAGCACCACATCACTTTGCAGAAAGAGAACCTTTTTGTCTCAGACAAACATCTCCCTGTGGCAGAGCATGGGATTAAAAAAATACAAGTGTGTCACTCACAGTTCACAGTTTTCTCTAATTTTTTGTTTGTTTGTTTGTTTATAATTTATTTTTATTTTTATTTTTTTTTCTATTGCCTCAGATAGGGGTAGCTTTCTGCAGCAAGACAAAACACTAAAAACGACAAGGAGGTGTTGTACCATAGCAAAACCAGTCTGGAGAATTTAGCAAAGGCCATGGAAGTACGTCCTGAAACTGCTCTACAAGATAAAAGAGGGAATGCACACTGGAACAAAAAGTTAGATCTTCACTTGTAAACCCAGCAATAAAAGATGTCTCCCAAATTTTAATGAAGAAGATGGGTTGCTAGGAAGTGGGAGTAACTATGGACCTGTGCTCCCAATGATTTGTCCAAATCACTGATATCCATTTCATACAAGTATTTACTGCAGAAAATTATTTACACTAAAATATTTTTGAGACTGATGTGCCTTTGGCACTATATGTTCAGTGCCATGCCAATAAATGACTTTTAAAGACAAGAATAATGGAGCAATGTCATGTGAAAGGAAATGAGAAAGAGCATACGCCCTGATCCACATCTGAAGGCTTTGTTGCTAGTAGGACTTGGGCTTGGGTGTTTACCAGTATATTTCTTTTTATGTCTGTGGTTCTGCTTCTGCGCGCACCATAGCCACTGAGCCAGTGCTCAGCTTGTCAATGCCTGTATCACGCGGCGCCAGTCCTTAAAGCAAGACCCCTTCGACATAAGCACTGTGAGAGTCTCAACCCATTATCACAGATATTTGCAGAGCATAGACACAGCAGGCAAGTAGGCAATACAGCCTGCAGGCTTTTTTTTTTTTTTTTTTTCTCCTTAAAAACAAACAGAAAAGGATGATAAACTTGCTAGCATACTTTTAACGTACGCCAATGGTCACAGCCCGCACACAACAAGGAGTCTCAGGTGTGACTCCATTGCCATTTTAAGGCCAGGGAAAGGATTCAGCACAACTGATCTCTGCTTCATCACAAGTGAAACCTTCATCAAGGGAGCTACAGAAGAGGTCCCCTTCTCTTCTGCAATGAAAACACTTCATCTACTTTTCCTTTAAGCTACTGTCAGTGTCAATAACACCTTGAAGATATTTCCTTTCTCTTGCAAGGGAAAAGGGACGGTGCCAACCTCTCCTGCCTGTGGGCATTTTTCCAAAGTCTTGTCTCTTAGCCAGCACCAGTTACAATACTTTACTGCCCTGGAGAACTCACCTTAGGTCTCTAACAGGGAGTGGCACATTCCTCTTGTGTAAGTGATTTTCATACAATCTCTAAACATTGATAAGAATTGTTAATTGTTTCTTCTTTTATAGCTGCTGTATATTCAGTGCATGGCTTGAAACATGATAATTATGAGTGAAATGTGGATGGAATTCAACACATTTTATTCTTCTCCATTTAAGAAGTCTGTTTGGCATTTTCTGTTCAGCTAGGCAAGTATAATTCAGGCTAAAAGCAAAAATCCCAGATCATTCAGAGCAGATAGAATGTGTGCCTTCTGCCTACTTCTAAGGGTACCTTGATTCTCTATGCATCTGTATGTGGCACAGACCCTGGCATCCTCCTATGGGGAAGCATTACTGTTAGCCAAAGAGAAAACTACAGATCTAGTAAAAAGCATCATCCCAGCAGCAAGGCAAGCTTCTGTACCTGTAAGTATCATAAAATATATTTGGTATGATATATTTAAAACATTTCTCATAGTTAAAACAATTCTCCCAAAACATTTGTCAAATTTGTTCTTAACCACTTCAAACTTGTGCTTAAGAATTCATTTTCCTCCAAAGTTATTCTCTAAAGAGTTAGACTCACTTTAACTGAAGTACTTCAGCATAACAAAGTAGTCACTGGATAATTTATATTGGAAGGGAACTCTAGAGGTTGTCTACTTTAAATCCCTGCTAGAAGCAGGCCTAGTTAAATCAGGTTGCTCCAGGAGTTTGAGGTTTTAATGTCTCCAAGGTCATCTGAGGTTTGAACGTCTCCAAGGATCACATCACACCAGGTCTTGTTATAATATTTTACCATCCTCTTGCTGTAAATGCTTTTCCCAAAGCCTAATGGGTGTTTCCTATATTCCAGCATGTGCCTGTTTCCTCACATCCTATTGCTTTGCCCCACCAAGCAGAGCCTAGCACCCTCTTCTCTGTAGCTTCCCACCAGACAGTTGCAGACAGCAGTGAGCTGTCCCCTTTTCCTCCTCTTCCCCAAACTAAACCAATCCACCTCCCTTTGTACACCCCTCTCTCCAAACACTACTATCACAGGAGCTCTCCACTGATCTTCTTCCTGTATGTCAGGGCTTGTCGTGCACCAGGAGCCCAAACCCCAGGATGGCACACTAAGAGCAAGCTTACAAGTGTTGACCATCCCATCAGGATCCCTTACCCTTGCTCCTTGCTGGTGCAGCCTAGCATGTGGGGGCTGCTTTGTTGTGTTGGTGCACTCCTGCCTCCTGATCACACTGTGTTCCACCAGGGTTTTTTCTGCAGAACTGCCCTCAGCTGGATGGCCGCAGCCTGTCCTGCTGCAGTCCATCACAGAGGTCCAGCTTTGCACTGGCTTTCGTTTAACAAATGTCATGAGTTTTCCATCAGCTAATTTCTCCAGACTGTACGGCCTTATGAATAGCAGCCCTGCCTTCCAACATGTTGACTGCTGCTCCCTGCCTTCCAACATGTTGACTGCTGCTCCCCATTCGGTGTCCTGTCCAAACCGTCATAGATGGTCCAACCCATCATGGACGTCATTGAGGAAGGCTTTAAACAGTACTGATCCCACAGCCAGTCTCTGAGGCACAGAACTAGTAACCAGCTACCAGCTGGTCCTCATGCTGCCATCACAACCTTTTGAACCTGGAAGTCCAACCAGTTTTCCACCCATTTCATTGTCCACAGACCCAGCCTATATCTCACAGGTGTGGCAGTAAATAGTCTGCAAGACATCATGCCAAAGTCAAGTTGTATAACACCTGCTGCCCTCACCTTTTCCACACACCCATGTCCCTGTAGAAAGCAATCAGATTGGCTGTGCAGGATTTGCCCATGGTATGTAAGTCATAGGGGCTGCTCCCTGTGGCCTTCTTATCTTTTCCATGAGTGAAAGTAGCTCAGATGAGGATTTTTCTCCCTCACCTTCCCAGGGACTTAGCAGGAACTGACCAGTGTGTAGATCCCAGGATCCTCTGGGAGTCTCCTTCTTGCCTTTCTTGAAGATGCACACAAGGAATCAAAGTCATCAAAGATGTTAGAGATTAAGATGGTAGAGAGCAAGCCTTGCAAGGACACAGGCCAGCTCCTTTGACACCTTTGGGTGCATCCTGTCTGATCTGACTGGCCCGCATGTGTCTAATTGGCTTAGTGTTTCATTTCCACAGACTATGTCTGTATGCTCAGGGGGCTGGATAGCCTAAAGCTTTTTCTGGTGAAAAGAGGGCCTTTCCTCTGGGTGAAATAACCTAGGATGGAGTATTTAATCTGAAATGGTTTGGCTAAATAACCATTAAAGAAGCTGCTTTAGTGGGAGCTGAATCACTGGATTTGGTTGAAGAGTCAGTGTACGAAAGTCATTTTTCTCTTGGAGATTACCCAGACTAGAAATTTTGCAGGAATGTGACTAAGGTAAGACCCCTTGGAGTCACTTAACATGGTGGTAGCAATGTGACCTGTGTATGCACTGTTGGATTTACCATTCTTCTGCTAGTAAGTTCCCATGAAAGAAATAAAGAAATTACGGACTTTTTTTTTTTTTTTTTTTTTTAAAGTCTGTAGGAAGGCATCGTATTTAGTCTAGAGAGGATAAATACATTATGCAGTGATCCTTATCTGTTGGGATGTCTTCTATTTTAGGGCACTGAACTTTGAAAGAACAGCAGAGGCAAAATCTTAGTATCTTGGCACATCTTGTTCCTAAATATTTGGAATAAGAAGCAAATGAGTCCCAGAAGTACATATGGCTATATATATTTTAATAGTGGGGAAGATCAATAAAACAGGCCTATGAGTCACACTGCAACCGTCATATGTCTTTAAATCAGCTAAAAGCAATTTTGAGTTGAACATTGAAGATTCCTGTGGTTTTTGTTTCTTTTGTGTTAACAAGTTAAGATATTTAAAAAAAAAAAAAAACTTTATTTTATTTTTAGCAAAAGATGAGCTATGGGCAAGACTGACGGCTGGCTACTCCAGTCAACAAAACAGAAGCAGGATTTATTTTTTTCTAGTGAATGTTTCAGACATTCCTGAAATTTTCCCCTTCTAACCACAATGTTTTATTTGGCAGTTGAGAACTATGAGAAGAATGTGTATAAAGTCATTGCTTATCAATCAGGAAGTCAATAGATCTAATTAAATTTATTTAAAAGGTACCCTACATTCTAAATGTAGAAGACTACCAACTCAATACTTCCAGTAGTTTAAAAGGTGAACAAAACTGATCAAATACTGCCCAAAAACTTTACAGTAATATTAGCAACTAAAAGGGAATAATTTTTAAAAGGATCAAATGTGAAAACAAGAACTAATTGAAATTGATGATAGTACAGCCCTCATTTGGAAAAGAGAGTTGTTTTTCATCATAAAAATTGCTGAGATGAAGCTCTCCATCTGAGGTCTACCCAGGTATGAGTACATTTCTGTTCCAATGTTGCAGAGGACAAGTGAAGCCTAGTTTTTTTATTCATAACCAGGATATGGTATGATCTCCACCTTTTGGATGTGACAAATGAGGAAAAGAGATGATGAAATTTGCAAAGACAGCTGAAGGAAAACAAAGAACTGAATCCCACTCCTGTAATTCCCAGAGCAGTGCTTTAAGGGATCCTTCCAGCAAAAGCCAAAGGAGACACACTTCAGGAAGGAGATTGATTTTAAGATGTGTGTGAACATTGCATGTCTAGGAGAAAATACAACTTAGCAGTGTTCTATAACACAGTCCTGTACATAAACCTGATTATAAAATTTTCTCACAGACCTGAGAGGCACAAATCCCTGGTAAACTCAGTGCAGATTCAGTAGCCAAAAGCTCCTGAATTAGCAGCCTTTTCTGCACTAAATCTCAGTTTGACCTTTGTCAAACAATTGTACAGTCCTAACCAAAATTCATTTAAATCATTGGACTTAGATCACACTTAATTATTGCACCATACACTTAAATAAAAATCTTGCTCCCTTACACTGTTTAACATCTCTAGGCAACACAGTTGTAACCAATAAAGTATTTCACAAATCAAACATAGAAATGGCTTTCTTTATCTAGTGTGATTAGGCAGATAAAATCCAGTACTGGGGCGAAGGCTGTTAACAGCCACCCCATGTCCTCATTACATGGCTTGTAAAACCAGTGATAAACTCCCTTAGATAAGAATGGGCTATAACAGCACAGGAGAGAAAACTTCCTAAATTGTCAAGGTGTAAAGTTACCCATTGACATAAACTGGACTGTCTTCCTTCTTGTACTTGGCTGTTTACTGTCTTCAAATGTGTGCGTTTATTGCAGAATGTACTTGTAGACAGCTTGATTCATAGCTGTGATCAATGCTGGAGTTCAACATGTAGAAGTTCAACATATAGAAGAAAGAATACAGCTTCTATCCATCTCTGCCCCAGTGGGAGCAGAGGGGCAGGCACTGATCTCTGCTCTCTGGGGACAGTGACTAGACCCGAGGGAACGGCATGGAGCTGGGGCAGGGGAGGGTCAGGCTGGGAGTTAGGGAAAGGTTCTGCACCCAGACGTGGTCGGGCACTGGGACATGGTCACAGCACTGAGCCTGCTGGAGTTCAAGAACTGTTTAGACAATGCTCTCAGACACATGGTCTGATTTTTGGGTGGTCCTATGAGGAGCCAGGAGTTGGACTCTATGAATCTTGTGATCCCTTCCAACTCAGGATATTCTAGGATTCTATCTTGAGTCACCCATCTCCTGATTCAGTTTTACAGGAATTAGCATTAAAAACACTTTTATCTTTGTTAGTCAACTGTATTTTGTAAATAAATTGCCAAAACAGTAGTACTGCACTCTGTAAAAGATCTTGTTCCAAACAGTAACTATAGAAAGAAGAACTTCAGCCTCTGAGTAGAATGTTAATGAACTACTGCCTATCTCATAAATTGAAATGTACATTGCACTTAACACAGAATTACTTAACCTTATTGTACCTTCTATGATAACAAAGGGTAAAGAAACATTTACAGAGTCTTAATAAGGAGAAGAAATATGCCTATCTATTGCCATGTAAGATTTCAGAAGACATGAGAAATGTATGATATTTTTGCAGGAGGTATACAAAAAGTTGCTGATCACCCACTAAAATGGGACAAAAAAATACAAAAAAAAAAAAGTAATTTTAGGTTTTCTATTTGGTCTTAAACCAGAAGACATTTTCATGAAGTTGGATGAGGATGGGGTAAAGGGAGTGTCTGAGAGCTGGGAAACCCTTCAAAGCAAAGCTGCTGAATACTGCATTACAGAGAAAAGCAAAAATGTGTAATTTTTTTTTTTTATTATTTTTTTTTTACTACACTTTTATTTCCTTTGGAGTATGGTATCTATGGATAACTTAATTCCTGATTAGATTCTACAGCAGTGGCACAGAGAAACAACTGCTACTGTGACACCATACTAAAAGCATCAATGCCAATTACAGCACTTGTTTGCTAGACTTGGAGCTATTGCTGTGGTGTAAAAAACAACAATCTGTGCTTTTAAATCTTTGGCTTTAACCAGTGATTGTGCAGCTTTACAGGTACTGCATAAATGAGAAGAAACTTATATAAAATTAAATATGTAAAGCATATGCCAAAGATAATTAAATAGATCTTTAAAAAATCATTCACAGTTTTGATACCTCTCCTCTCCTCTCCTCTCCTCTCCTCTCCTCTCCTCTCCTCTCCTCTCCTCTCCTCTCCTCTCCTCTCCTCTCCTCTCCTCTCCTCTCCTCTCCTCTCCTCTCCTCTCCTCTCCTCTCCTCTCCTCTCCTCTCCTCTCCTCTCCTCTCCTCTCCTCTCCTCTCCTCTCCTCTCCTCTCCTCTCCTCTCCTCTCCTCTCCTCTCCTCTCCTCTCCTCTCCTCTCCTCTCCTCTCCTCTCCTCTCCTCTCCTCTCCTCTCCTCTCCTCTCCTCTCCTCTCCTCTCCTCTCCTCTCCTTTTTTCTTTCTTTCTTTTTAATGAGATGCCAATTCTCTGTTCTGAGTCACCTCCAAACTTTCTTGAAGTACAGGATAATTGAGTTACTGTATAGAATCTTTATCCTTACAAATAAAATTGCCTTCAGAGGAATTTTAAAAGCAGGCTTGGCTTTTGAAATCTCCTGTTACTCAAATGATCCTTTTTTATTTTTTATTTATTTTTATATATTTTTTTTTTACCTCTTTACAGCACATTTTAAGTAGAATTTCCCAAGGTATTGTAAGAGTAACTTAAATACATTTTTGTCTGGGGTCTGTTGTGTTGATGACGGTAATCCCCACATTGCAAGAAAGACTCTAAGACAGAGGACCAAAGAGCTCTTGCTCATGCAATGTACAGTAAATGGTCAACACAGAACACAACATAGATCACTGCCTCCTCTCTCATATATGATTAGACTACTGCCTCCTTGCATTCAGAATGGCAATGTCCTCCCTCCTGATGTCCACATATATATCCAACGTGAATGTATGCACTTCTATCTCCTGCTGCTTCCTGTTAGTTTCTCCCTGACCTTTACCACCTTAATATACCTCCACAGTGCCTCTTTAACCATGGGAAAGGTCTGTTCTTTTATCTGTCCCTATGCAGAAAATCCATCTTAGTATTTTATTTCATTTGACATCTGGAGAAAGGTGGTAAAAACACATCTACCACTTCAGAGATAATATCTCTGGCAGGCACCCCGATTTCTCTATCAAGCATCAAACCACAAGAATATTTTAAGTAACAGAAGTACACCTACCTGTCTTTGAAGAATCTGGGGAGGGAAAGTCTGTCTTTATTACAAAGAAAAGCATAGTAATTTCCTGTCTGAGAATAGGAGAGCATGTAACCGAGGGACAAGTGCAATTCGTGTCCCAGGGCTGCTGCACCGTATTCTTACCAGCTGCGGCCAAATTCAGTGGTACTGAAACACAGGAGGACTCACCCCAGTACAACCTAAATGTCGCTGTGGCTCTTCACTGACCAATTTGTGGAGACACTGATAATTGGTACAATGAGTATTAATAAAGCACAGAGACTCTATGCTTCCCAGGAGGGAAAGTAATCTCACACAGTGAAGAAACAGACTGTTGAATGTACATGCTCTGACCTTAAAGGCTTCACAAGAGCCATGATCCTGCCTTCACTCTTCCCCTCCCTAGCCTTACGTCAGACCCTGTGAAGCATGCAGGGTATGTCACACAACAGACTTTACTTTGATACAAGCCGTCAAGGAAAGGGCTTTGCAGAGTTCAGATGCTCTGCTGGTTGCAACAGTACTGATGTATTCTCTCCTATTTCATAGACTACAGTACGGCAAGTAGTTGAAAATATGCTGCCATACTGTAGTCTCTCAGACTGTCCATGACAGTAAATGGACACTTCAGTGTCTGTGGACAAGATAGTAAGTATCTGTTTATACCAGGGCACTCATTCCGCAGATATTAGACAAGTTTTCTAGTGGCCAGTTCTTTGATTCTCTATTGGAAATCATTTACAAAGGTATTGTTGACTTCCTCCTTCATTGCAACAAGGTTTCATGCTCAAACACTATTTACAGCTGTTCATAAGTCACAACTCATGACTTTGTTCTTAAAAAAAAAACAAAAACAAAAACAAAAAAACACAACAACAACATAGTCTGGAGACTTTGCCTCCAAAAAGAATAAGCCAAAGGCATTTGCTAGGTTTGCAGCTTCCCAGCCTTTCCCTCATCCTTAAGAAGATGGGTGTAAGGACCCTATAAATCACCTGGAAGCTCAATGCATGTTCCCAAAAGCTCATCCCAATTCCCTTAGCTAGCCCTGACTGGAGCACAGCAGTAATGGTAGGCAGATATCAGATGTGTTCTGAATATGAAGGACAGGAAAAAGGGATCTTCCAGTCAATATCAAAATTATATGGAAAACATGCCCATGCCTTGTGAAGTCTAGTATATATAAAAACTATTTTTCTTCAGTGAAGACAGACTTAAAGTTTTTATAATTATTAATTGTCTGAGAGTTGTCTAAATAGGTCTGTCATACAGCTTTACTGCAGACAGTAAGGCAGCTGTTTCCTCTGTTAAGACACAAAAGGTCAGATTCCCCAATATTTTCTGGCAGGACAAACCCAGGAGTATTTTAGGAAATTTTGAAAGGAAGCATACAGCTTGTGCATGGGTGAGAAACTGACAGTTCTCATTAGGTCAGGGGATACAACTAAGAACATGTGAGGCCTGGATAAATTTGGAGCAGTCGGTGTGTTCCTAAAAAAAGGAAAACATGTCAGGTTGCACAAGTCATCACTTATTCATCTCTTTCTTGTAATATTTTTTTAGAAAATACAGACTCGTAAACCCATTACATATGTAAATAAACTGCCAGCCATAATGTCCCAAAGTTGTGATTTAGGGACAAATAATTTCCCCTTCTCTATATTCTTTTATTTTTCTATTTCTATTTTTGTCTTGAGAAGAAAAAGAATTTTTCTTTAACACATTCTGAGAAGTTACTGACCAGTCTGACCATATATGTGTATTAATAATGGCATATATTTTCACTGACCTTATTGTACAATTAAATCCAACAGCATAAGTTGAACATCTATTCAGCAAATTTTAAATCAGTTAACATTCACTGCAGCTTTCTTTTTTTGCCATATGTAAGCAAATAAAAGACATACAGGCACTTTTTTCTCTTTCAAAATAGACATGGGTCCTTCAGGGAAACAGAGAATTTGAGACCGGAATTTTGTGCAGGACTGAGGTATCATTTACAGTGCTGCCTGTTCAGGTGCTCCGCTCTCCACACAGGGGATGAACAAGCTGCTCTTACAACCTCTTCTGTTTCAGGTCAATTTTCTGTTGTCACTCATCACTGTGAGTAAAAATGAAGGTAATCCCACTGGTGCTGTTATCAGAGTGTATGTAGCCAAGGAAGGGGAGCAGCAGGATCCGAGCTGGAGCTGTGGCATTTCAGCAGGCACTGAATGCTTCAAAGAAGTCTACAACATGCTCACTATCATAATCTTTCTAGACCTTGTACTAATGACCTGGACATTGCTGTGGACCCAAGGTTGAATAATACAGATTTTATCACAAGGCTATTTCATAATATGATAAAAGACTTTTGCCTTGGAAGACTTTTGTTTCAAAGATGAATCAGTCTTCAGTTCTGTAGTATGATCACAACTTAAAAAGTTGAGGATGTGCTTGACTATAGAAGCTGAGGGGTGTGATTCCAACCAAAGTATACTAAGAGCTTACAAGTCAAGGTAACATTCGTGCTGCCTTACATTTTTTTTTTCCTCAGAGATTTACTTTCAACTTCCAACTTAAATATATGTATGCAGTTAGTCTGTTTGCAATTTTCATCTATTCGTGTGCCAGTTGCAAATTTTCATTTTTTGCATATTAATTTTAAGCACATTTCTAAGCATACAGCTGACAGCATCCTAAGAAAAGGGGCCCAATTACAATTACAAAAACAAACAAACAAAAAAAAAAAAAACAACTTGTAAGATCTCTCTGATACTATAGATGCAGGATTTACAATTCAGAAGTCATGGAAGACATTTACAGTTCATATCATACAAGTAAGATAAAAGATGCCTTCAAAGGGGTTGGGTAGCCGGTTAAGTCAAACAAAAAGTGGTGCAGAATGTAGATACAGCTATCTTTATCTTTTACTTCTTGTAATGAGAACAATGATAAGTGCACTTGAAAAGCCTTGTCTTCTACCTTCACCTTACACTTGCTGTAAATGTTTTCATGAGTAGTTATCTACTTCAGAGCAGACTGGGAGTTTTCAGGCAGCTGTAGGAGGCCAATGCACAGAAACATCTTGCTGAAATCTTTGCAGCACCGACCACCAAGAGGACCCACTCCTGGTCAGAGTGGGCTTCTGCACAAATAGTTCTGGGGTGTTTGGGGCTGATGTTTTAGCACATAAAGAGATAAAAATATAAAAAATTTGTTGCAGGATAGGAAACTTCTCAAGAAGCTTAGTCAGAATGTGCCTGCCTTTAAACTTTAATCAGAAGCGGGGATATCTAGGCTTCCCCGACCTGAAAGACTTCAAAGAAAGAGTGTGTCTAAATAACAGACAACAAATACCAACATGACTAAATGCCATGCAGAGAAAAAACAAACAAACAAAAACAAACAAAAACAAACAAAAGAAAATAAAAGTTTTTCAGAACCTTGGATTACATTACCATCAGAAATTATTCAGGTGGCTTTCTGCCACTTGACATTTTGGATTACTTGGGGAAGTCCCAGCATTTAGCTTGTCATACACCTTCACCCTCACACAGCACTAACAACCCAAGAGTATGTTTCCCCAACCACAAGAAGTGCCTTCTCACTCCACAAAGTCCCATCTTTGATACATGTTCTTTCTTTCAACAGGGTGAATTCTCTCTCTAAAACATCCACTGCCAGTGCTACCACTGAAGTAGGTACTGCTGGCCTTGCAAAGTCTGCTTTTGCTGGGAGAAATGTTGGAGGAGCAGCAAGGCCGGGAAGACCCTGCCCGCCCTGTCCCTGCTTACTGTCCCTGTCAGAAATTGTGCCCTCGTGCCTGTCATCTGTATTTGATTTACTCCTCTGCGTGGGATGGGAATAATCGCAGGCTAGCAGCTCTAGAGAATCACCAGATGCAACTGAGCAGAGTCAGGTCACATCCCGCAAATTTTGGTGTGCTGGGTTTTAGTAGATGATAGGTTTTTCTGGAGCAAGCTTACGGGAAGACTGTAACAGGTGGGACAGGTACACAAAATAACTAAAAGCCACTTTCTGATTTCATGGAACAGGAATTTTCCATCTGCTGCTGAACGACTGTATAAGGAGAGGAAGTGTTACGGACAGCAATGGCAGCAAGAGCAGCAGGCTGTCTGGTTTGTCCTTTTTTTCATTCCCCTTTCAGGAATGAGCAGGAAGTAAACATGCACTGTGTTCAGACTCATCATTTATCAGAGATTAAGAGCAAATAATCTGATCTTCCAGATACCTCCTAATGCCAGACATGCCTAGAAGCGGTGCTTCCAAACATCCCAGGGCCAGCAGAACAGGCTGCACTTTTACCAAATAAGGGCCATTTGATCAGGACTCTTTCTTTTAATATTTTAAGGAGAAAGATGAAGCTGTGCATCACTCAGCGCATCCTATTTTTGTCAGTGGAATGATTTCCCTCCCAGCAATTCTGCCTGAAAGGTAGTGATCTGACTCACGCTTGTCTAGCCAGACAGGGATACAGTTCTATCTACCGGTGGGTGGAGAACAGTGAAGTAAAAAAGCATGGGAAAAAAAAAAAAAAAAAAAAAAAAAAAAAAGCTTATTAACAAGCTTGTGTGAATCAAATACAATTCCCAAACACCCTCCTCCTCAGACACGGAGGGATACATTGTGGACCACATTTGAGCAGCTCCTAGGGGCTGAGCAAACATCCCATTATGGTCATAGACCCTCTAACACAGAGGGCTGGTTTTCTGCTGCAGACATGTGAAAGACCCAGGCCATGGTATAAAATCCATGACTGAATATTATAACCAAGACCCTTTTTGTCTTGCAGAAAATTGGAACATAATTTTAGTTCCATTAGAATTTTGTGCCAAAAGCAGTTCCTTAGTTCACTCAGCTTATCACTGGAAAGTGAGTAACAAAACCGTTCCCAGCATGACTGACTTTTCCAGAAGTCACATGCCCACATTCAAGGATACAAAACACTAGAAAAATTGTTGTACTTTACATTGCAGTCTTCCAAGCTGTTCTTTCTCCTTCAGCAGTCTGCAGAATTCTTGTCTACTTTGGCTTCATCTTCTAAGATGAACAATAAAAAACATCTTTGGTAATTAAACTAGGGAGCAAATGTATTTTTTAAAGTATTATTAGTAAAGTAATAGATAATGCATTACTACATATACCTATTACATATACATTACTTTAATACATTAAAGTAATGCATTATTTTTAGATAATATAAGAATTAGAAAAAAAAAGAAAAAAGAAAAATCCTGTAAATAATCCAAAGAACAAGTTTTCAAGGAACAAGATATATCTACACAAAAGTTCTCTAACCATTAGTTCATCTCTAATATGTGTGCAGTTATTGCATCTAAGGCATGAGAAATGTCTGTAAAGTTATCTCCACTGATAAATACAGTGTTCCTTCAGCACAGACTACTGTTTGCATATGCAAATGAAGAAATTACTGTGATTGCTGCCATGTGTGTGATTTAATCTACTTCTCTAAGATGTGCATGTAGCTCTGTCAAGGACAAGAAAAGTGTAAGTATGTTTTTGTTCGTTTATGCTTCCTTACTGGCAGATAAAGTTACATTAAGTGGCTTAGTTCCTATAAACAATGTGCAGTTCTGCTTGTAAAAATTCTGGGAATTATCCACCATGGCCACAGACATAACCACAATGTCAAATACACCCAAGTATACTTTTAGCACAAGGGTTTAGCCCCCTAGCTATTATCTCCCTTTTCCTTGAACTATTAATACTACACCCAAGTGGGCTAACAGGATTCGTTCATCAAAGCTGTTTACTGACAGGTGGAAAATACCCTCTCTTCAACATACAGCAAACACTAAGCATGTCCTTGGTATATTAAACAATTTTTCATGCATAGTACTGCAATGACCTATAAGATTTGCAGAAAAAAAAAGAAACCACTGTCTCTCAAAACACAAGCCTTGAGTTTCAAATAAGTAGTTTAAAAATATGTATACATAGCCATAAAATGCTATTACCTAGCTGCAGGACCACTCAGTTAGGAACACTAAAGCTGTGTGTTGCTTTCTGCTCACACACCTGCCTCCTCAAGCTTTTCAGATCTATCACTTAACTGGTCAGAGAGGCCCTGGTGAAGAAATAATGCATAGAAGTCCCTCACCAAAGACTCAGTTTGAAGTAGGGACCATTAGGCCTTGTTAGCTGCAAGTGCAATGACAAAGCATTAATGCAGCCTTGGCAGCCAGGGACATTTCAGCCACACGACTGGTAATCTGGCATGGCTCCTGCAGGCACGGTGCGATCTGCAACCAAGTGTGCTGCAGGGGAGTGAGGGGAGGATGTAGGTGAAGAGCAGTTTGTTTTGTTGTGTAGCTGGGCATGTTTTCTGCATCTGTTTTCCATTAGAGCCTTCCAACTGCAGCTGTAAGAAAAAAGACCAGTTGGAGATCCACTCCCCCAGTGCTATGTGACCAACACTCTCTAGTTACCAGTTAACAGGCGAACCACTTTTTGGAAAGCTGAATCACTTTACCTGAGTGAAGGGTGTAGTCCAAAGCAATTTCAGGCTGCACACAAAGGGCGAAATATAGCTATTGAAACTTGCTGAGTGGTTCTTCCAGGTGAATGGAAATTAACAAGCAGTGGGGAGAGACGCTTTAAACTGCGTGAGAGGCAGAGATGGTGAAATTTCTTGCCCCCCTTACCTGAGAAGGTGGCCCAGCAATTTGCTATGACTTGCCTAAAAGAATGCTAGGCTTCTGGAATGGTAGTTTATTTCATGATACAAGAGGTATTTTTATACTGAATTCTCTAGAAAATGTTATGTATTTACATGTAAGTCATTGTTATATGGTCAGCACAAGTCTTTACTCATGTGACTTTATTTTTGACACAAATAAAAGATTTGCTTTGTCTTGTTTTCTGTCTGGAGGTGTGCAATGAGCAGAGTTACTCCTTTGATACAGAAAGTCCACATATCTTTCTTTTTCTGTGTTTCCATTTCACATTAGCTCTCTCTCTTGCTTGGTCTATCTTGCAAATTTCAGTGGGGAAAAAAAAAAGAAAAAAAAAAGAAAAAGAAAAGAAAAAAAAAAAAAGAAAAAAAAAAGAAAAAAAAAGAACAAAGCTCAAAACACATAAGAATACAAAAATATTTTTTCTGTTAGCTCAAAAGCTCCTGGTGAGGAGCTTTTAATAGACAGAATAGAATGTCTTTCTTGGACTATTTTTTACATCTCTTTGCACAGTTATGTTCCAATGTATGGCTTATAGTCCTAAATAACAAGACAATTTAAATGCCATAGTTTATTACTGCATGATAATTTAAGTGGTAACTGGACACTGCTTTTAAGAAACTATTGTAGTAACAATGTGGATAAGTACAATAGTAATAATGGTCCTCTTTTCTTTATACATATATATATATATAAGCACAGTTTTAAACATTTGCAAAAATATGATGGTATCACTTAGATTTTTTAAAAACACATAAAAAGATTAAAAAAGAAAAAATCAAAGCCATGTACAGAAACCTATGGGAGGTAATTATTTAGTTTTAAAAGGCAACTATTTTTTTTTCTTAAAAATGATTTTTGTAAAACCATAGAAGGATTCAGATTGGAAGGGCTCTCTGGAGTTAATCCAGTTAGATCAGGCTGCTCAGAGACTTGTTGAGTCAAATCTGATCTTCTCCAAGGACAGATATTTCACATCCTCTCTGGGCCTGGTTCCAATATCCGATCACTCTCACAGTTTTTTCTAATGGGGATTTCCCATGTTCCAGGTTGTGCCCATTACCTCCTCATCCTGTCGCCGATCTCCACTGAGCAGGCCTTGGCTCCATTTTCTCGGGTCCCTCCCAGCAGCCAGCTGCAGACAGCAGTGATGTTTCCCCTTCCTTTCCTCTTCCCCAGGCTGAGCCAGCCCAGAATCCCTTACTTTCCCTTGTATGCCCTTGCTCCGGCCCTGGCCATCATAGGGACCCTCTGCTGGACCTGTCCAGGTCCCTCTGCACAGCTCTCCTGCCCTCCGGTACTTTGATTGCTCCCCTCCATGTGCAGATCATTAGATCTGCAGGCAACAGGAGAAGCCTGTCTGCTGCTGGCACAGGGCACAAGCTTATAGCCCCTCCTAGCCTGAGGGTCTCCAAGATGCCCCTTGGCCACACATGGCCTCTAACCGTCCCCTTCCTCTACTATGTAGCTTGGGCTTTTGCCTCTGCAGGGTGTCTGCAGAGACCCTGTCTTTCATTCCTGATGAGGGACACAGCCTGCTTGTCCCCTCCCCTGCTCTTGAAATGCCCACATGAAATATATGATTGAGATTCAGAAGAGACACATCTCATCACTTTCACCAGTCTGAGGTAAATTGCCTGAAGGGGCAACTTACCTCAGAAAACCACAAGTCTCCCTGGCAGTTTGACGTGGTTGTGACCAGATACCTTGTCCAGGTGTGCGCACTTTAAAGTGTCCATATGGCCTCAGAAGCCTGCACATGGCAGCCCATGCTGCCAGTGCCTGCTGCAGAGAGGCAGCTGTCATCCCCCTGAATTAACAGCAAGGGCTGCCTTTCAAAACAATCTCCAGAACAAAGATTAATCTTCATGCTGCAGGTATTTCTACAGTGATTCTGCCCTGAATTTCATACAGAGACAAGAATATTTTATTCTACAAGACACTTAAGGGTTTTGTTGAGTGGGAATAGTCTTAAGAGAAGCATCTTTCTCAGACAAAAACAAACAAACAAACAAAACAAACACATACACACACACACACACACACACACACAAATAAAAAATAAATGATGTGTGAAACAGCTCATGGTAGGCATAACCCCAATTATGATGCTTTTTTGTTTGTTTTGTTTGTTTGTTTTGAAATGGTGACGTGTCCTTGCTGCAGGGGCAGTTGTAACTTGCTGTTTGGATATTAATAATGGGGGCACATTTGTCTGACTCTAAAGAAGAGCTCAAACAAAAGGGCTGTTCCTACACGCTCTGTAGGAGCCTGCAGTCGTGTTACCCCCAGTGGCTCTGCAGATGAAGGAACCATGTTCAGACACTGGAGTGTAAGGGATACTCCTAAACACTGTGCCTGCATCCTGAAATGACTCCGAGAGACAGAGAAGGTTCAAACCAGTCAAGGAGAGCTTATTCTGTGCAATAAAGGAAAAGTTCACAGTTCAACCTCCTTCCTGCTGCCTACTATCTCCTCAGCTTGCAATCAGCTGACAAATAAAGAGAAAGTAACTGTGATTCAGTTTATTGAACCAAGAAATGTTTTATCAGATAATAACCCAGATAGGCATTTTAATTCCAGTGCTTATCTTTATGACAGGTGTACCAGGTATACTGACTGGCTGCAACACATTTGAAACATTTACCTGAGGAAAGTTCCTAAGGGTAATTACTGTAAGGAAGACTGTGTTCCTCAGAACCTGTAAACATGAAAGTCCAGCCACATTTCCCCAGAAAGCAAATAAGTTTGGGGTTTTGTTTATTTATGTATGTTTTTATTAAGAATAATCACTCTCCCTTCACTCAGTATAAAACAGAGATGGAAATTTGTTCATCTGATATTACTGAGTACCTGTTTCCAGAGCATTCATTCACTGAGAATTTGTGAGCTCTGGACTCAGTTTTTGTCTGGCTTAGCTCTGAGCTGGAGAAAAGCAGACTTCCCCATGCCTCAAGTGAAGGTCATAGCCACTGGCTGATCATCTGCAGTATCTCCTGCTAAAGTACATGGAAGAAGCCTATCTATAGCTGTGAAAGTAGAAATGTCTGAGATGGATGCCTCTTTCTCATTTGGATGAAAAATTTCCAAACATACACACTAAAATCTTCCATGCCAAAAAACTTACCATTTCCCCTTCTCATAGCAAACAACCAAGGCAAATGTCTAACCAGAACACCCCCTGCACATCTCTAGCCATGAGGTTAGCTGCTTTTTACAGCCATTTCTAGTGTCTCTGCATTTCTTTGCCTGTAATTTCTTACGGGAACTTATTTTCTCCTTCCTGAACAAATTGCATCTGGCAGAGGTGGCACCTTCAGCTATGTCTGGGACAAACAAAGACTTGTAGGCTGGGACAACACTTGTTCACACATGCTGAGAGGAGAGTCTGGGGAGAGGCAACCTGGAAAGATCACTCTTATGCAGAGCACATAATTCTTGGTTGTGTAGAAACTGTTCAGTCCTCTGTATATTGACCATTGCCAGGACTCTGAGTGAAGGTCTTCAAATAGAGATTCAGAGTATGGTTGCTTGTACAGTCTTGAGAGCAGGGACTAGCACCTTCTCTGATGGGAAGACTTGCATCATGCTATGGATAATTTTCTCCTTCCTTCCTTCCTTCCTTCCTTCCTTCCTTCCTTCCTTCCTTCCTTCCTTCCTTCCTTCCTTCCTTCCTTCCTTCCTTCCTTCCTTCCTTCCTTCCTTCCTTCCTTCCTTCCTCTCTCTCTGTCTCTCTCTCTGTCTCTCTCTCTCCTTCTTTCTTTCTTTGCAAAGTTATTAAGAGGCAAGAATTATATAGCAAGAATTATGTGTGGTTTCAGTGGGATACATTACAAAGCCCAAGAGTAAAAATCACCAGGCTTGGTAAGGTGTTTTTAAAATGCCATTGTATCAGCAACCTGTTAGACTTTCTTTTTCACACCCCACCCATAGTCACCTGCTTTTTCAAACAGTCTGACAGTAGTAACATGCTAGTTCAAGTTTCATATAGCAATGTCATTAAAAGCAACAAGAAAATCCTTCCTTGATTAGCTAATCACAGTTCCCAGGATTAAACCTATTTGTTGCCAGAACGGGTATAATGACTCATATCCTATGTCAAGCAAGAGCCATCAACTTACTACAACATTAAATTTATCCCAGCCCTGCCACAGGACTATTTGGGAGAGATGAAACTAATCACCTTCACAGACATGGCTCAAAACACGCTTTTAAGACTTTTCTCCTGTCCTTCTTGTAAAAGGTGACATTGTCATGTTCCAAAAAGCTATAACAAAAAGCTATACATCGATTTCTGACTGACCAGTTTTATGCTTATTTTCCTAAGGAAACTCTTAATGCTAAGTCCTGAGTAAGATTGTCCAGTGTCAAAGAAACTGAACTTTCAATATTACACCAGAAGCTTTCTCTGTTTCCACTAAATTAAGTTTCTGACACCTGCTAGTGGGGTGTGAGAGAGGATGGAAAACGTTTTCTAAGAGGCTGTCTAGTCTCTTTGGAGGTTCTATTCTCACTTGGAATGTAAATCTTTATATTTTATGCAATCAGCCAAGCAGTTCACTGTTACCTGAAGAACAGGAAGCAGTAGACATTTCTTAATCTTTGAAAAATACTCAGTAAACTACTTGAAGACAACAGGAAAATGACATAAGGAGATATTTGAAGTATTTCAAGAGAACCCCCTATATTACTTGGGCAAATCTCTGCCTTATTGTATAGAATTCCTTCTTCCACCCAAGAGATTGAACTGTGACCACATATTTAATGTTGGCACACTTGATCATGCTGCAGATTCACTTGGCATTTTCTTCTAACATCTTCCAGTGTATATTCTTCCCAATGGGAAGAGGCCAAGTGGGAGGCAGGTGTTGTCAGGCCTTTCTCAGGCACCTGACAGAGACTTGACCTCTTGAATCTTTCTTTCAGTGTTGGTGAAAACACAGTGTGGAACTCAGTGAGTAAAAGAGGTTATTTTCATCCTACATTTGCATAAACCTATCTTCCTGAACAAGAGGAATTTGGACTGAATTCCTAATTCAGCCAAGTTCCTCAAGGCTGGATTGAACCTAAGGTTACCAGTAACTTCAAGCCAGATGCTGAGCCACCTAATGCTTCAGTTTCTGGTCCTTGGAGTGAAACCTGGAAGGCCAGAGCCAGCAATGAAAGGTCCCTGCACTGTGCACCAGAGGTGTTAATACCCAGAGAAGGCAGTAAAATGAGACAAGCCACTGTGCATTAAACCATCTGTAGGTTGGCAAACACCATGTGGAATGGTGTGCCTGAAACCTCACTCCTTTCTCAAAAGCAGCCACCATGATCCCATCTGTGGCCAGGCAGTCTCATCCTTCCAGATGCATCCTCCAGGGTCCTCACCTGCAGATAAAGTCGGTCTTCCTAAACACTGCCCCAAACAGAAGTGACATCCTCTGTGTGGGCCATCTGACTGTCACACAGGATGGCTGTAGCAAAGCAATCAGCTAGGCTTTAGCTGAGGTATTCGGTCCTCCTGTCGGGAGGACTTTGTCCCTATTGTCAGAATCTTGACTCATCTGGCTGCAGGGATTAACCAAAATACCCCAAAACTACATACAAAACAGCACCAACTGACAGAGGTTTTCTGTCTCTGGTCTCCTGCCCTGACCACTCAAAAACATGGGTTTTGTGGCAGGAATGAGGTTGAAGTTTGTTAATTGGCATTCCAGAGGCTCTGACAAACACTGCAGCAGCACTGGCCTGTGTCTTGTGTTTGGAGGGGTGCTGCTCTTCATCCCACCTCCAAAAGATATTCAGTGTTTGAACAGCGTGATCCTTCATTCCATGAACAGAGATGAACACACATATTTAGGAGCAACAGGATTTCCCCAAACACCATCCCCAGGCCACAAAAAGAGGCATGTGATTCATGCCAAGGCAGAATGGTTAGGCAGGTTGGCAACTACCTCTAATTCTATGTAAAGGAGATTACAAGATATGAACCATGGAGGATCCATTTTCTGTGGGTCTTTATTTAATAATTTATTTATTTATCTATCTACTTACTTATTTATGTCCAGTAGATTTCTGGTTAAGCTCCCAGTGGCTCTTGAAGAACACCAAGTGTATGGTTACTTTTTTGGCCAGTCTCAAATATTTTAGACCCAATAATACTGTTAAATTCTCAGATAGGATTTTGTTTTGGTTGTTTTGTTTTTCTAAAAACTCAGTTCCTTTCAAGACCAGCTTTAATGCATCTACATATTGCATTTATTACCACCTACTTTCATGTCCTATCCACACTTAATAGGATGGAGTAGGAATTTGCCAATAGCAGCAAACTCTATGTACTCTTCCCAGTATCTTTGCCAAATAGCCATAAAAGAATGGCTGGTAGACAGCCAATGAATGCTGGTGGTCTGTAACCACAATTTCTCATACAATATGGAAAGAAATCTGCTGTGGAATATCTTTGATCTGCTAGCAAACAAAGCATTTATTCACTGGGATGAAATAGTAAGCATTCTTCAAATCATGAATGCAAACTTTCTGAAAATGAAGATCTCTGCTACTCAGTGCACTGAGTAGCAAGGTTCAAAATCTGATACTAGTAATTTTAAAATCTACTGAGTATTGGTACCTGTAATTTTGTCCATATGATGAGAGGAATATACTGCATGCAGCCACCACTGTATGCATGCCCAGCTTGCAGCTGCTGCAGGCAACACTGCCAGCAGTGCTCCTGCCTTGTTTGCTGAGTGATTGGGCGTCACCTGCACTTATAAGGAAGGAAAGGGTTGAGGGTCTATCCCATGTGTGCTGCATACTCAACAGGTGACCTACCCTGATGTTCTCAGATAACAAAAACTCAACCAGGAAGCTCCTCACAGCACTGTTGGCAGGGTTTGCTTTCAAAGAATTGAAAGTTTCTTGTGAGGACAGCCTCTATGTTTTGCTGAAAATATATTTTGCTGAAAATATATTTTGCTATGTTTTTTTTTTTTTCATGAAAAAAAAATAAATAAATAAAAATGGGCCACAATACCACTACTGACTATGAAAAGCAAACACAGGCTTTCACACGCGGTTTGCTGATCACCATGTTTCTCATGGTTAGGGTGGCTTGAGAGACCCTCTGGCCAAAAATACACACACACACTTGCTGTTCTGTTCAGGTCCAGCAGCCTTGCAAAGAGAGATCCCAGAGGCTTTCAAAGAGAGATGAGATCTTCAGTGGAGCTTCCAGACAAAGCTGGTTCCAGGTTTTTTTTTTTGGTTTTTTTTTTTTTGATGCAGAACAGTGAAGTCATCCCAGTGTTTAACACCACTTGCCTAGAGAACCACAAAGGGATGAAGCTTCTTCAACATGCTGTGTCTGACATGCTGTGAGAAGCAGGGCACAGAGGCCCATTTCCAGAGATTTCAACATCCATGCTTTGCCCTTTGATACCCTCGTGGCACACCTGTCTGTGCCCTTGCCCTGGAGCAACAACCGTCCTGAGAAGCTGTGGGGATACACCTTTGCCAGGAGCCCGTTCAGACTTATCTGCAGAATGACTGATTGGAGCCTCCCAGACACTGCAGGAGCTGAGAGCCCGGGTCTGTGAGAAACAGTGGCAGATTCAGGTGAGCTGGAAGGCTGCATTCAGACAGGAAGGGGAGGGGGCTGTTATAAAACAGCCACCAAGTGGTTAATGGCACAGCTGAGAAGTGCTTTGGGATAATGCCCTGTGCCAAACCTCCTTTCCTTCCTGTCTATTCAGCAGAAGTCCTCCCTTTCACAGTGCTGTTGAGATGCATTTGAAATAAAAATAACCTGCTCCCTGCACTCTTCTGGAGAGCCTTCTGCTGGGCAGGGCTATTGTGCCTGGAGGGTCGTGGTGCAGAAAGAGGGGACAGGGATTTATCTGAGGGAGAAATCCTTTTGCAAGTCTTGCACCCTCAGGCAAACACAGCCTCCTGGGTACCGGCACAATGCCAGCGTATGCTCCCTGCTCGGAGACTGGTTTCTGTTGTGTGCACACCAGTCCCCACGGCTGTCCAGAGGGGTGGGATGATGCATGCTCATCTTGTTCCCACCAGTGACAGAGAAACACCACCACCAGACATAAAGCTGTGGTCCTGTTCAAATAACAGAACAACACAGCATCTTTATGTAGGGTTTTTCTCACTTTCAGCCACCTAAAAATGAGAAAAGGAGGCTAACAGAGCTGTTTGGTTATTTGTGTTCAGAGATGGTCACTTTCAGAATGCAACTGATTCCACTTGTCTTAGATACTCGTAGTGTGATTACACTTTTTCCCTGAGAACGGATGAATCTAATAATAAAACCTTCCCCAGTCCCTTTCATTTTCCATGTCTAATTCTTGTCAGACTGACAGCAGCTGTCTATTGGAGGCTTTCCTAAATCCTGGGCATATACAGCTGAAAAAGCTATGGTTGCATTAAAATGGTGGTGCCAACTCTTACGAATAAAAGTACCCAAAATGCTGCAGAGACCGTGTCTCACCACAAGTCAGTGAGATCTGTTAACAAGAGCTAAATCTCTGTGTTACTTTTACAAATATTACAGCTGTTGCAGATTGTTCCTGGAAATCTCTGTCCAGTCCTGATGTCTGTGCTTCAAAGTAGATATTGGCAAAGAAGCCACAAGAACAATCCTAATCTTGAAATTTTTCCTTCTGTAAAGGCACTTGTGAAATGTCACAGATTAATGCAATAAAAACTTAAATGGTGATTTGATCACAACCAGTCAGTACCTATGTTTGTGGGACATTTCCAATGCTATACACTTATTTCAATTAAACACGTAAAAGTATATAATGTCATTTAATCTCTGGGAGTTAAAACTGAACAGAAACAGGCCTGCAATAAAGATGTATATTTTTTAAAAGGATGATTGGGATGATTGTCCACTAAGGCAGTGATTGCTCTTCTGCTGATAAAAGCTTTTTGGTAAATAAAACTAATCATTCCACAGACAGATTGAAAGGTAACTGTGAGCTTAGTGCAGAAATCAAATTGAAATCAGAAAGTCAAGTCGGACTGTTTGTGTGGTTTCCAGGTTGTAATTTCCCTCTTTATCCTCAGATGTACAGTATTCTCTTTGCCTCTGTATTTAGGGTTTTCATTGAGAGTTACACCTCAGTAGATGGGAGGGAACAAAGAGGAAAGTGTTGGGATGTATCATAGAATATTTGAGGCAGTGACAGCAAATCATTCTCAGCTGTGTTTGCTGCAGAAATCATCAGGGTGCATGATGCCAACCACAACAAGGAGATGCTCTGCCCCTTTGATGTAGCAATGACCCTAAGAGATGGCTATTTGCAATCATTCCGACAAGCAGTATCTCATCTTTTTCCCACTAGTAAAATCCATAGCCAAAAAGAGAACAGGCCTTCAAAATATAAATCTTGATTTGCATCTGAAGAGCTATGGCAGCCTGCTGTTTAAGAGAAGCAAGACACATTTCTAGTCTTCAAAGCACAGAAAAAATACCAAAGGGGGGAAAAGAACAAACAAAACAAAACAAAACAAAACAAAACAAAAACTTGTTTTCCTCTTTCTCTGAAGTTCTGGATTTTCCTACCAGCAAAGGAATTAAGAACTACTTCCATACTGTCCAAAAGAAGAGCATCATCCCCACCACCACGCTTCATATTGGAGCAGGCTCCGGTGCTCCAGGCATGAAGGAGACTTCAAGCAGGGTGAGCAGCCAGCAAAAAGATGTTCCTGCCCCAGTCCAGTGATAACACTCCTGGAAAGGGCTGGTCAGGTAACACACACCAACACAGATTGGAAAACCTATGAGCAGCAAACGAAGTTGCAGTCACAGAAAACAGGTGGAGATTTACGGAAGGCTCTTTGCCGCGTTCTCAAAATTCCCTGACACAGGAAGAGAATTAGTTACAACAAGCCTGCTGACAGAGGCAGCACATTCTCCTCCATCCAGATGATTGGATGATCAGGCTCGTATGATTGCCTTTTTATGCTGACTCACCAGAGGGCAGCAACTTTCAAGATGTGATGTCAGCCCATAAAAATGCGAGGCGTCTCTCCTGCTCTCCCGGTCAGCTGGCAAGACAAACACTGAAGTGTTTTGGGATGATGACAAGTCAGGTCAGGTATCTGATGCATGGTTAATCCACAGTTCAGTCTTTCAGCATGTCTGCAGTACCAAAACAATCTCATGCAATTAGCCTACAACGAGTAACATATCGAGGGCAATCAGCTGCAACACAACCAGACAGTTTTCTGTCACTCCGTGTTGAATTGAAAAGATTTTCAGAAAGAAGGTTTACTACAGTGGCTAGATATGCTCGCACCAGGACATCCCTGTTCAGTGTCAGTTCTGCCACTCTACACATGTGCTTTGTACTTTCAAAAAAAGGGCAGAGAAAACTACATTTATCCTCTACTTCAGGCAGAAGAAATGTATCTGCTGCAGGAGGTTCCCCCAGCAGGGAAAAAGTCTTACTGACATCTGTGTATCTCTGGCGGTGAGCTGATGAGCATCCCTCAACCACCCTCAGTCATTAGCTCCGCTCCCTTTCCTGCACCCTCATTTCCCCCATGAAAATCAACATAATACCTCCTCATAGTGAGGGGGTCATGACATCTTCTGGGAGGCCCTGTGTTACATGTGCTGTATGGCGACATAGAGCAATACCACCAGGAAACCTCATCAGCGGCTGCTGACTGATCTGGCTGCCTGGCTCCTGGGTGGCCTGGAGTTTCACTAGCACTGGGGAGCTTCCAGCACTGGCTTTGTGGCATCGTTTATTACTGAGCTGCAGATAAACAAGCTGCAGGCTGGAGGTCTGAACCTGTTTCCATTCTGGCTGAAGGGGAGTGCTTCCACTGTTCCCTGTGGGGGAAGGAGGGAGTTTCTGCCAGCTGCTGTGTGAAGGACATCACACCTCCAACACCCATTCCCAAGGGGAGCCTGCTGGAGGACAGAGAGCACGGGGCACACATCCTCTGAGCAGCGACTGAGGCTGTGCACAAGTAGAAGGCAGGGCTACACCATAGCTGCCAAGAGAAAAGCAGAACCCACTGGTGTTTGTTTTACATACCTCTACCTAGTCCAGTGGAAAGGTGAGAGGAATTACAACAAACACTATGGGAATGCAAGTTCTTATCAAGAGGCTTTAAGAATTTGTCAAGCACCGTGGAAGCGTGCCATACGTGCGCGGGATTGTGGGCTGTGGCACTGCAAGCTGAAGCCTTGCAGATTTGTTCCTGGTGCAGGAGAAAGAAGCTCATGCCCAGCTGATAGCAGACCAAGGGCACCCTGCAGCTGCTGCTCCCCTGACAGCAGCAGCCAGAGGAGTGTTCTGTAGGTGTGAAGGAGAGCTGATGGCAGCAGTAGGTTCCCCAGCCCATGTTTTGGAAGGAGCTCCATCCCCACAGAGAGGTAACAACACCCTGCTCCTCGGCGGATGTGGGCAGTGCTTTCTGCTGCAGCTGCTGGGGGACTTACAGAGGAAGACACTGGCTGCTGAGCTTGTCTGGCTTTCTAAGAAATAGGAAGAGCACTTAAACACCCACCTTCCCATCACCCCAGTGGCTCTAATAGACAATCTCACTACTGATGTCTTAAACCAAGCACCTGCAAGCCCACAAATGTGTTCTTGTCCCCAAGCCCAAAACCCCCTACGTCTGGAGCTGCCCAGGGTGCAGGTGCAGTGGTGTCCCCACAGGTTTCCTCTCAGTGGGCTGGGGGCAGATTTGGTCCCCAGGGATTTGCTGCCAGCCCCAGCCTCCTGGCTCAGGCTGCCCTAGCACCACTCCTGCTGCTGTCCCTTCTGCTGCCATATGAGCGAGGATGCATGTAAGCACTCACGGAGGCCACCAAAGGGAATGTATCTTTCCATGTTTCTGCTGTCATTTGCATGGCAACTCTTCATTAAAGCTTACACAGCATTGTCCCTTTGCAGCTCAGCCCACAAAATCAGCACAAGCACATTAATACAGAAATAATTATTTAACAGTTCTGCAGATGTCACTATGTAGGGTTAGTTTTTCATGCATAATGCTGACTTTCAGAGACTTGATAACTTCCTAAGAGAAAATATATAATTTATTATCATACAGTTACTAGTAGTGAACAGAATATTGTTGCAAATGTTTATTTTTTAATAGATAAGCAAGAGTCTTGTGTCTTCCTGGAGCCTGGATGGAATTCAAATATTGTTTGAATTCTTCTCTCCCACAACACATATTTGATCTTATAATACTTTCGAAACCTTGGGCAAATAGAAAACTGCAAGTTAAACATTACATGAGTCAAATGTACCCATTACCATGACTTCAAAACAACTGTTCAGAAGAACTTAGATCTGTAAGCAAATGTTTTAATGAGGAATTAAGAGTCACCAGTCTTTATCAGGACTTGCTTTCCTAACATTCACCTGCCAGTTCTGTGAAGATTTCTGAATACAACAACACTCCTACAGCTTTTTTTTTTTTTTTTTTTTTTTTCCATATTTGAGAAGCCCAAAGCGTTTGACATCTGTTCTTTATTTAACCAGCGCGATGCACTTGGCAGGCACAGCCAGCAGTGCTCATTTCATCACAGGAGTAAAGCAAGGCACAGATGCAGACCATCCTGGCCAGTGTTAATGGCTTACATGGTGCTACAGCAATTTACACCAAGCAACAATTTATCTGAGGATGTTAAATAAGTTGCCAGGGCTATGAAACAATCAATAGCAGAGTGAGATACCATAGTTCTGGTCACAGCACAGCCCTTGTAGATTTGACCACTGGCAGCCCTTGAGAAAGTGCTGTAGAAAGGTAATTTCTTGTCAGAAATTTCAAGTGCACTTTGTTTTTTGCTTATTTAAAAATTATTATTTTTTAAATAACACACTGGTCCACATAAACATATGTGTCTGAGACATATTTATTAAAAAGATCTCAAAAATTCAAACACAAAAATACAACATTTATTTTAAAAATTATAGAGCCACTTATCTCTTCTAAACTGAATTTCCTGTGAGCAAAAGTAAAACAATAAAAGTTAAATTCAAGGGATTAAATTTCAAAATGTTCTGAATTTCTGAAAGTAGATGACTTACTGCTGACCCCATTAAAATTAATGGCAGTGTTACCAGAAATGTCTGTGGGGTCAGGACTCCACCCAAAACACTTCTGTGAATTCCTGCAGGTATCTGCTGAGGATGAGTGTCCCCAGAATGGTACCATTGGCTTGGTTTTACATTTTTTTGTGATGAGAGGCAGATACTTTTTAAAGCTGAATATAGCCTAGCACATGCTGCCTTTGATCTCTGTAGCTTTCTAAGAGAAATTATTGTGAAATTAATGTGAAATGTCACATTAAAGCAGTCTAAAAAATTTCCTTCATAAAAAATAAAGCTATCTTGGATAACATGAAAGTCAGTCTGAGCATCCATTTAGAAACAGTACTATTGAAGACACAAATAGCCCGAACTAAATCCTATGCTTTTAGTAAAAAGGAACTCTGGATTATTTTATCCCACATGGATTCATCTTACCTTATCTTCTCTTACCTTCTATGTTTGGGAGTGTATTTTTCTATGTTATTCCTCCTCCTCTGCTGTCTTCAGAGCTGTATTTTAGGACAGTATAACATGATCTCTTCAGCAGCCAGCAAGTCAGTCTCCTGATCTCAAATGATATTTTCACTTCTATATAAAATCCACTGCAACTGTAGTTACTTCAGTGATTTTTTTCTGTGCTTTAGTAAGTTAAAGCAACTGATTTATTTAGATCTTCTTGGGAGTGCTTGTATTTTTTGTGTGTAAATTCCAGAAGGAAAAGTAATTGACATGTAGTCATTGTCAGGGTTATATTTTTTAAATAGAGTGTACTGCACCAGGCTAGTAAGAATGGACATAGTCTTATGAATGGAAGTGTGCCAAGAGGACAGTATCCACCAAGCCCCTATCCATCATTTATGAGCAGTCCTGGCTATCGGGGGAGGTCCCAGCTGACTGGCGGCTAGCAAATGTGACGCCCATCTACAAGAAGGGCCAGAGGGCAGACCCAGGAAACTACAGGCCTGTCAGTTTGACCTCAGTACCAGGGAAGTTCATGGAACAGATTATCTTGAGAGTCATCATGTGGCAAGGGCAGGGCAAGCAGGCGATCAGGCCCAGTCAGCATGGGTTTATGGAAGGCAGATCCTGCTTGACGAACCTGATCTCCTTCTATGACAAAGTGACGCACTGGGTGGATGAGGGAAAGGCTGTGGATGTGGTCTACCTTGACTTCAGCAAGGCTTTTGACACCGTCTCCCATAGCATTCTCCTCAAGAAACTGGCTGCTCTTGACTTGGACTGGCGCACGCTTCATTGGGTTAGAAACTGGCTGGATAGCCGGGCCCAAAGAGTCGTGGTAAATGGAGTCAAGTCCAGTTGGAGGCCGATCACTAGTGGCGTCCCCCAGGGCTTGGTGCTGGGGCCGGTCCTCTTTAATATCTTCATCAATGATCTGGACGAGGGCATTGAGTGCACCCTCAGTAAGTTTGCAGATGACACCAAGCTATGCGCATGTGTCGATCTGCTCGAGGGTAGGAAGGCTCTGCAGGAGGATCTGGATAGGCTGCACCGATGGGCTGAGGTCAACTGCATGAAGTTCAATAAGGCCATGTGCTGGGTCCTGCACCTGGGGCGCAATAACCCCAAGCAGAGCTACAGGCTGGGAGATGAGTGGTTGGAGAGCTGCCTGGCAGAGAAGGACCTGGGAGTGATGGTGGACAGTCGGCTGAATATGAGCCAGCAGTGTGCTCAGGTGGCCAAGAAGGCCAACGGCATCCTGGCTTGTGTCAGAAACAGTGTGACCAGCAGGGCTAGGGAGGTGATCGTCCCCCTGTACTCGGCTCTGGTGAGGCCGCACCTCGAGTACTGTGTTCAGTTTTGGGCCCCTCGCTACAAGAAGGACATCGAGGTGCTTGAGTGGGTCCAGAGAAGGGCGACGAAGCTGGGGAGGGGCCTGGAGAACAAGTCCTACGAGGAGCGGCTGAGGGAGCTGGGCTTGTTCAGCCTGGAGAAGAGGAGGCTCAGGGGCGACCTTATTGCTCTTTACAGATACCTTAAAGGAGGCTGTAGCGAGGTGGGGGTTGGCCTGTTCTCCCACGTGCCTGGTGACAGGACGAGGGGGAATGGGCTTAAGTTGCGCCAGGGGAGTTTTAGGTTAGATGTTAGGAAGAACTTCTTTACTGAAAGGGTTGTTAGACACTGGAACAGGCTGCCCAGGGAAGTGGTGGAGTCACCATCCCTGGAGGTCTTTAAAAGACGTTTAGATGAAGAGCTTAGGGATATGGTTTAGTGGGGACTGTTAGCGTTAGATCAGAGGTTGGACTCGATGATCTTGAGGTCTCTTCCAACCTAGAAATTCTGTGATTCTGTGATTCTGTGATTCTGTGTGATTCAGCATAGCTAGCTCCAGAAATTATGGATTTAAGGTCCCTTGTTCTTGACCAAACAAGTATTTTCAAAAGCATTGATCCAGAGTCCATAAGCTTTGAGACCACATCTCAAATCCCTTGTTTAACAGACAGACCAATGTGAGCTCCACCCTGGCCATACAGCCAAGAGAGAATGGGTGTAATTCAGTGCATTTTGTCCCTGGCATTACCAGAACGTAGACTTTTTTTGCCTACATCTTCTCTTCTGTGTCTTGTAGATCCCTCCTTTGGGACACTCACTGGGCACAGAGCTATTCCCTTCCCAAAGGCCTTTCACCTTTTTGGCCTGAAGAAGAGATATCTGTAATGTTTGTGCTCTAATGCAAACCAGACGTGGCAAGAATGAAAGCAAGAGTTTGAATCCCACAAAGTAAACTTTGACTCCAAAAAGCTTTATCTAAAACTAGGATGGTCTTTCTTCATCTGTCCCCTTCTGCCTGGATTTCTCCTTGGCTAGAAAAAGGTCTTCATAACCACCAGTGTTTCCATGACATCTTCTCCTGTTGGTATAAAGTGTGTGTGGCCTCTGTTTCCCAAAATCAGATGTTCACAGGACTGAGTCAGCTGAAGGGAAAGTGCCATGGGACCATCAAGACAAGCTGTTTCTTCCCGGCATGTGAAGACAGTGGTTCTGGTGGCATGCACTTGCACAGCTGCACTTTTTTGGCTCCTTTTATTGCAGGAGGAAGACAGCACTCTGGCTAATTCAGCTAGAGCAAAGCGACTGCCTGGATTTTACCCAGTGATAGGCTCTGAAGTGATTTCTGTCCACTTATCTCAAGATACTGCAAGAGTAAATAGTGACAAGAACAAAACCTTCCAGGCCTATTTCTAGCACAGCCATAGCAATTACTCTGTGGTTATAGCCCAAGGCATGGGGAGAAGCCCAACATGGGCTCTGACATAATGGCCTTCAGCTCATGAGCTGATCACAAAGTATAGACCAAAATATTTCATCCTGAATTACACAGTTCCGTGGAACTAGTGTACTTTGTGGAAAATTAAATGGTGGTGATATTCTGATGGGAATTTTCTTCCCCAAAATCTTTAATATTCAGTCAGTATTGAAAGGTGGATGTTTTAAAAATGAATTAAACAGCTTTGATTTCTGCTTCAGAACATTCAAACTGAAGCTCAGATCTCTCCTTCCAGGAGAAATGTTGCTCTTCAGATTTTCTATCTCTCTCCTGTATCGAAGCCTGAGAGCTGAGATGCAGCAGGACACAAGCGGTGTTCCTAAGTACCACAACAGAGCACAAACCACAGGCCCACCAAACCACCCCTCATCTAATAAGCCTCATTTGACCTCTGTCAGCACCATGCTGTAACAGCCTCAGATTTCTTTCTGATGATCCACTAGTAACTTCCCCACATGTCTGTGCTCCAAAACAATCTTTTCTGCCTCCCTTCTCCTCCCAGCCCCAGAAAGTACCAGCAGCAGCTCATGCCACTTGTTTCTCTTCCCCTACTCCTTCCCCAGGGGTCTTTTCTCAGCTGCTTTCTATTCCCAAACACTGTTCACCTGCTTTCTGTGCAGTGGGGCAAAGAATCCAAAAGAGACCTTTTTCAAGGTGTTCTTCATCAGAACTCTTTTGAGTGTTCCTTGTTACTCAGAACAAAGCCAAAAGCCAGGGCCTCTGACTGTAACACAAAGTGGAGCTCCTCTTTTGTTACAACCCTTGTTGCAGCAAGCAAGCCATGAAATCCTTGCAACTGGCAAGTCCCAGGCAGCAACTGACGAGTTGAGTAAATGTCTTCTTGGCTGTTTGAAACATAATTGGATTAGAGGCCAGATGTAAACGATGCATCTGTGGTGTGTAATAGAGATATCTGATCATCCAGAGAAAACCTGGTCCACATCAGAATAAAAACTCTGCTAGCAGTACTGCCAGGCTTGAAGTAGTCATGTGTCTTAGTCCCTTGCTCTAGAATGGCCACCCTTCAGGGCATTAGGGGGTGTCTTGGAAAACAGCTAGCATTTTGCACTCCTCCTCTGCATAAAACAGCTGAAACTGTGTTTCTTCTTTTCTTTTTTCTTTTTTTTTTTTTTTAATTGCCTAATACTTAGGAGCTTCCTTGCCAAGATTCAAGCCTGAAGCCAAGTGCAGAGACCATATTCACATCCTGGTGTGGGGGAAGGAGAATTCTTGTGTGAAAGAAAGAATAAATCTCTCTACCACTGGGTTAAAGTAGAGATAGGTCAAAAATCAAACACTTGAAAATTAGAAAAGGAGTTGAAACATAAATCTGAGGGGGAGGAGGGGAAAAGGAGGAGGGAAAGTATACTGTTTTTCCCACAGACATATCCTATTATTACTGCTTCTCAGATCACCTTAAAGAAACCATTATCTATTTATTTATTTATAGAAAAGGGGTAGAAAATAAAGTAAAATTCTGCAATTATTTAGAAGCACTTCTTTCATGATTCCCTGTGTTGACATTATTAAAGACATTCAGGTTTCAGTGACATGACATGACAAGCTGAGAACATCAACCTTCCATTTTGACATCTCCTTCAGAAGTACACAGAACATTAGCTTTTTCACAGAGCCATCAGGTTAAATCAAACAGCCAAGATAGAACCAAGCAGAATTTTCTGAATCCTCTCCAAAAAAAAAACCTATCTGTCACCTGGCAGCTGCAGTATCAGGACATCTGAGTACCATTCCCAGCTGTGTCCAAGTATTCCTTTATGGGTCTTGGATGAGACATTTATCTCCATATGCCTCAATATTCCAAATGCAAAATGGAGAAAACGGCTCTATGCTACACTGTATTCATATTATTTATATGTACACGTGTGGCCTTTCTGACTATAGCCAGAAGAATGTTCTGCAGCATTTTTCCTGAATTCACTTGCAAAAGATGTAGAAATTTCCCAAACTCTCCTTCATATACATCCTTCAATATTTGATTAAATAGTAATAACAGAACAAGGATACAATACACCATGACAACCACCAGCTCAGCGCAAATACTGATAAGGTGAGGAAACCACCTGTTCATCAGAAAACGACAAGTCCTTTAGGCTTGAAGTATTTAACTTAAAACACTGTCAGTCGGATCTCTCACTTTTCTGGAATCCCAGGTCATCCCTAGGGATTTTGAAGTAGTGACTGGAGCCTGTACCTTTCATAAAATTTATATTTGCATCAAAAACTTCCCCAGAGCCTGAAACTGCTTTTTGCCTGGCACTCCTGACACTAGTGTGTGTGCATGATTTTTTTTGTTGTTGTTGTTGCTGCTTTTTTTTTTTTGTGTGTGTGCGTGTGTGTGTCCACTTTATGAATGGGTAAAACAAACCATATGGATTAAATGATTCACCTACAAAGTCTTCAGTCACAAATAGAAATTTGTGGTGATTTGCATTTCAAATCACCAAATCTAAGCAAAAACACCAGTGCCTCATGCCAGTCAGAGACCAATACCACAGAAGTTTCGGAAGGAGGAGGAAATCCTCCTACAAATGCAACATGAGTCCACTCCTTTTAACTGGAAAGCAAGCTCTGCCCTTAAGCCAAACCCTTTCTGGTTCATGGAAACCTCTCCAAGAACCAATTTTACACAGCTGAGTTCTGCATCTTTTAAGCTAATGCATGATTTTCCCTCTCATTCCTAGACATGAGATACATCTCATAGCAGGCTGGGAGAGATACTGTCATCAGACACCAACTGGGAAAGAGCCAGGAGTTCTCATAAATCTGGATATGCCACATGTGCTGCTGTGGCTTTGGGCATGCAGACATTTTCCAGTCTCTCAAGCTACCAACTAAAAATAATTTTTTCAATCTATCTGTGAGTGCTTCGAGGCTTTTCTTAGTCAGTGTGCATCACAGCTTACATTCTAGATAGCAGTTCACACAGTGCTCCTCTTAAAACACAACAGCAGAAAAGAGCAGTCTTGGCAACCAAGCTTTCCCTTCCAGACCTCTGTCTTTTTGCTCTGAAGAAACATTGCTAGTCTGCGAGTATCCCATTCAGTGATTATTTTCAGATCTCTTTTTGTTAGGCTGTATCATATCTGCAGGCTCCCTGAGAAAACCCAACTGCTTTTGAGTGTAAAACTTCTAGGTCATGAGGCCGAGGCCCTTCTATTCCACTCCCTTTATCTACATTCAAATCTGCTTTTAGTAAACAGCTTTATTTTTCAGATTTGCCAGTACAAAGAATTTAAGCCAGCCAGATGGAAATACCTTCATGAAATTACTGAGAAATTTCATGTAGTAATACTGTGAATGAGTTCCAGGAATTACTGAAAGTCACTTGCTATTTATTGCTTAGCAATACAGTACTTGAGGTTTCCTGTCACTAGTTCATTTGTGCTAAAGCTTAGAAAAATAAAATACAGTTTTGCTTGCTATACAAATGTCTGCTTCTACTGAGTCACTCTGCAGAAAGAACTGACCTGGTATTCAAGAGTGCATGAGGAAAGCTGGAGGACTTTTATTTATTTGCTTTATGACCAAATCCCTTGCAAAAACAAGCCATGGGAGCAAGAGCAAGGGGCATAACACAGAATTAAAATGCAATTGCCATCATTCTCCCATGGTTTCAGACAAATTCTGTTGCCCTTACCGAATAACTCAAAGACAGCATTTGATAGTCATTTCAAACTGCAACTGCTTGTGCACATTAGCTAGGCAGAGCTCCTCACCACCACAAATAGAAGGACTGCTCCATGGTCCCCACTGCACCCGAGGTCACCAGCTCAGATCACAGTGGCTTTCATGACTGCAAGCAACTGACTTCTTCAGGAGGAATGTGCCAACAGTATTTTTTTTTTTTAATCCCGTAAGTACTAACAGTCCTCCAGGGATGGAGATGGCACAGCCTTTTTGCCCCCCTGCTCCAGTGCTGGGCTGTCTTCATGGGGAAAAAGCTTCTCCTGATCATCAGGCTGAACATCTCCTGTTTCTGTTCATAATTGTTGCTTCTTACCCTACTGCTGTTTGCTGCTCTGAGGACTTCAAGCCCTCTCTTCTACCTTACAGGGAAGACATCACTAAGTGAGGATACCAGGATGGTAGGGCTGGTGAACTCGCCATGCCAGTTCATGCTCAGAAGCTTGGGAAGGTTCAGTCTGGGGAAGGAATGGCTTTGGAGCACCCTAACAGCACCCCAGTGGGGGGCAAGGAGAGCTAAATGATTTACAGTGGTGAATAGAAGGAGAACAAAAGAAAACAGTCATAAATTAGAATGGGGGAAGATTCAAACAGGGCACAAGGAGGAAATGTCAAGGAGTAAAAAAAGTAACCCAGAGGAGTTGTGCAGTTTTTATCCCTGGAGGTTCTCAAGATCAAAATGTGTAAAGCTGAGAGCCACCTGCTCAGCATTCAGTATTGACCCTGTTTGAGCAGTGGGTTGTTCTAAAAACCTCCAAGGTGACTTCTAACCTCCATGGTTCTATAATAAATCATTTCAGACCTCATGTTTTTCTTTCAGTAAAGAAGTAATGGCCAGTAAAGCTTTTGACTTGTGCACTGGATAATTGCAATCTGCTGGGCAGAAAACAAACTCCAAACTCTGAATTGCAAAAGGATATGTGAGTAGGTCACAAGTGAATTGAACCAAATGAACAGACTGTATTTGATTAATTCCCTCATGAGGTTCCTAACACAGTCTACTTGCAGACACAAATTTCTGTGACACAGAATATTCTAGCAGGTTCTTCAGCCTTTTTCAGAAACAGTTTTCAGTATGCTCAGTGTTAAAAGAGAGACCATTGGCACTATTACATACTGAGTCCATCTTTGCTTCTATCTACCCTGATAAACTTCAACTAGTGTATTTTCCAAACACAGGAGAAAAAGTAGTATTTGCCAAACAAAGATGATCTAATTAAGGAAGTAAATATCATCAGTAGCGTCACATGTGGAACTATCTGCAAAATCCCAGCCTGGTCAAAACTATGAGGTTAAAGCTACTCGAAGCCTGGGAAGCTTACTTCAAAATGAAAAGATTTTTTTTTATTATTATTATTTTTTCCAGACCTGAAGCAGAATATACTGACCAAAAGGAGTGAATAGGGACAGCTTGTACACATTTACAATGAGACTGTTAGCAGAACACGTTACTATGGATGCATTTTAACTGCCCTAAGGGGACACAGCTTACACAGCCAAATCCACCTCCATGTTTCATATGCTGCCACCCCCACAAGGGTACTGTATGAATATATATAGTGCATATCTGGTTACAGAAGTGTGCCTATATCTCATGCCCAAACAGAGCTATTTCTTCCGGGAAATTACTTTTGCTGCCTATTTACTTTGAGGGAGACAAGTTATGTCATGGACTCTTCCTTGGAGACTGCTCCAGAGCAGCGACACCAGAAATGAAAGTGCTTATCATCCAGACTGCAAATGATTCATCACTTGGCACCATGTAAAATCATGTCTGCATGGTGGCACAGCACTGTAATGTGGTTTTCACACCTATTTATGTGATCTATGTCAATACTAATGTGAAGCGGTATGGCCACCAGCTTCCAGGAAGCACCTTACAGCCTTTCAAGGCTGTACTCTGGCTGCAGCTCTGTCAGCAGCAGCCTTGCAGCAAGGACAGTGGGAACAAGATGAAACAGCCAGAGCTAATGTGTGGGAGAGATTAGAACTAGAAATACTCTAACTCTACTCTTCTGGAATAGCATTCAGTGTGCTGGGGATTGCCAAAGAGAAGGGCAGCAGCAGCCTGGAGCTCAGAGAGCTTGGCCTCAGGGGGCAGGAGGTGAGGACAACATTCTGTTCGATAACCCAAGGGACAGACAGCAAGTGGCAGCTTTAATGGCAGCAGGTGGCAGTTTTAAGGGCACTTTTAAGGGCAGTTTTGCTAAAACGGCAGAGGACTTGGGCTGATTGGCATGTTACTTTAGAGAATATGATCATCAGAGAGAGCAGCCTCCCTGCCCTTGCCGTCTGTGCCTCCCAGGACCAGCCTTCAGTCTAGGAGGCCAGACACACACGACCTTTGTATTGCAAACACACCACCAGGACTGACAGCCTGATGGCTAGGAGACAAGTGGTTCACTTGGTAAGTAAGGACATTTTTTCATTTGTGTGCCAAGAGCAGCATGGACATCGTGCTCAATGCCTTGTGCTCAGGAAGAGCGTTTACATAAAGAACTTGATGAGGAAGGAGTGGCAGCACTGCAGGTTTGTCCCACGATGATGGCATATGAGAGGGGCACAGATCAGGAAGAGACAGGAATAGCTGAAGCATGAAAGAGAGCAGTCATCTGGGTGTTGGCAGTGCAGAGTCAGCACGGCTTTGTTAAGATCTTGATAATTAAAATAGGCTATTAATTTTCCAACTTAACATTTTAAACTGCAAATCAGTCAAAATCAATGCACCCCTGCAACTTCCTTTTATATGCTTGGTGTGCAAGAAAATGCATGATAAATATATAAATCTACAATGCAATTTTATATTTATTTATTTAGCCAGCACAAATGATTTTGCAAAGATCGCTAGAAGCAATATATCATTCTTAAGTCTTGAAAATGAAAGGGAAATACAACAGTAGACATACCCAGAAAGCAAACAAACTGGAAATGTTTCTTCTGTTGTTCTCATAGAAGAAGACTTAACAAAAGGAGTAAGTAACTCACAGCGTGTTCTCAGAGCAGCCCTCTCACTGAGCTTCACAGACTAACACTCAAGGTTTACAATATTTGTGAACTCCTGGTTCTCTTTCTACTAAATTCTGCAGCTGTACTCAAGTCATTTAGAGAAACTACTGATTGTGAAAGACTTCTGGGTTTAGAATTATCATTGTTGGTAGGTGTAAAATATTTCCTCCTTTCTAATAGTTTGTCAGCCACAAAGCTTTAGTTCCTATGTTTCCAAATTGGAAATTCCAAATTTCCAAATGAAATTTCTAGTTAACTAAAATGAAAATCCATTTTCATGCCTGAAACGCCTGGAAATTCATTTTCATTTTAGTGAAATGAAAAAGAAATAAAATTTCATTTTAGTTAACTTGTGAAAATAGGTTGTGTACGTTGTGTGTTGGAAATTCCCAGAAGACTCAGAAGCAACATGTGCACTAGGAACGAAAGTTAACTCTTGTGGTAGACATATTTTATCGCACATATTCAGGAATATTTCAAGAATGCCCATTCACGATCATGACAGCTGTCACTGTGGCACTGAAGAAGGGAGAAATTTGTATCTTTATGCCCACGCCAGTGCTAAAGGAGACATGCAAACTGTGGGTGTTTGTACTAGATAATAAAACCACAGCTTAAGTCAAAATGCTAGTCTTTATTGTTGAAAAGCTAACACTGTTCACAATAGTGTTAAGGGAGGAGAAAAGTAGAGAGACCAAATAATGTTTTTCATTTCTTCACTCCTTCCCTGGAGAAGCACAAATGTGACACATGATCAGAAGCAGGGATAGAATCACAAGTCGTGATCATGAGAGGCACAAGATTCTCCACAGCTGAGGCAGAGCAGAGCATGTTCAGCAGGAGATACTTAAGAAAGACATCTCAACAAATACCTGACATCCTGCTGAGAAGGGGAAACCTGGATCAAGATTCAGTCAAAATCAGGTGAAGAAAAAGAATTTAACTTCTTTCAAATGTCTTTCACATTTCTGTAGAGAATTTGGATCAAGGGGGAAGAGAGCCAAGAGTCAAGGAAGTAACGCCCAGTCCTGCTTCTTTGTCTAACTCTATGAAAAACCTATCTACATGAATTCCAAATAGATGTGCTTTTCCAGATGGTTGGCACCCTGTTAGGTCTTCTACCTCATGAAGCCTTCTCCTCTCTGGAGTGTTTCCTGGAGAAATGACTTTGATTTTTCCTTCATAAGCACAGGAAGCAAAGATTCCAGAGCAATAACATGCCAGGCTCATTGGAAGAGTTCTGAAATATTGCCAGCCTCAGGTGCCCTTCCTGTGATGGGACCTCAGGCTCACCAGAACTTTGAGAAGGACTGGTTGAGACATTTTTCTCATACTGAACTCTCCAAAGAAATCCAAAAGGCTTCAAAAAGCTTTCAAACTCACAGAGTCAGTTTTGTTTTACAACTAAAAAAAAAAAAAAAAAGTTTTTATAACTAATCCTGGTACAGGTTTCCCTGTTTCCAGGCTTGACTTCAGTCAAGGGATGAAGCAAATTCTGCCCATACTCCCTGGTCTCTCAGAAATTTCTTCATCCATCACCATTGAGGCTACCATTTTTGACTTGTTGGCTATCCCCTGCCTTTTTCAGCAGTCTCTGTTGCAATGTCCCTGCTCTTTCCTCTGGGTCTATCCAGGTATCAAGGCATCTCTCAGTTCCCAGGATGGTATCCCCCTGAGCATATGTAGTTGCTCCTGAAACCATGTCCACCCAGCACAGTAGTTCTTATAAATGAGCAAAATCTTATAAATAAAAGCAAAAAGGAATAAATAGTCACTGCTCACCAGCCCATCAAATTCACAACAGTAAACCATTGACAGAAATTTCCCCTACAAAAACTCTGAAAACAAGTCTTTTACTATTGTTGGGTTGCTATTAGATATATTTTCATTGAAATTATTGATTTGTTTATATATTGGTTTACTTAATTTTTATGTTAATCTTAATATCAGCTTCTTGTCTTTTCATGTGCAAATCTTACTCATTTTGATCCACAGGCAAAGTATGACTATACCAGCATGCATGAAACTCAGAACTGAATTCAGATAACGTTGCAACTAATATCCTGTGAGAGGAAATACACGCTATCTTAAATGCCTGTAAAATACAACAATTGTCACCATTTTGCCCCTTAAAGTATATTAAAAAAAAAGTTTTTTGCACTTGGGACTATTCATGTCTTGCATCTGGTACTCCATCTCACTTGAATCCTGTGACCCAGCAATGGTATGAAACTAAAGGTAGTACTCATACATCAGCTCAGTGCATGAACCTGTTCAGAAACTTATCGTGTTTTGGTTACTTCTCTAGTGATATTTGGGACTTCTCTGTAGACCAGAAAAACACAATAGATTGTAATTTCATCCTGAGCAAAGGAAATCTATAGAAACAGTGTCACAAGACTGGACTCTTTTGTCTCTGACCAGAATCACGTCTTTCAATATGGCACTTTTGAGGAACCAAAGATCCTTACAAAATATTCCTTCCAACAGCTCCTCTGAAATAAGAATAAATGCATGCAACTAATGGAGTTATTTCAACTTGACCAAATTGATAAATATTACAGAATAGCCAAATCAGAAATCAATCCTATGTCTTAGCCATCTCTTCTGTTTTCTTATCTGACACTTACAATTAAATTACTAGTGCTTGTTTATTTCATAGTAACTGCTGATCACATCTCTACTGCTTGAAGACAGAGCAAGCATTGAGCATCTGCCTAACCATTATCCAGCAAAAACCATTGCAAAATGAAACCAGGAAGTGTACACACTCTGTACTTTTTCCATGGATCCTCTAGCTTTTAACGATCTGAAAAAGTCTCTATTTCTTTATCAGTGCCTCTTTATTTGCTGTACCAGAAATTCCTTTTATTTCTTGTATTGTGAGCTCCTGTAACTTTAAGCATTTATTCTTCAAAATTCCCACTGATCCCCAACTCAGGTTTAACCCAGGTAATTTTATGTTCCTTCCTATTTTCCTAAATTGCATTGAATTTTATTTCCTGGAAGAGAATTATTTAGGCTGTAGTGATATCTGACAAGCTGTTTCAGCCCAGGCTGCTCCATGCTGAGCCTCAGACTATTCGTATTCCTCCTATATGACACCAGTGTCTTCTTCTTATCAAATGTCTCATTGTTTCAGCTTAAAAATCATAGCTGTAGCTCTAAGAATATAAAGAAACTTAGAACATGCAAAAAATGCAACTTTTTTTTTTCTTTCATTCTTCACAAAACAGAACCAGGCGTAGCAGTGAAATAGTTTGAGATGTTTAAGTCTCTCCTGTTGAAGCTGCTCCACTTTGTTAAGATAGGACAAGGACCTAAACCCTACCACTTTTTGATATTATCCTTCCTTTCAGTACCTGAGTTGTTGGCTCCACTGTTCCTGAACCTAAGAACTGAGAGACAACCAGTGGTGAGTATGTCACCTCTCAGTGGTCAGAGTACTCATCCAGAAGTGGAAGATGTGGTGAAACCTCTTTAAGAAAGTAAGGAGGGTTTCTAAAGTCAGGTTTATGAACAGAATGTTCTTAAGTCTAACCCTATCACATCATAGAGACTTTGTGTGTGTGTGTGTGTGTGTGAAATTTGTATTTTAGTAACAATGTCGTGATAATTTCTACTGCATCAAAGTGGCACAGAAATGGCTAGCTTATTACAGCAGGTCTCAGGCATATCTGACACACTTGGATCTCCACTGTGTTTTATGATACAGATTGTTCTGGTAATGTAAGCAAAGAGCTACAGAAATGCAAATTTGTGCATCAGGAGTCTTCAGGTGTCTCTTAGGCTAAACAATGAAGCAAGGATCTCTAGAACATAAATTTGGCTGTTAACCATTGTCTTACCCTGGTTATTTTCAAATGACACCCAGCTGGTGGGATCTGTAGAACTATAATAGAGTGGGTGGTGACAAGACCACTTGCATCTTCCTTCAGAAAAGTGTTACTGCTTAAGATAGTCTTATAAGTTTTTCAGTTCCACAGAAATGCAGTTTTCAATGAGCTGGAGAAAGCTAATGACCAGCCTTAAATACATGGGTATATGTATAAATACATGGACAAAAACTAGCAGACTGTATTTTGTTATTATCCAACTGCTACCTCCTTTACATGGCAAACTCAAGTAGAGTGACCCTCAAGTAACAATGTCTCAAGCCCCTGTGCTCTACACTGTGTTCAAAGATTTCTTTTTGTTCTACTTGAGCTGCCTTTTTGGTCACATAGAAATGTACCAACAGCACTTTAAAAACACAGAAATGGAAGTGTGCTCCCTAGTATCTGTAACTTTATGTATTAGCAAGTGATTGATAAAACATTTAGGTGGGAAGCAGTTGGCTGGATCCATAGCCAGTGCCTGTTAGTTTAGGTCTAAACTCCACTGCATTTTACAGCAAGCAGGGATCTGTACAGCGTTTTGGTGACACAACCACTGAGCACAGCCTTGACACGTTTTACTTGCCACCATGAGTAATTTTTCTCGGCATATAGGTATACCAAAATTTGTCATTCAGAACAATGGTGTGGTCATGGTGTTTGCCCAGCTGTGATCACCAGCCCAGCTGCCAACAGAGAAAAGAAGAGGTACTAATTCCTGTCTTCCAGCATGGGTACAGGACTGGTAGGGGAGACAAGGCTTCAAAAAGAAAATACCATTCCAGATCAATCCACGAGGAGAAGAAGTTGTTTCTGGATCAAGTCAAGTTTTTACCTGCCCAACAATGCAGGTTGTAGCAATCCTGAGTGCCCTATTATAGTGTCTAAAATGGATAAATAAACAAACAACAACAAAAAAGTTTTCTGTTGGACTGGAACATTGTTAAAGCATCTGGTGAAGTTTTTTCTCTGGAGAAAGGAGACAGAACCTGCTGCTTCAGAGCCCGTTTTTTAGAGCTACTTTTATGTATAATCCACTTTCTACTTTTTGAAGTTCCTCTCCTTCCAGTTGTACCATGAAATGTTCCATAAAATGAAGCAATGACAATAAAAGAGAAGAAGGGTTTGAAGTCATCAGAGAGAGATATTGGACAGCTTCAGAAAAAGGCTGTGTGAGAAGAAAGCTGGAAAGGAAAGAAGCTTCAATACATTGCTCAGAAACATGTATTTTCTCATGTGATAGTTTTCAAGCAAGTGTGCAAAAAAGCATCCTCTATCTTGTTTGCCTCTCCATGTGAAAATTTTACAGTTCTTTGTTTTGAGATGTTTTACAGAGCACGAATGAGCAAAAGTGAGAGAGACTTTCATGCTGGAGAATTAGGAATAAAAGATTCATGCTTGCAAGCTTCCAAAAGCAGCTAGTGAATTTGGGTGCTTTTCTGGGTGCTCACAAGGCTGATCTCACAGGAGCACTGAGCATGTACAAGTTAGCAAGGAATGAGGAAACACAGTAGGATATAATCATTGATAGAAAGAGAGAAGACAACACCCTGTACTGTGTGGTTGCTTGACAAGAAAAAAAAAAAAAAAAGAAGCTCTTGAACCTAGAGCTGGAACCTGCCTCACACTTTTGTGGTGTACAGTATCTGACCTCAGCATCTTGCACACTAAAGACATTTTTATGAGAATATCAGCACATGTGGTGGTAGCTCCAGGTACTCAGAAAAAATAATCAAACTCAGCTCTCCCATACCAAATCACATCACCGTTATTACCCTGAATTAAAAAGGTGTTTGTTACGGATTCCAGATCCCCTGCTGTCAAATCCTTTGCTCCTCCTGCATCTGAACCCCACCAAGGGATAAATCCTAGAATGACTGCTGAATAAAGCCATTTTGTGCACACACAATGAACATTTTGTTCAGGCCATTTGAGGCATATTTTACAATAAATCTTTTCATTATCAGAGGCATTTTAAAAATGTTTTGCCTTTAGTCACAGTTTACAGATTCACTGTGTACAGTATTAAGTTTGGTATTTGATGCACAACACATTCTTTTTTTAAAAGAAATCTTAATAATTTTAAAGCCACCCCATGTTGCTAGAGAAGGCCAACTAGGGCTAAGCAAACATGTGTTTTCATATTTAATCTTATGTAAGTATGCAATAGTTTTTTTTTTGTTGTTGTTTTTTTTTTTGTTTGTTTGTTTTTGTTTTCAGAATAGAAATTCAGGTGACAGTATCTATATGGATTCAACTGCTTCACACCATTGGTTTCTTAAGGTGTTTTCCAATGAGTCTTTTTTATAAATGTTGTTTATTGGGTATTCTAAAGGAGAGCTGTGGCATGCCCTTTTAAATACCTTATTTTTTTTCTTAACTCATATTCAACAACAACAAAAATATCTCCTTTTGAGATGAGCACAGACCTCCAGCTGATTATGTCACTGATCTTGTAAACAAAATCAGTGTTTTGTGTTTAAAAGTCATGCAGGGTCCCACTCACCTTGCTTGCAGAAGGAAGACCAGTTTTCTGGAGCCTAGTGTAGCATAAATATAACTGTAACTTAGACTTCACCCAAAACTAAAATCTTCAAAACAAATGCAATACCAGCTCACCTCTTGCAGCTTCTAGTGAGCACCTCCTCTAGGCTGCAATATTTCATGCTGCCCCCTGGGAGCCTGCTTGGAAGTAATGAAATGAACTGGCCAGTATCAAAATGGTCTCCTCACCAGGAAGGTATGGCATCAAGGTGACTCAAATGAAAACTCTGCCTGCTGATGCAAGACCTGTGATGGGTTAGATGAAGAACCACATTTTCCTGGGTGGGAAGCCACCTGTGATAAAAAGGGGGGGACGATGACTTTCCCCCACCCCCATTTTTCATGTTGAATTTGAGCCAGTGATGATTTCTTCAGCAGGGACATCTGACCTAAAGGTTCTGGGAAGGAATACAAGGTTACAGCCACCTCTTCATCTGCTTATGACTCCTTTACTCTTGACTTTACCCTTCATCTTCTAAGAAGAGAACCTATCCCCTTTCCACCTCCACAGCTTGTCGTAATGGGGACAGCATTGGTACGGGTATTTCATATTTTCTTCTTCCCTGCAGTGGGAAGCAGAGCACATCCCTCTATTCTACATGCAATGCAAGAGTCTAATACGTTTCATCACACCAGGAAAAGAGCAAGTGTTGAGATGCATGGAGGGAGGCAATTGGGAAGCACTGACACAGTGTCTGCATGTTCTCAGAACAGCTTTAGTTGCCTTTTAGCCAACATGGGCACAGGACATAGTGAATATGCAGCTGTATATCTCTGTGTACCTAACAACTGAGAGCACTCTCATTCTGACTTCAATAACCAAGTCAACTAGCTCACTGCGTGGTGCAGGAATGCCCATGTACATCACCTGCTGCCATGCAGAGATGTCCTGAAATGCTGACACTGCCTCAAGGTACCTGCTCTTGCAAGCACAAATACCCAGCATTGCTCCATGCTGCAAGGTCCCAGATACAGATCCTTCTGCTGCTGCATGGGGTGCTAACAGACAACCTCAGTAGAGAGTGACCTAAATTTGTCACTTAGAGAAAATGGGGGAGGGAGAGTGCCTGCTCCTCTTCCACAGAGGGGAAAGTATCATGGAGACAAGCCAGAAATTGTCACCTGAGCCACTGTGGCTGCACCTTCATCAGCTTCTCTCAGTGAGCATGCTCCCACAGAGCAAAGTACTTCCTATTACCTGATATTCCTTGGTTTGCCATTTGCAACAAATGCTTGGAGATCGCATGGTGTTGAAAAGTTAACAGATGGTACAGTCTCCCTGTGACGGAGGCTGAAGTCACCAACTAAGGTCATCAAGAAAAGCCTTGTCAGATACACTCTGACTCTGGTTAGTCATCCCCTGATATTAATCACATATCAGAGAAATCATGAAAAACTTCAAAATGTGTACAGAGTATGCTGTTTATTCACTGTTTATTCCAAACTGTACTGTAAGCAACTTCACAATGCTTTAAAGCCACCAAGTCACTGTAGCTTCTATTTAGAAATCTTCAAATGAGGCTTCAGCATACTTCAGTGCAGTGAAAATGGGGGAAAGTTACTGAACATGACTTGCTGGCCTTTCAGAAGTGTTGGTACGCTTTGCAGCAGCAATCACGGGGTACTGCAGCTGTGCTTCAGCTGTTTGGATGTTACATGTCTCCAAGGAGCAAGTGCTCAGCAGAGTTCCAGTGAGCAAGGCTTGACTTCCCCTCTGCTCCTTCGGCTTGAACCCACGGCACAGGGATGGGACTGTTTCCTTTAACAGTTCACCAAATTAAGCACATGATCTGAAACGAGGGCTCTGACCTTGTCAGGCAGTGCCTGCTGTGATGAATCCTGGTTTGCAGCAACGCTGAAAGATTCCTTCCTGAAAACTGATGAGGGTTTCTTGCATACAAGAAACTTGGTGCACATGATCTCTGGGCATGCAGAACTATCTCCTTGTCAATGTAGTCCCTATGTGAACAAATATTTATAGTTTGAGTTGCTAGCTGCACTTGAGGCTCTGTAGTTACACAAAATACAGTTTAAACAGGCTCTCAGTCTCAACAATACAGCAAATGGGAAGGAAAGGATCCAGATCTGGGGCCTTTCTGATGCATTGCAAGAGGCAGGGAATGGGGAATGAGGCCATGAGACTGTATCTTGCTCCTGGGCTGCCAACACTTTCACAGCCATTACCCAGCAGGCATCCCAACATTTCCAGCTTCACAAAGGTCCAGGTGTGGCAGAAATGAGCATTGTGAACTGAAATGTGAGAAGACAAGGTAAATGTGCTCATTGAGATCAGTCCTGGGCTGTTCAGAGGTTCAGTTCTTCATCAGCAAGGTCCTATTATGAAAACCCAGATTTTTAGAATAGGAGAGCATCTGTATGTCTGTGACCTTGGTCCAGGCATTGATTTGTGTCCCAGTAAAATAAGACATACTGCATGGAAGGACATGGTCAACAATGGTTCACAGCTGCCCTTTTCTGTGGGAAGTTGGTCTGTTAAGGACTGACGGGGCTGCAGGTTTGAAAGACAACTTCATTTGCTCTTCTGAAATCCCTTACTTTTGCTGCCTTTTTTTTTTTTTTTCTTTTCTTTTTTCTTTCCCTGATATTTTCAGTTCTGTATTTGTAACTTCCATTCCCCCGCCCGCCCCTCCCCGCCCCTTCCCCCCCCCCCCCCACCAATACATATCCCTTTTTGTTTTCTGCTCTTTTCTCCTATCTCTGGTTTCCCATTCATGACTGTAGCCGCTCTCATTCCCAGCCACTCCACCCTGCACGGCCTTACCCAGAACAAAAGAACGGAAGGTCTCCCGAACTTTCTGCCAGCTCACCTTAAAGCTGGTCCATGCCAGGAGTGTCAGATCACGCAAGCTTTGAGCTACAAGAAGACACAAATTAAAAGTGAAACTCCTGGCAAGGAGGAAGGATGAATTCTTTCTTTGCCAGGTCAGAGCTGTTTCTTTCTGCATCTTAGGAAGTAGAACCCACTAAATAAATGTCAGAACTACTAAAACATGTAAACCACAGCATTATCCCTTTTCCTGGAAAAGAGTGGGTTTTTGCTTTTCAGCTTAAAAGTCCCTTTTCAGCTTAGCGAGCACAAAGGGGCAGCAGGCCATTTTCTGGAGACCGCTGAGGAAATTCAGTCCCAGCCGGCATGCCGGTTTTTTTCGCAGGTCCCCAGCTCCGGGCCGACATTTCGGGCCGGGCCCCTCGAGGCGCATCCTCTAGGTGGCACAAGCACCGCTCCTAAAATTCGCACCATTTGGCAACTTTCCGACAGACCCCTGCGATCAAGAACAGAAAAGCAAACAGCAAAAAAACAGGTGGGAGGTGGGACGCCGCCACACTTCAACAGGCAAACACTAATACAGAGACATTTTGGACCGCAGATCAATGCCTGATTTTGCCCCTGAGCTGCCTGCCATCTCCCGAAGCACGGAGAGGTGTCACATCAGCCCTGACATCACGACTCGTGTCTGCTGCAGCTGGAGTGCACCAAGCATCCCATGTGTGCTTCACCTGCCTTGCACGGCTTTTGCACGGTGAGGAGCTGCTCCTGCCACAGGTGTGCTCTACATTCATCTTCTGTTTATAGCAAAATGGTATCTTGTTGCTTGCAGGCATTACCAATGGCCGGATGGCAAGAGGGAAAAACAAAAGCAAAGAGCTTATTTGAAAGGCTTTATTCATGTGGCATCTAAAGTGGTGGTGCTGTTCTTCGCTGTCACCTCTGTGCAGCACCACTGATATAATAAATATCAAGTAAACGTGTGGTGGCCACAGGCACATTGTGTGCCCTTCAGGTAGGTAAACAATCAGGAGATACAAGAGGATAAAACTAAGATGACGAGGAGTGATTCCCTAAGTGTTACAAGATTCTCCACTTCCTAAGAGCTGACCATTAAGTTTTTAGATATATTTTTTAAATTTTTTAGAACTCAGTTTCAAAAGCCACATCAAACTTTGCTAGTCAGAAGTCCTCTCCATTTAGCTGAGCAGCTGGAGAAGCTGCATCTGGCACAGCATGTGGAGGAAACCACATGCCTGGTTTGTACTGCAGATGGGCAGCCGCCACCAGCCAACGCTGCCCGCCACCAGCCAACGCTGCCCATCCCTGGGGAGCCCAGCACACAAACAGCCACCACAACCACCCACCAGGGGCTTTCTGCCAGCAGTCACTGATCTGGGGTCCAACCCAGGCTGCTGCCAGCCCAGTGACAGAAAAAAAGAACAACAGACAGACAGGCTCAGGCTGTGGTGCTAACGGTCTGCCTCTGCACAGGGAGCTGGGCTGCCAAATGCAGAAACCTGCACCTGATGTTGCACAGTTTTGCTGAGGAAGTAACAGAAGGGCTCTGGAGCTGTAAGGTGGTAGTCCTTAAAGGGGGCAGCAAGAACTTGGCATGGGATCAAGTAGACTTGCTGAATTAGTACATGTTAAGGATGTACTAAGGATGTAGATGGCACAAAGCCTGGGAGATGCATTGAATGCAGCAGCAAAGAGTAACTGAAATGAAGGGAAATAATGATGATGATGATGATGATGGTGATAATAATAATAATAATAATAATAATAATAATAATAATAATAATAATAATAATAATAATAATAATAATAATAATAAAGCAAGACGGATTTTGTATTTTTGCTAATAAAGGCTTTTATTTTTTTTAACAGGTGCAGGTATTTCCTATCACAGTCCATTCCTACACCAAGCCTTTAGGTAGATGCACAACATTTTGTAAAGGACCACAAGGTGTTTAGAAGCATCTGAGCCTACAGGAATGCTAACTAATGTGCACTGGTGTTGACAGGTGGGCACGGTGCCATTGCAGCATCAACAGAAAGCAAAACACCTGTGTTTTCTAGACAATCACCTCCCTCGTGAATATATAACTCCAAAGCAAACACATGCCCGAATGTGGTGATAGCAGCCGCCACGGGCCACCCCCAAAAGAAACAGAGCAGCGCAATAGCTCGCAGTGCAGATGGCAGTTCGCTCTGCCGTAGTAGCAGGATCAGCAATGGAGCTGCATCCCCCTTCTCGGGGCTGAGCCTCTGCTGCTGCAAGAGAGTAGTGAGGGGGTCAGGAGCAATCCCTGCCCCTGGCACAGGTTGCCCTCATGCAGTCGCTCAGCATCACGAATCATCCCAAACTACTGTGGATTGTAGCACAAAATATGTGTGCCCACGAAAAGTGATGAACCTGTGGCCTTCTCCCCTCTTAGAGCATCGTCTGTGCCTTAGAGCCAGGAAAAGCAGCATTAGTGAAGTGAATTTTATGAAGGACAGCAGGGTTATAGGGTGGCTGTAGCATCTAACCAAAGGTAAACAGGCATATGAAGAGCCATATTGTAATTTAAAAGCATGAGAAAAAGGGCTGCTCAGGGGACTATTTTTAACAGAGTATTGTAAGACTGCAATCAGCAGGGAGTCTGCTGGCACCCAGCTGATAGCCCCTCCAGTGTCATGTATGCCTCTTCCACAGTGAGAGGACAGAGATGATTTAATCCACATTTCTAAACAGGATTGTTCTTCTATGTTGTCTTATCAAAGCTTTTGTAGGAAGCACTTGATATGTAGGAAGTTTAAAATGCAGCATGACACAAATTTAACATGCTTCACTCTTGAAACAAACAAACAAACAACAACAACAACAATAAAAAATAAGTCTGACAAAGTGAAGTTTTAATGACAAAAACATTAACAGTTTATCTGGTCTAAAAGAAAAGGACAGTTTACAGAAAGATCTCCTCAGGTGGAAACAGTTTCATTCTGCACTACACCATAATATGCTTTCTTTATCATTTAAAACCACCTAAGCTACCCATGTCCTATAAAATGTCTTGTTCTGTCTGTATATGCCTTATACAAATCACAAGAACACCAGCAGTGCTGTATTATCAATTTGAAGTTGTTTTAAAACATTTTGTGACAAGACAAAATGTTTTGGCCAAGCTTGTCCTAAAATACTTGATATTAAAGCACACTTATTGTTCCACCTACTCATATTTCGGCAACCATTTGATAAACTACAAAGTAAATCCCTTTCATTACTCTATTTACAGAAAACATCTGTGTGCTCATGTTAAAAATAAACCTACTATATCTTAAGTCCAAGGTCATGTGCTTTTAGAAACCAACACGGTATCACAGTAGGCCTTTTCTGACCATGTGGTATCTCCTTGTTTATGACTAATTATGATAGCTAAGAACAGTAGAAGTGTTTTCAGAAGTCAATTTTGAGCTTAGAGATTCTTGCATAGAAAACATTTTCGTTGAGGATTAAAATATTTTTACCATGTAACACCAAATTTGATTGCCTGATCAGTTTTGTTTTACTGTGGGAGACGTTTGCTTTCACCATCAGCTACATCTGCAGACCTAATCATAACGCACATTTCTGCCTGAAATTATTCAAGCAGAAAATAATTTTACTTATAGAGCAGAACATTTTGACCATGTCCCTCCCCCCCAAAAAAAATGTAGTAGGAATGTATTTCTAGTCACACACACAAAAAAAAAAAAAAGAGCTAGAAACACCACCAAACACAAAGCAGAACACAGACTGAGACCAAACACATCTCAAATGTGTAGGGAAGACTTAACAGTGTCTTATTTATGCAACGTAAATATTTCAGCAGTAAGTACAAGCTCTCAAAGTGCATGTTTGCATGGGCAGATATTGTACACATATTATGCATTCAGTATTTTACTAAAGCTTATTTTGCTTGCAAAATAGGCTGCAAACAAGCTAACTGGACAATAAGGCATGTTCGGTACACTACTGTAAACTAATAAATAAATAAATAAAGCAGCATAGTAAAGAAATTCTAATGCTAAGCACCATCCAACCATTCATTGTACAAAAAATACTGAATGCCTTCAATTAGATCTACTGCTAGTACTTCCCCTTCCAACAGAGTTTTGGCTGTGATTCAGGCTCAGTCTCAAAACTCAACCCTCTGCCCTTCACTCTGTCTCCAGAGCTGCATATTGTCAGTGTGGCAGAAAAGCCTGCAGCTCTAATACATGCTTTTAAAACAATCTGGTAAGAAATGGAAAGCAAAATAGTTCATATTCAAAAGTGGAGTGCAGACTGGACATAGGCTAAAACTTCATCCTATGTTTTTTCATCTCTTGTACGATACTTACACTTCTAGCATTTAATGAATATTCTGGAGAAACAATGCTGTGGTTAAAGTCAAACTACTTCCCCACCACTCTGGTGAATTTTTGAGCCAGTCCAGGGAGCAACTCTATCCTGCTTCCTGCTTTTTGGTAGCCCCAGTGCCTGAGCTTATGTGATTAGGTAGAAGAAAGGTCTTAGCTTTTTGCAACAGTTTGAAAATATCACCCTAGTAATTGATATAATTAATGAGTAAGGTAAACATAATGAAAAAAAATATGTTTTAAAGTGTGATAGTCTGGAGCATTTATATGGTGACTCCTGACTTGGGCTTGACAATAGCTGGTGAACAGCATCCGGCTCCTTGTATTCCCAGTAGTGCACCAGCAAGCTCAGGAAGATCAGGCATGGTACTCCTGATAATTAGTTTTCAAGATGATCTACAAAGGAGAGTGGGTTAAAGGGAATGAAAACTCCTAGTGCTTTTCATTTCCTCAAAAATTCGTGGACTTTACAAAAGCAAGACAAAACTAATTTAACAAAAATTCTTTGCAAGTCAGCTTTTAAAATACGTCTTGACCCCCCTACCTCCCCTCCCTGTGTTACTTTCTCAAAGGTAAGGCAGGCACAGCTACTAAGTGAAAAATCCAGAAACATTCACTGCACTCTCAGCTAGCAAAGCTCTCTTTGCAATCAGATGGCAAGATGATTGAATTAAAAAAAAAAAATGTAGAAAGCAATAAGCCCTTGGTGTCCATGGGCTAAGGGAAATTAAAATTTCATATTCCTAGATTTCTGTATGTTAGAATAATTCACCTAAGTGCACCCCCAACTCCCCTACATGGAATAATTCACATCCTTGTGAGTGTGAGTTGCCTGTATCTCAGAAATCTTTATCCTTTGTTCTTCGTTGGGGTTAAAAATACATATCTATATAGATACAGCAACTGATAATGGTAACTGACTGTAAGACTAAACTGAAACTACAGATTCCCAGCATTACCTCATATACAGCTAAACTGTGGTGAGAAAATTGGTAGCCTTCAGCAGCTAAACTGAAGCACGCTCAATCAAATAGAAAAAGCTAACATGATTTTCCAATCAGATCTGACAGATGCATTCAAGCTGAAACAGAAGAATTGTCATTAATGGTGTAACTCCATATACGTATGCTTGAGGACTGTATTAAATGTTTAATTAAAGAACTGTTTAGTGAGAATTTAATGCAATTCGGTAACCTACTTACTGATTGTGGAAGATGGCTGCTGTGTCTGCTGTGTTAAGCTCAGTTCAGCTCCCAGTTTGCACATTACTTGTCTCACAGCCTTTCTTCAGACACTCCAAAAATGACTGCCCTGAAACTGCAGAAGGCAAGGCTCGTGTACAGGGTGCACAGCAGCATTTGGCATGTGGCTTTATGTATTTCAAGCATGTCACAAATTAAGCAGCCTTTCTCCTTCTGTCTTAGGGGCCTATGAGCCCAACATTTACACATAAAAGTTAGCCACAGAGATGGAGTGATTTTCTAGGTACCATATAGGTAAGCAATGGAAGATGAGCAGGATTACTTGGACTCCAAGCTGTTCTGCTATACAGATGCCACAAAAAGTAGCTGGGCATGTGCTAGACTTTCTTGACTGTTTTCTGGATTCTGCATTCATGGCTCTGTATTCAGCTAAACCTTTGGATACATAGAAATCTGCATATGCTTTGGTAGCTTACAGCTCTCTGGCATTGCTTTGTTTTCTAGACTGAGTACCTACACTACCACTGATGCAGCTATTATGGGAGAACGTCTCATTAAAGGTCCCCAGGAAAGCAAGTGGCATACCCAATGTGGTAACCTCATATGGAGCAAGTTTAAAGCTCTCCTTCAGTGAAACTATAAAATCAATACCTTCAGTAAGAATTGCAGTGCACACAGGGAGTTCATCACAAGCACAGTTAGGCAAATAGCCATGAAATTGCTGGGCTTTTGTCTATGCAGGGTTTTGCAGTGCTTGTGTCCACATTGTTTGAAAGAATGCATAAAGAACAACTGAAAATTATAAATAAATAAATAAATAAATAAATAAATAAATAAATAAATAAATAAAAGTCAAATTCCAAAGTCATGTCAATACTGCTTAAAAGAGACAAAATTAAATTGGAGCTCCTACTTTTACTTCCGCTTGGAAGAAACCCAGAACCCGTGTTTCTCTGTTCTGATCTATTTGTATGTTTATTTCCATATACACAAGGAATGCTAAGTCATCAGTGGTGACTATCTTCTCCTTTCCCAAAGAAACATACCCAGCAAAGGAAGAACAGAACATACTGCTCCAAATATAACTCCCTGAAGGATGAAAGCTAATCGGCGACAAATACGGTAATTATTTTTTTCCTGCCTAGTAGCAACTGGAAACCAGAAACTAGCCCAGTTTCTGCCAGACCAAGCAGAAGAAATCAAGGAAGAAAGAGACTTTTTTACAAAGATGGATTCTCCTCTGCTAAGGATAAGTCTCTCTGCTGTCAGCAAATAGTACCTGGGGGGAGCACTGAATGGTTGCCTTCATTTAAAGGTAAGCAGACCTGCTGCTCTTACAGTAGTGTTATCACTAGGCTGGCGGATTTTTAAAACTTCCCACATATTCACTTAATTTGCATGATTTTGCTTTGTTTTCAAGACCAAGTGATGATATCCCCAAAGAGTCTTTTTAAGCTGTCTTGCTCCATTCTTCTCAGCAGACATCTTTGGTCATTTCCAGGAGTCTGTGATGTTTATTCTCCCCTGTAAAAACAGTGACAGAATTGAAAATGGTAATATTTACTAACTTCCAAACCTGCTTTATCAGTACAAGGTACTTTAAGATTCTACCGCAGAGTAACTTCATTGACAAGTTTTTCAAAATTCAAAGCTCTGTAGCCTGCACTAAACTGCATTTTGTTGTGGCACTGAGCTAGAGCTGTTTGCTCACGTCACAAAACACAGTTTTTCAAGACCATTAATCAGTGAAAACTATGAAAATTTTCTGTAAGTAATGTTTTCCTTTGTGGTAAGCTCCTATTGAGTAATATTGAGCTGATTATGTATTATGCATAGTAACAATTATCTTCCTGAATCTCTCAACATTTTTCTTTTTTCCTTTTGACTGTAGAAATTGGTATCACTGCAGAGCTTGTGGGGTATGTCTTCTTGCCAAGGCATTTTGTCAAGGTTTATATGCATATTTAAAATGCTTGCAGCACACATTTGTAACAGAGTTGCGAATGGCATAATACCTCCCTTACAGATCGTTGCCAGGCCATGATTGCACAATTTAATCTTGCACAATTAACTCTGAAACCGGAAGAAGGCACTTCAAAGAGTGTAAAAGTCCTGAAAGCTGCCACTGATTGGGCAGTGAAATTGTCTTTCCACTAGCAACAGCATATTTAAAGCAGAAGGAGAACACTGTCTGAGATTCCACCTCCAAAGCCAGGCTGTTTTCTAGTGGTATGTTGTACTGTCCTTCATGGACGGGTTTCCACTGCTTGGTCCGGAGAATAAGCATTTATGGATTTGCATACGCACCTTTTTTGAATGTAGACTGCATTTCTCTGGTAGTGTGGGGTGGTGGATTTTTTTTTTTTTCCCTGAACTTCTGGAAAAAACACTAAATATGCCTTATTTTTTATTCATGAATATTTGACAACGTTGTTTCTTGAGGTTTGTAAGAAATCCCAGCCTCTTTGGAGAGCATTGTGAAGAAAGGTTTTTGGTTTTGAGCATCTTATCTACCACATAGCCTTGCAGTAACAAGAGATTTAAAACAAAACAAGTACAAAGTCTGTCCTTCTTTACAGATAATTTTCGTGATTTTTGTTTATGAAAAAAAAAAAAAAGGCACGCCCTGCACAAAATATGTACACAGATCCTTTAGAAATGAACTGTTTTTTATTTCCTTATGGATGAATCTTATTACTGGCAGCAAAGCACTGTCAAAACCCTTTTTCTGCCACTAGTGCTTATCTGCCTTCTAACTGACAGCTGGGATCGGCATTCTGTCTCTACCAAGCTGATTCTGTAATACCATTGTTCATCCCGCTGCTGTCAAAAATAGTTTGAAGTCTTTTTAAGGCTTAGCTATACTACTTGGGAACTGCACTGTACAGTGGTTTAGATGTCAGGGTATGTCGATTTAACTCTTCTCTCTCTCTTTTTTTTTTTTTTCCTTTTTTCCTTTTTTCTTTTCTTGATTATAGAAGTCTGAAATGTCTTTCTCTTTTATTTTATTTTTATGGCACCTAACGCTTGAATGCAAATCCACTACGAAGAAAAGAGATAAAGAAAAAGCAAAACAAAACAAAACAAAATTAATTAATGTAACCAGAGCATCTCTTAATATCAAGAAACTCTGTGTCCTGAATGGAACTTCACTCGTTCCTACACATCTGAATGTAGACATAGCAGTCGGTGAGAATGCGTAGAAACAGGATTTGGCGCTGATTCAATTAGAGGAACATGCCACTCATCGCAAATAAAACCACAAACAAACTGAACACTTTACACAGTTTTCATTGGCCACACCAGTTAGCCACTTTCTGTTTGTTATCGGTGGAAATCACCGGCACCGTCTGGTACTGAAAACAGAGGGCTTTCTTGATAGTATAACTGTGCTCTTCTAAGGTATTGGGCCAAGGAAGAAATGTCATCGTTTTGGTAACAGCTGTTTCACGTAGAGATACGGTCAGCATGAATGCAGGAGGATTGAGAAACGCAGGTTGAGCGGAGTTATGACAAACCTCCCACGAGAATGACCCTGGAGGCTTCGCCTGCCTGTCGCTGTGCACTCAGGTGAGGAGAGAGCTCCTTGTCACGACAGCAGCTACCGCAGCAAGGGCTCATTCCTCTCTGTTTTCCCCGCGTCCTCTCGCACGGCAAGAAGACCCCTCGAGCCTCATCTCCCCTCAAGCAGTGGGTCTGGCTGCGGGTGCAGGGCGGCGTGCGGAGCCCCACATAGCACGGACGGGGCAGACGGACCCTCGTCCCCCGGCCCGCCCCGTGCCCGCCTCTCCCTTCCTTTCCCTTCCCCGCCCCGGCCAGAGCTGGGCAGCGGCCTGGGGGGAGCTGTCCTTGGTGCTGCCGCCGCCCCAAGCCCCCCGCCCCGCCGCGACCCCGCTCCAGGGGAAGCCCGTGGGGGGCTCGGCCGCTCCGGGGGAGGGCTCGGCCACGCTGCGCGGAGTTTGTACGGAGGGAGGGTTCGAAGTTCCGGCTTGGTTTGTTATTTAGTTTTTAAATATATATATTTAAAAATATATATTTTTATATATATATATATATTATATAATATATATTATTATATTATATAATATATATTAATATATATTATGTATATATATATATAATATATATATATATAATATAATATATATTATTATATAATATATATATATGTTATATATATATATTATATAATATATATTTTTTATATATATATAAAGCGGAGAGTTCAGGGGGAAAATAGAGGCGTCGCAGCCGCCTCTCGGTCCTGACGGCGGGCTCTGTGTGTCGCTGCATGTCGTCTGTCGCCCGTGGCTGTGCGAGCTGAGGAAAGCTCGGCAGGGTTTGCCGTTTACCTTAGGAGGGTGGAGCAAGCCTTCGCTGCCCGTGGGCGCCCAGAGAGGTAGGGCAGGCAAGGCGTGGGAGAAGGAGCCGCAGGAACGCGATGCGGGAGCGGCTCCCCTGTCGACATCACCCCGCGCTCCCCGTCGTCCTGCGTCAAACCAACACTTATCCCAGAGTCCTTTTCCTCACGCTTTGCTCAGGCACAAGCGAAAACGCTGTTGCCCTAAAGGGAGAAACAGGGAAAAAAAAAAAAAAAAAGGTGAAAGAAGTGAGGAGATGGGACGCTCCGAGCTCTCTGCCCTCCCGGCCCGGCTGCGGGGAGCCGCTGGGACAGCAGCTTAGCCGCACAGCACCACACAGCACCGCACAGCACCGCGCCGCCCGCTGGCCGCCTCGCCCCGACGGGGCCGCCGCGGGGCCGCTGACATCAGCAGCCGGGCAAGGCGGAGCCCGACGGGGCCGGTCCGGGGCGGTCCGGGGGGGAGCGGCCCCGGCTACGGGGAGAAAACAAGCGGCGGGTCGCCCCGGCGCTGCCCGCGGCCCCGCAGGTGGAGGCGGCCCCGCCGACGGCAGCGCGCAGGCGGCTCGACGGCGGCGGCGGAGGAGGCCGGGGACGGCCGGGGGCTGCCGGGCGCCGTCGCCCCGGGGGTGCGGGCTTGGAGCCGGGCGCGCCCATGGGCAGGGCGCCCCCCGCGGGCCGGCATCGCGGCCGTGCGGCGGCCGCGGCGGTCGATGTGAGGCCGGGCGGCGCCGGGGCATGGCGCAGCGGGCGGGCAGCGCGGCGGCGGACGAGCTGGCCAACGCCGCGGCCCGCGGGGACGTGCAGAGGGTGAGGGAGCTGCTGGACGGCGCGGCGGACCCCAACGCAGTCAACTCCTTCGGCCGGACCCCCATCCAGGTAGGGAGCGGCGGGCAAGGGGACTGCCCCGGGCAGGGGTCCCGGCGGCGGCCACCCCCCGACGGCCGCGCTCGGCGGCTGTGCAGCCGGTGCAGCACCGCGGTTCCCGTCGCCTTTGTGGAACTGCGAAAGCCTACAACGGCCGCAACAGAGAGGTTTTAGTTTCAGCAACCCCGGACTTTGTTTTAACCAACTGAGATAGGATGACTCAGAACCGAGAGCTTTAATGCTCATCTCGCAATAAACGTGTAATAAAAAGTAACGAGGCAACTTTTCAGAAGGATTTACCCCTCCGCCACATTGTCACGTTCTGCTCTATACGCCTATTATTTTTTCCTCTTTCCCACGGAATAATATATGTATATATATATATATATACACATATACATATACGTATATATACACACATATATATACTGTTTAAATACATATATATAATTTATACGTTGTTTAAGATACACAATATATATAATATGTATGATCTGTATAATGTATTTATAATATGTATTATGTTTATACACATATTTTATATATATATATATATATACATATAATTGTTCTCACGGTGTATTAAGTGACGAGCAGAAACATCCGGGTGTGAGAGCCTTGCCCAGCAGACACTGCAGGTACACAGCTAGCACTCTCTGGGGGACTGGCTGCACCCATTTTACAGTCCCGTGAACGTACAGACAGAGGAACTGTCTGTTCCTGGAGGAACAACAGAAATTAGATTTATAAACCCCAGCTAATTTTCGATGTGGTTCTAGACAGCTTCTTCCCAAATTTTAAAAATAAAACGAATCAGGAATAATGCGAGGAGCTATACGCAGGACATGCTGCCAGGGCTTGCAGAACTCTCCCCTACAAAATGTCGGTGCAGCATTTCACCAGAAATACCTGTCCGACGCCGTCCTCTGGCGTCCTCTTTTTTCCGCACCCCTGTGCAACACGGATTTAGCCTGAAGGCGCGACGGGGCGCGCGGGGAAAAACGCAGCCCAGGGGTCCGCGGAGCACCCCGTATGGGCCCGCTGACGCCGTGTCTCCCTCGCTCCCTCCCCGCAGGTGATGATGCTGGGCAGCCCGCGGGTGGCCGAGCTGCTGCTGCAGCGCGGCGCCGACCCCAACCGGCCCGACCCGCGCACCGGCTGCCTCCCCGCACACGACGCGGCCCGCGCCGGCTTCCTGGACACGCTGGCGGCGCTGCACCGCGCCGGGGCGCGCCTCGACCTCCCCGACGGCCGCGGCCGCCTCCCCCTCGACGTGGCGGCGGGGGGACCCCACGGGCCCGTGGGGCGCTTCCTGCGACAGCCTGCGGACGGACCCGTCTCCTAATTTATGGCCCGGGGTGGCGAAGGACGGCGGGATTTTGCCCGCCCGTGCTTTGCGCACCTTCATGCTTTGCCCTCCTCTCTCTCCCTTTTGCACACTGTGAAGATGAATATGAAGGAGAAAACCGCACGGACGGCACAATCAAGCTTTCGTGTCGTGGCTGGGCGCTCGCGCTGCTGACCCTTCTGCCCAAAACTGCGAGGCACCTTCCCCCGTTTCCTTTAAGGAAAATAGGACAGCGGGAGCGCTGAGGCCGGTCTCTCCCTAGCAGAGCAGTGGGAAACTAAGGCTTTGGCAAATACCTTCTGAAAACCACGTAAGGTGCTGTGCATGTCTGTGCATGGACCCGTGGCGCATCTGTGGCTCCTCTCATGAGGTTAGTAAACATGGGACCTGGAAGGAGAAAATAAAGAGCGATTTGTGTCTCTGCAAGCCCGATGCCGCCCTTGCTTGAAGTGATACGTGCAGGTGACCTTCCCTGAGCTACTGCAAGCTTAACGATATTTTGCAAGAAATGATGGCGGTTGCAAAACGAGGGCGTCACGTAAATACAACTTAAAAAAAAACATATGTCCATGCTCGGCCCCAGCGTTTCCCCAACCTGCCTAAAAGTGGAACACTTGTTGAAGAGACAACAGAGCCGAAAGACATTACAACGACTCTGCTCCTGCAGGAGGAGCGGGACGGAGGAGGGGGAGCTAGATTAATCGCCCGAGGACTAATGCCTATCTCTGTGGGAAAGACTCGCGTGAACCTCCCACGCGCGACAGCCCCGGAGCTGGTCATAGAGAGGGCAGCGGGACGGAACGGCCAGGCAACTCCGGCCTCACACCCCGGTGTAAACCTTGAGCACTATCCGTGAAGAATACGAAGGAAAAAGAGGTTTCCTTTTGATGTGCGTTCACGGTTTCCACCTCTTTTATGCATAAACAGTAAGAATAATATATATACTTATATATAACTTAATGTAATTTATTAAAATATGCCATTCGCGACAATATAATTTCATGCAATGCCTGCTTAATAATTTTTTCTTGTAAGTTGATATTTTATAAATGCGTAATTATGCCGTTTATCTATTTAACGTGTCCATTTCAGAAAAAGATAAGCACACACATATGTGTATATAAAAGCATTTTGATTATCTATCTATCAAGCCTATGTTTCTGCTTATCGTTGATTTTATTTTTTTTATACGCAACACGTTCGCTCTAAATAATGACCACATTTTTACGCACGTAAAAATGCAACACGGATTTAGCCTGAAGGTGCGACGGGGTGCGCGGGGAAAAACGCATTTTTACGCACGTAAAAATGTACGAAAAGCTCACTCTACATTTTATCAACACTGGTTTAGTTAAGCTTTGCCGAGGGTCTTTATTACATACGTATGTTTATGTAGAGAATAGCTTTTAAAATCGCGGCGGGGGATGATGCCGCTCTATCTCTGGGCTCACGTCGCAGCCGCGAGCGGCGGAGGACGGTGGCGGGCGGGGGCCGGCGGGGGCTGGGCTGGTGGACGTCAATAGCCAGAGGGGGGCCGGGATACAGCTCGGGCATGGATTTAGGGCAAGGCTAGAGCGTGGCGACCTCCCTTCGTACGAAAAGTAAGGGTTTAATGAGCTACTCCTCTAGCCTCAGCTAGACCAGGATTCCTAGTTAACAGGTCGTTTTCGCTGAGCACCAGAATTTGATTTAAACCATTTCCATTACGGACTGTGAAACAAAAACGACAACAACAACATCAGTTATAAACCCAACAGCATCGCATAAAACCGGTGGGGAGAAAAATAAATAAATAAATAAAATAAAAACCACCAACTCCCCTCGGTTGCCCTCCTTACACCGCCAAAAGGTTCCTTCAAAACCCCGCAGGGCCAAGTGCCTAATTGCCATAAATCTACCTCACCGCCTGGGTATCGATACCCTTGCTCACTGCGGGGGACACTCACCGGGGGTGGATGGGGGTTCCCCGGCCCAGGGCTGGCTCGGCTGCGGGAGCTTCACCGTGCGCGTCGTCTTCCCTCACCGGCACCGGCTGCGGGGCTGGGAGCCCCCTGGAAACGACAGCGGTTGTGAGCAGCAGAAACACAAATTTCTGAGAGCTCCGCGCTCAGTGCCTCGCACGTCTCGGTTTTGGCACCGCCGGTGGAGCCGGGCAAGGTGGGATGGATGCTCGGCCAAGCGCTCAGCGTTGGTGGGTATTTGGGTTTCTATTGAGCAAAGCGCGCACTCGTCCTCCCACCGCCGCTCCGGCACCTGCACCCTGCAACCCGGCGGGCGTTGCGTTGCATTCGTTTCTCTCGGTTTTGCCTTGTGCGCCAAGGGACGACAAAAAAAAAAAAAAAAAAAAAAAAAAACAGAGAAAAAAAAAAAAAGCACAGCAACAACCCGCTATCTATCGAATCGTTTTCATTTCGAAATGGCTGATTTCAGTCACCCGTTTCCCAGGCTCGAAAGTGGATTCGCTCCAGGCAAAAGCTCTACGGGCTCTTCTCCATGAGCATTGTTACGGTTACTCCGTGCCCGGGCAGAAGAAGGAAACTTCCATTATTTTCGCTGTTATTTCTGTTTGTCCAGCCAGGGGAAGGAGGTGTTTGGTGGGGGTGGGGAGGGCGGGGGGTTCCGAGGGGGGTCCCACCCGCATATATTCAGAGCTGTCTCCCCTCCGCTGCCCGGGGCCATCCCCAGCGGCTCCCTGCAGCCCTTGCACACCCCCACCCCCCCGAGCCGCGCCGAGCCGAGCCGTGTCCAGCCGGGCCAAAAACCGAGCTGAAGAAAGCGAAGGTGCTCCCGCAGCACCGGTAGCCTCCCAGCCCGCCGCCCCTCTCCGCGCTGCGCACCGAGGTAACCCCGACACAGCGACAGGGGTGTGGGCTGGGAGGTGTTTTTTTTGGGGGGGAGGGGAGGGTTGTCCCCCCTAGGACGGGACGGGGCCGATGGGGGACCCCAAGCTCAGCCCGGCGACAGCGCCTGCATCCCACCCGAGGGGATGCGCCGGCAGGTTGCGACCCTGCGCTGCACCCCCCCCGGACCGTCCCCCGTCCTCCCCCCGACCTTCCCAAAATCACAACCCCCAACCCGAAAGCAAAAGCGGGCCGGTATCAGCGAGCACGGCCGGGGAAGGGGGCGGCGGAGAGGAAGCAGTTAATTACCCGTGTCTGTTACCGGCCCGGGGGGGAGAGGAGACGAGATCCGCTTTTTTATTTATTTTTTTTTTTCAATTATTTTCGCTCCGCTATTCAACGGCCCCGCGGCGTATTCAAATGGAGCCACGTGACGAGGAAAGAGCTGCTCGCCCGGGCCAATGCTGCACGATCCGCTAGCCACCGTCTCCGGGACCCGGCCGCGGCCCCGCGGGGGCGGGCAGGGGGTCGCGGGGCGGCATCACGCCTCCCTCCGCGCGGCACCCGCGGGCTTACCCCCGAAAAAAATTAAAAAAGAAGGGAAAAAAAAAGTGAAATCAACCCCCCCCCCTCTCTCCCCAGACGGAACGGGAGGCGGTGTGGTTGCGGGGGGGCGGGAGGGAGGCAAGGACATGTCGTCAAGGCTTTATTTGAAAGCCCTCAGAGGGCTGCGATTGGACGCCTCCCGCGGACCGGTCGGCGGCCGTGCTCAGCGGGGGGAGCCGGTGAGAGGAGAGAGCGGCCCCGCAGCCCCCCCCCGGCCCCATCCCCTGCCGCCCGCCCGCCTCCCGGGGCAGGAGCCATCATCATGATGGGAGGCGTTTAACGGCGGTGGGGGGAAGGGGAGGGAGGGAGGTAAGGCGAAATGAGGAGTCGGAATTAGCCAAACGGAAAAGAGAAAAATAAAAAGAAAGAAAAAATAAAGGGATACAAAAGGAAGAAAAAAAATAAAAAGAAAGGAGAAAATAAAGGAGAAAAGAAGAAAGGAAAGAAGAAAAGAAAGAAGAAACGAAAGAAGAAAAGAAAGAAGAAAAGAAAAAGAAGAAAAAACAGAAGACAAAAAAAAAGAAGAAAAAAAAGGAAAAAAAAAAGAAAAAAAAAAAAAAGAAAAAAATCCTCTCCAATGAATGGAGGGTGAGGGGGCCGACTCACCGTCGGGGCCCCATCGGGGCGGTATTTCTGCCGCGGCCCCGCCGCCGGGGGCCGCCAGGCGCCCATGCCCCCCCGGATAAGGTGCACCGTGCGCTGCCGGCGCCCCCGCCGCCGCCGCCTGGCCCTGGCGCTGGCGCTGGGCTGGCGCATCTTCCGCGGGGTCGCCGCCGCGCTGCGCGGATGCGGGCCACCGCGCCTCGCCCTCAGGCTGGTCCTGCGCAGGAGGCGCCGCGGGAGCCCCCGGCACGGGTAGGGATCGGGGGGCGCCGGGGGGGCGGCCAAAAAAAGGGGAGGGGGGTTGCGGAGGGGACGGTGGCGGCCGCCGGGAGCGATCGGGCTGCACCGGGAGCACTGTTTGCACGGTCTCGGCAGCATGCTCGTTTTTTTTTTTTTTTTTCTCTTTTCTTTCTTTTTTTCATTTTTTGTGTCCCCCCCCCCCCCTTTTTTTTTTTTTAGCGCGGCAGGTTACTGACAGCTCGGCACGACCTATTTCTGCCTCTTCTCTCTCCCCCACTCCCAGAGATATTTTCTTTTCTGCTTCTCTGCTCTGCTCTCAAACCAAAATAACCCCACCGCCCCTCGCAGGCTGTTCCTGGCGAACGAGGAACATAAACTATGGCCCTGAAAAGAGAAAACGGCCACTGCTTCCCGAGCATGTTTTACTTTTCACTGCTGCGGCCGACAGGGAGATACACCGGCCTGTTCTGCCTGTCCTCGCTGTTACATAAATACCCACAATAAAGGGTGGAAAGGGTAATTAAAACTCATGCTCACGGGACCTCCGGAGACACCCGGAGCTCGGGTGCTGCGAGAGGAGGGCTTTTTCCTGATTTCGGAATGCAAAACTGGACTGCTGAGGATCTGCGCAGTGCAGCTTGGGCCTCCATCATTGTGTACAATCGCAGACATAATGAAAAATAAAGCGATTGTTAAGTTTTGTGAGCATTTAAGGGTTGTTTTGTAATATCCTCGCAGAGGAACACACAGCCTCCTCTAACCGAGAACACAGCCTGGAGCTATGTAGAAAGGCAAAGGGAGGAGAGAAGGAAAATAGAAATAACTTTATGAAAACACCTACCAAAAAAAAAAAAAGGAAAAAAAGAGAATATTTTTTATAGGCAAACAACAAAAATAAACCTATCATACTATTAGACTCGAGGTGTGAGGAAAAGAAATTCACAGTGTGCCTGCTTCAAGCTTCGGTTTAATCATTCACAGCGCTTTCTGACGATCCAGTGTAGTGATAATATATTTTTTTTTTAAAAAAAAGAAAAGAAACAATTTACAGTTTTCCTCTTGACCTTGAATTACCTAGTTTCTTGCATGTTTAGCAGGCCTAATTTCTTATTTTATTTTTTTTTTTCATTAAATAGATGAAAAAGAAACCACAAACTCTGGCTGACCCTGAAAAGCACGAATGTCAAGTGTAAAACATAAATATGTAAGGTGCTGTTTATCTCGCAGTACAGGTAGCAAGAACAATAAAAAAAATAATAATAATAAAAAAACCTTCAAGGATCAAGCAGTGTGGCATCTGTTCTTTTCTTTTTTCCTCTTTTTTTTTTTTTTTATTTTTATTTTTCCACACTTGGCATAAACTACTTTATTCTTTTTTCTTTCTTTCTTTTATTTTCTTTTTTATTTTTTTCCCCTCTTTTTGTTTCTCTAAAGGGAGATTAAGGTCTCCTGAAATTCTAGTTATGTCTAGAATAGTGGCTGAACTTTTCTGAAAAGCAGATTCTAAAGGATACGAGTGGAGGTAAGACAAGGGTATGAGTTTTGCAAAGAAGAGATTTTCACTTTTCTTTAATTGCGGTGCTTCCAACATATAATGTAATAATATTAGATTTACTCACACAAAATGCACACAAGCATTTTGGTGGCTTAGAGACAGTGAACACCTAACACACAGTCCTCGGGAACTTTCTTTGCAGGAAGATGGTGGCTTCATATTTGGATTAGTTCGAAATATATTTTAGGTGGAAAAAAAGTTCGGGTTTATAAAAACTTTGTGTTTCATAAATAATGGGTTTTTAAATAGGCTGCTTTTGCCCTTCTTTCCTATTTAGAGAGTCGGCTGCTCATCTCTAGGATTGTCCAAGATAAAAATGCTGAATTAGATAGATAGAACACAGCAAGTTTTAATTTTATTTATTTATTTATTTTCCGAGTAGTAGGGGAGAGAGAGAAAGCTCTTTTCGTTGAAGCAGTGTTGAAGGAGCTGCTTCTGACCCCCGAATGTGTCTGAGGCAGGGACCTACACTATGTAGGTCAGTGGGAGCACTGCTAAGTGTATGCGCCTTGTCAGAAAACTGTCTACACGGTGACCTATTTTTCTTGCAAAAATCGACACCTATTTTTTAGAACAATTTAAAAAGATTGTGCCTATTTTTTTGCTTTTTTTTTTTTTTTTTTTTTTTTTTGTGTGTGTGTGTGTGTGTGTGTGTGCGGGTGTGTGCTTATTTATTTGTCTTTGATTTGCTATTTGTTTTTTAATGATGGTAGTGTTTTGCCTGACAGATACTTAATTACTTTTTGTAGACTATGAGATGGTTACATGAAGGTATTAGTTTATTTCACTTTCTGATGAATCCGTATCTCAAAATGGAGGAATGAAGGACAGATTATTATATATATATGTATATATTTCCTTTTCTTTTTTTTTTTTTTTTTGTGGGGGGGGGGGGGACGGACGGACTGTGTAAGAAACGCGCATAAGGATATTTTCACATTATCTATGGCAGCAGATCACATTCAGAAATACGTTCTGCCTAAGTTTACAACAGACAAATAGGGAAACAGAAAACCACGGTATTTATTTTCGTATGTATTTCTTTGTCGGTGATGTTTTTTATATTTTTCATCTCGTCTTTTATGAACAAAAAACCTCTGCTGAGCAACTTCTAAAAATGAACTCGTCTGAAATAAAGGTATTAGATTTTATTGCTCTTACCCAATATGTGCAATTGTTCCGAGATTTTAACCTGAGGGGTGGAAGAATACTGTTCAACCATTTCTATTCTTCAGCTTTGTTTCATTTTTAGCATAGATCTGAAAAAACTTTTTTTTTTTTTAATGTAAATCAGGTTACTTCCATGCATCCTTTCCATCGCATTCCTACTTCTGCCTTTCTTGCACCTTTTTTCGCCTATTTACAGGCGAGGGAATGCTGGTGTTGTGTTCTTTATACTTTGTCTTTTTATGGCATTTGAGTAAGCCGTAAACTGATTAACAAAATACTTGTTAGAGCATAAAATAATTAAAGTAAATGTTTTGAAGTACGTGGCTCGTGTGTGTTAGTGTGTGCTGTTGTTACCGATTTTGTTTGGCTTTTATTTGGTTTGTTTTCGGTGACGGTTGTGTGTTTTTTTTTTTCGCTAAAAGAGAAAAAAAATAAGCCTGATTAACTTTCAACAGGGCATAAAATGGCTGCTTTTGGTAGATGAAAATTACTTTCTCCGTGCTGTTTGCTATTATCAAAACATCTCAGAACAATTCTCAGGATTCCCATAGCGTGGTATGGAAATGAATCTTTTTTCAGTGTCAAAGATCTGTATTGCTGAGCAATGGCTTTAGAAAGAAATAGGGGGAGAAATGGAAGGTAGTGAGACTATTTAATGTAGGCTGATCTATTTGTCCCCTTCAGGAACACATCTCTGCAGTAACATTATTTTGGGTAGATTATTTGGGGGGTGGCCTCTCCTCCCTTTCCCCAAAATGTAATCAAGATGCAAGAGACGTTTTCAAAATACATTCACCCAGACTCAGCGATTATTTCCTTTACTTTTGAAATGACAGTATGTTGTCGTGTTTTGATTAATTTGAGGTCATTTGTTGGTACTAGAATTGTGCAAAAGAGGATTTACATTTGTGGGGGAAACATAATATGATTTTATTAATAGCTGTTACAACCGTATATTTTTAACGGTGTAGCAGCTTGACGAGTGTTTTTATTGTTGTTTTTTTTTTTTGTTGTTGTTTGTTTGTTTGTTTTGGCGGGTCAGTATTGCTAGCACGGGGACGTATTTTATGTTTGACACTATCCTGCAATTTTGCAGGTTTCAGGAGTTATATCAGACGATGCAGAGATGCAGGAGATGCATACAGCATACAGGCCGTCTGACTCCCCTAGCAATTTATCTTCACTTACAAATATACTGATGTACGAGCATAGTTGCTTTTAAACTTAAATATTCGTGGAAAGACACGCATGCAATATATTTTATACACAAACACGAGTGAATAAAATCTATAATCAGCAGCATTTCATGGAAATAGATATCACTCATGACAACATGCAGCTCAGCCGTGCCTTAGTGTGGACTTAAAATGTGAAGGCACTTGACAGGCATAATCGAGGAGGTTTTGTATGTTTGTTTGTTTGCTTGCTTGTTTGCTGCCCCCCGAATTTGTCTTTTCATGCCCACGGCACGAAATGACAGAGAGCGTATGTCATGGTGGCACTTTGCCTGTTGAATGGGGGACACTTTCCTCTTAATTCCTTCGGCATCGTGGACTTAAAAAAAAAAAGAGAGAGAGAGAAAAAGGGAAAAAAAAAAAAAAAAAAAGAACACTTTAAAACAAGGTTGGTGGATTTCTTTCTTGTTTTATTTCTGTATCCTGTGGCCGCCAGCCCCTGCGCCGTGCGCTGCGGCCCCGGTCGGGAAATTTCCCCGATCTCCTGCGTGGCCCAAGATGGGGGTAGTTCCGTGCTTATTTCTCTGCATCCAAGCGTGGTCGTCGGCCTGTAAAGATGCAAAATCTCGTTTTTCTTCACCAAAATCCCACGTTGTGCCCGGACGGAGTGGCCGGGATAGTGTCAAATTGAACAGAGGCATTTCTACGTGGCAGGCACCGGTGGTCGCACGGTTTTTCTGCGACTAAAAAGAGGAGATTAGGGAACTGACATTGAGGAGAGAGAAAAAAAAAAAAAAAAAAAAAAAAAAAAGAGCTTCCTTAATCTGTTTTCTGTGTTTGCTCATTTCTGTGGAGTTTACCCCTGCCAGACCTCGGCAGTGGCTCGGGGTCGCCCCACTCCCCGTGAGGCTCTGCGTGAGGGTGGGAGCCTTATCTTGCATCGCCTCCCTCACCCCCCTTCCACGCGTGTCCGCCCGCCGTCCGGAGGGGCTCCGGAGCTCCTTGAGGCTCCCCTCCGACGGCGGGGTCTCTTGCGGGGGTGAGGTGTGGGGTCCCCGGAGCCCCTTTGCGGGAGCCTCTTTGTCCGGCAGGGACGAAGGGGAGGGAGGAAGGCGGGTTGAGTCAGGTGCTTTGTTTTGGGGGTCTGCGCTGCAGCCGGGTGATGCCGGCCCCCAGCCGCTGGCTGTGGGGCTGTAGCGGCGCTCCGTCCCGTCGGGGTCCCGCCGCGGGTCTTCCTCCCCACGGAGGCTTTTGCGGAGGCTGGGGCGAAGCTGTCCTCTTCTGCCGGGTGCCACTAGATGGATCACTGACTTCCTGCGGGGGCACGGAGCTCTTCCTCATCCGGGCTGCGGGGGGCAGACCCCAGACCCACGTTACCAAGGGGCTCGGGGCAGAGCACCCCTATCCCCCACCCGGAGGCAGAAGGGACATTCAGCCCTCTCTCAGCGGCCTCCCTCCGCCCCGTCGGGGATCCTCCTCCGTGTCCTACTCGGCATAACCGCGGCATTATCCCACCTGCCCGAGCCGGGGGTGGGGTCGCAGAAACTCGGAGCGGGAGCCGACCCCCACCCGTGCCACCAGCCCCCCTCGGGCTCACCCGCAGCAGCCGGGGACTGCACCTCTGGTGCTGCACGTCTCCCCCGCCCTCCGACAGCGCCACGGGGCCCGGGAGAGGGGCCCTGGCCGGGGTCCAGGGGTAGGAGGGGAGGAAGGAGGAGGAGGAAGAAGAGAAGGAGGAAAAAGAGGAGGAGGAGGAGAAGGAATAGCTGAGACTAACGGGTGGCGATAAAGGGGAGCGGGTTGTGGTATCTCCGGCGGCAGTGATGCAGGGACCCCCCCGGGGCAGCCCCCTCGGGGACCGCCTGTGCAGCGCCGCGGCCCGCGGGGACCTGGCAGAGGTGCGGGAGCTGCTGGAGGCGGGCGCGGACCCCAACGGGACCAACTCCTTCGGGAGGACCCCGCTGCAGGTAGGGAGCCCGGGGTGGGACGGGGGGCTCTGGGCGGGGGTCTCTGCCACCGCTGCACCCACCCCCGGAGCCGCGGGCGGAGGAGCCGCGGGGTGAAGGCACTGCACCTTTCCGCACCGCTCCGCAAAGCGCCCGTCCGACGGCTCGCCGCTGCGGGAGGCTGCGGGAGGGCTAGAGGGGCGCCACCGGAGGCAAACGAATTGTGCCAGAGGGTATCTGAAAGGAGAATCGATGTGCTCAAGCACATCGAGGTGCTTGAGCGGGTCCAGAGAAGGGCGACGAAGCTGGGGAGGGACCTGGAGAACAAGTCCTACGAGGAGCGACTGAGGGAGCTGGGCTTGTTCAGCCTGGAGAAAAGGAGGCTCAGGGGCGACCTTATTGCTCTTTACAGATACCTTAAAGGAGGCTGTAGCGAGGTGGGGGTTGGCCTGTTCTCCCACGTGCCTGGTGACAGGACGAGGGGGAATGGGCTAAAGTTGTGCCAGGGGAGGTTTAGGTTGGATGTTAGGAAGAACTTCTTTACTGAAAGGGTTGTTAGACACTGGAACAGGCTGCCCAGGGAGGTGGTGGAGTCACCATCCCTGGAGGTCTTTAAAAGACGTTTAGATGTAGAGCTTAGGGATATGGTTTAGTGGGGACTGTTAGTGTTAGGTCAGAGGTTGGACTCGATGATCTTGAGGTCTCTTCCAATCTAGACGGTTCTGTGATTCTGTGATAATTCTGTGAGAAGTGGGACCGCCAAATCCGCTTCCGAACGGGTTCGGGGAGTTGGCTGCACTTCAATCGTCTTCATATATGTATTTTTTTCACCCAAGTATAGTTTTTTTTCCCAAAAGAAATCGAAGGGGGACCACATGCTAGTATTTCCGTGCAAAAGAACGGCACAGGAGACCCCGCAGAAATTGTCACAGAGTAGAAATTGTGACTTGCAACGATGTACACTTAGTAGTCACTATTATTAGTGTTTTTAATATTCAATATTAATCAGAGGAAGAAATTTGAACTGATAGATAGAAGCACCACTGTTTAGTGGAGTGGCTTTCCAGGGATTTTGAGAGATAACAGTGTATTATAGACATATTTAAGCTGATTTTTTAAAAATGCTCGCTGAGCAATTAATACACCGTGATTTAAACCGCAGCTGTGTATTTCGTGATGAGGTTTTCTCGAGTTATCGTTTAAACCGATGTATTTAATGTCTCACCAGCTAAGCTGAACGGCCATTTTGCTTTTGCACTTCATATGTGAAAGGAAATATTTTTTCTAAAATAAGTTGCAGATGGAAAGAGATAATAACCACTGAGAGAGTAATTCGTTTTGTTTTTATTCTAGGTTCAAAGTCCAGGAGAAAAAGGTCTCCTTTCTTGTTTTGTTTGTTAATTTTATCTTTTTGTTTCACCTCATTTCAGAGTGAGAGCAAGCTGTTTCCCTTACTTCGCAAAATGGCTGCCAGACTGATATGTGAACTGTCTTTGTGAAAAACTATAAACAGAAAGTTATATATAGTTACAGTCTTAATCATTTTTGCTCTTGTATTGTAAACAAACCAAAAATTAGTGTTCCATAACCGGACTATTTTCAGAAACAAAATAGTAAGAGAACCTATTGTCTCAAGATATTTTCTACAGTTTTAAAATTCAATTTACAGAGGTTAAAATTCCTCTGAAATCCACAAGGAAAATGCATGAAGTAAAAAACTCCAAGTGACTTTTGTTTGTTTGTTTGTTTGTTTGCTTCTTTGTTTGCTTCTTTGTTTGCTTGTTTGTTTGTTTAGTGGTGCACGATCAAACCTTTCCAGAAGTGTCTGCTTTGAGTTCAGTTGCAGAGTAATTGTAGCAGCAGAGTAATGTGAGTTACCCCCGCATACCTCCTGCTTCCTTCTGAGAAGAAGCACACATTTAGCTAGAGCTGAAAGGAAGAAAAGACGCAGGCAGCCAAATCAAGGCCAAAAGGTGCCAAATCAGTCTAAGAACGGCCCAGCCCAGCTGCAGTCATGTTTAATGGGCTGGGGAGCTGCGCTGTTCACTGGTGTATTAGTAACATTTCCGCCGAGTAAATGTACATGCCATTTATGTCATTTGTAATTTATGTATATGCCATTTTTGTCCATAATGTTATGTATATAATATTGTTATATTAATATCGGTACATTGTTTTTGTACAGTTATTAAATATGTAATTATCACATTGTTACGTTATGCTATATTTTTTTCTCTTCTCTTCTCTTCTCTTCTCTTCTCTTCTCTTCTCTTCTCTTCTCTTCTCTTCTCTTCTCTTCTCTTCTCTTCTCTTCTCTTCTCTTCTCTTCTCTTCTCTTCTCTTCTCTTCTCTTCTCTTCTCTTCTCTTCTCTTCTCTTCTCTTCTCTTCTCTTCTCTTCTCTTCTCTTCTCTTCTCTCTCTCTTTTCTTTTTTTCTTTTCCTTTTTCTTTTTCTTTTCCTATTGGTTCCTTTTTTTTTTTCCTTACTTTTCCTTACCTTTTTCTTTTTAACGTGGACCAGAATATATAGACATGCGATGCATAGTCTGGGAATCATGCATATCATAGCCCTCATTTTAACTCTGCACGTAGCAGTGTGCTCCTGTGCAGGTCACGCCAGCACACAGCCGATAAAGTAAAGTGCAGCCCCAGCCCCGCAGCCTCGGGGACTGCAGTGGTTTCGCACCCCATGGGCGGCTCAACTTGATCGGAGCCGCTCTCTCACACCCCTTCCTCAAAGGGAGGTGGGAGAAGAAATTATGATGGGGAAGTAAAGGGCTCAGGGGTTGAGATAGGATAATTTAATTATCCTTATTATCCTCCGCATCCCCAGCCATGCCCCCTTCCCCACCTCCTGCTCACCCCCGCCTGCTGCCCGGGGCGGTGGGTCTCGGCGGCCGTCCCCCCACCTCTCCCTCCCCGGACGGGGCGCCCGCTGACGCCGTGTCTCCCTCGCTCCCTCCCCGCAGGTGATGATGCTGGGCAGCCCGCGGGTGGCCGAGCTGCTGCTGCAGCGCGGCGCCGACCCCAACCGGCCCGACCCGCGCACCGGCTGCCTCCCCGCACACGACGCGGCCCGCGCCGGCTTCCTGGACACGCTGGCGGCGCTGCACCGCGCCGGGC